>NC_079191.1:400720549-401023049 GCF_029499605.1 Hyla sarda
CTCCGAATATAGGGGATCATGTTCTGCTTCAGTATGTTACAGGACATGTTCACATTTATGGTTTCCTCTAGCAACTGTAGCTCCCAAGTGCCAGTAGCACCCATGCAGGCCCAGACCATGACACTCCCACCACCACTATTCTTTACTGTGGGCAAGACACATTGGTCTTTGTACTCCTCACCTTGTTGCCACCACACACACTTAACACCATCTTAACCAAATACGTTTTTGTCTAATCAGACGGGCACTGGCTGCCTGAACCCTCCCCCATCCCCCTCCAACCTCTGCAGCAATACCGGCAGCTCTCATATGTCTCTTGCCCAAAGACAACCTCTAGATATGATGCTGAGCACATGTACTCAACTTCTTTGGTCGACCATGGCGAAACCTGTTCTGAGTGGAACCAGACCTGTAAAACCACTGTACGATCTTGCCCACAGTGCTGCGGAGCAGTTTCAGGGTCTTTGCAGTCTTCTTAAAGCCTAGGCCATCTTTATGTAGGGAAACACTTATTTTTTCATATCCTTAGAGAGTTCTTTACAATAAGGTGCTATGCTGAACTTCCAGTAACCAATATTAGAGAATAACACCATAATTAAGACACTTGTTTCCTATTCACACCTGACCTTGGAACACTAACGGTTTAGACCTTAATGGCTGCGTGTTGAGTTATTTTGAGGGGACACAACATTAAACACTGTTATACAGACTGTGCACTCACTACTTTACATTGTAGCAGAGTCATTTCTTCAGTGATGTCACATGAAAAGATATAATAACATATTTTAAAAAATGTGAGTGGACCCACTTATGGCAAATACTGTATATATAATGTGAGGGGTGGACTCACTTATGGGAGATACTGTATATATAATGTGAGGGGTGGAGTCACTTATGGAATATACTGTATATAATGTGAGGGGTGGAGTCACTTATGGCAAATACTGTATATATAATGTGAGGGGTGGACTCACTTATGGGAGATACTGTATATATAATGTGAGGGGTGGACTCACTTATGGGAGATACTGTATATAATGTGAGGGGTGGACCCACTTATGGCAAATACTGTATATATAATGTGAGGGGTGGACTCACTTATGGGAGATACTGTATATATAATGTGAGGGGTGGACTCACTTATGGGAGATACTGTATATATAATGTGAGGGGTGGACTCACTTATGGGAGATACTGTATATATAATGTGAGGGGTGGACTCACTTATGGGAGATACTGTATATATAATGTGAGGGGTGGACTCACTTATGGGATATACTGTATATATAATGTGAGGGGTGGACTCACTTATGGGAGATACTGTATATAATGTGAGAGGTGGAATCACTTATGGGATATACTGTATATATAATGTGAGGGGTGGACTCACTTATTGGAGATACTGTATATAATGTGAGGGGTGGACTCACTTATGGGAGATACTGTTTATATAATGTGAGGGGTGGACTCACTTATGGGAGATACTGTATATAATGTGAGGGGTGGACTCACTTATGGGAGATACTGTATATATAATGTGAGGGGTGGACTCACTTATGGGGGATACTGTATATAATGTGAGGGGTGGACTCACTTATGGGAGATACTGTATATTTAATGTGAGGGGTGGACTCACTTATGGGGGATACTGTATATAATGTGAGGGGTGGACTCACTTATGGGAGATACTGTATATAATGTGAGGGGTGGACTCACTTATGGGGGATACTGTATATAATGTGAGGGGTGGACTCACTTATGGGAGATACTGTATATAATGTGAGAGGTGGACTCACTTATGGGAGATACTGTATATAATGTGAGGGGTGGAGTCACTTATGGGAGATACTGTATATATAATGTGAGGGGTGGACTCACTTATGGGAGATACTGTATATAATGTGAGGGGTGGAGTCACTTATGGGATATACTGTATATAATGTGAGGGGTGGACTCACTTATGTGAGATACTGTATATAATGTGAGGGGTGGACTCACTTATGGGAGATACTGTATATATAATGTGAGGGGTGGACTCACTTATGGGAGATACTGTATATATAATGTGAGGGGTGGACTCACTTATGGGATATACTGTATATATAATGTGAGAGGTGGAGTCACTTATGGGAGATACTGTATATAATGTGAGAGGTGGAATCACTTATGGGATATACTGTATATATAATGTGAGGGGTGGACTCACTTATGGGAGATACTATATATATAATGTGAGGGGTGGACTTACTTATGGGATATACTGTATATATAATGTAAGGGGTGGAGTCACTTATTGGATATACTGTATATATAATGTGAGGGGTGGACTCACTTATGGGAGATACTGTATATAATGTGAGGGGTGGACTCACTTATGGGAGATACTGTATATATAATGTGAGGGGTGGACTCACTTATGGGAGATACTGTATATAATGTGAGGGGTGGAATCACTTATGGGATATACTGTATATATAATGTGAGGGGTGGACTCACTTATGGGATATACTGTATATATAATGTGAGGGGTGGACTCACTTATGGGAGATACTATATATATAATGTGAGGGGTGGACTTACTTATGGGATATACTGTATATATAATGTAAGGGGTGGAGTCACTTATTGGATATACTGTATATATAATGTGAGGGGTGGAGTCACTTATAGGAGATACTGTATATAATGTGAGGGGTGGACTCACTTATAGGAGATACTGTATATAATGTGAGGTGTGGACTCACTTATGGGAGATACTGTATATATAATGTGAGGGGTGGACTCACTTATGGTAGATACTGTATATAATGTGAGAGGTGGAATCACTTATGGGAGATACTGTATATAATGTGAGGGGTGGACTCACTTATGGGATATACTGTATATAATGTGAGAGGTGGACTCACTTATAGGAGATACTGTATATATAATGTGAGGGGTGGACTCACTTATGGGAGATACTGTATATAATGTGAGGGGTGGACTCACTTATAGGAGATACTGTATATAATGTGAGGGGTGGACTCACTTATGGGAGATACTGTATATAATGTGAGGGGTGGACTCACTTATGGGAGATACTGTATATAATGTGAGGGGTGGACTCACTTATGGGAGATACTGTATATATAATGTGAGGGGTGGAGTCACTTATTGGATATACTGTATATATAATGTGAGGGGTGGAGTCACTTATGGGAGATACTGTATATAATGTGAGGGGTGGACTCACTTATGGGAGATACTGTATATAATGTGAGGGGTGGAGTCACTTATAGGAGATACTGTATATATAATGTGAGGGGTGGACTCACTTATGGGAGATAATGTATATAATGTGAGGGGTGAACTCACTTATGGGAGATACTGTATATAATGTGAGGGGTGGACTCTCTTATGGGAGATACTGTATATAATGTGAGGGGTGGACTCACTTATGGGATATACTGTATATAATGTGAGGGGTGGACTCACTTATGGGAGATACTGTATATAATGTGAGAGGTGGAATCACTTATGGGATATACTGTATATATAATGTGAGGGGTGGACTCACTTACAGGAGATACCATATATATAATGTGAGGGGTGGACTCACTTATGGGAGATACTTTATATATAATGTGAGGGGTGGACTCACTTATGGGATATACTGTATATAATGTGAGGGGTGGACTCACTTATGGGAGATACTGTATATAATGTGAGAGGTGGAATCACTTATGGGATATACTGTATATATAATGTGAGGGGTGGACTCACTTATGGGATATACTGTATATAATGTGAGGGGTGGACTCACTTATGGGATATACTGTATATATAATGTGAGGGGTGGACTCACTTATGGGATATACTGTATATATAATGTGAGGGGTGGACTCACTTATGGGATATACTGTATATAATGTGAGGGGTGGACTCACTTATGGGAGATAATGTATATAATGTGAGGGGTGGACTCACTTATTGGAGATACTGTATATAATGTGAGGGGTGGACTCACTTATTGGAGATACTGTATATAATGTGAGGGGTGGACTCACTTATTGGAGATACTGTATATAATGTGAGGGGTGGACTCACTTATGGGAGATACTGTATATAATGTGAGGGGTGGACTCACTTATGGGAGATACTGTATATATAATGTGAGGGGTGGACTCACTTATGGGAGATACTGTATATAATGTGAGGGGTGGAGTCACTTATGGGAGATACTGTATATATAATGTGAGGGGTGGACTCACTTAGGGGAGATACTGTATATAATGTGAGGGGTGGACTCACTTATGGGAGATACTGTATAAATAATGTGAGGGGTGGACTCACTTATGGGAGATACTGTATATAATGTGAGGGGTGGACTCACTTATGAGAGATACTGTATATAATGTGAGGGGTGGACTCACTTATGGGAGATACTGTATATAATGTGAGAGGTGGAATCACTTATGGGAGATACTGTATATATAATGTGAGGGGTGGACTCACTTATGGGAGATACTGTATATATAATGTGAGGAGTGGACTCACTTATGGGAGATACTGTCTATAATGTGAGGGGTGGACTCACTTATGGGATATGCTGTATATATAATGTGAGGGGTGGACTCACTTATGGTAGATACTGTATATAATGTGAGGGGTGGACTCACTTATGGGAGATACTGTATATAATGGGAGAGGTGGAATCAATTATGGTATATACTGTAGATATTGGCCCTGATTCACTAAAACCTGAGTGTTTAATGTGGAGTGTTTTTCTTTTTACTCTGTTTTTTCTCCCCCTGATTTACTAATCTGTCGCCCATCTCTGTTTTTTTGTGTCGCACAGGTTTAAATCTGTCACACAAAATGTATTCTGCCTTGACAGACAGTATTGCCAAGTTGATTACCGAAACATCCAATTAAAGATAGCAAAGTGAGAAGCAAACAGACAGAACAGATTAAGATATATGGCTCAAAAATGTTGAAAGTAGTACAGGGGCTGATGGATTGTTCGCATCGGGTCTCACTTCTGAGACCCGATCCGATCAGAAGTTATTAAGCAGGGGAGCGGGCGGCATGCTCCTCCTCAGCAATGTACAGAGTGCTTTTACTTTCATTTTTAAATTCTCCCCCAAGAGCCCTGAATGGCCGGTACTGAGGAACCATTCAGGGTCCCCGGCGTGGTTTTTAAATAGAAGTGCTGCGGTGGGGAAAGATCTATAGAATCGCTGGGGGTATATGTCTGGCCCCCGCAACGCTTCTATATATCTTGCCATCTTGCCCCTTGCTGCCCTATATAAGTCTTGACCCCACAGCGCATTTATATAGGTATTGTCCCCCGCAGCGCATGTGTATATATATTTTTCCACCGCAGCACTATGATAAGTCCCCCAGCAGCGCTATGAATGAAAAGAATTTTATTAGCAGCGGGCTGGCCCGATGCGCTGCTGAAAGAATACTTGTCTTTCATAGCGCTGCGGCAGCATATGTACATAGAAGCACTGTGGAGGCCAGATAATGCTATGTGTCTGGCCCCACAGCGCTTCTATAATCATATGCCTCCGCAGCGCTATGAATGAAAAGTATTCTTACAGCCGGGAAGCCGGCCGGCCCAATGCGCTGCTGATAGAATACTTTTCATTCATAGCGCTAAGGAGGCACATGATTACAGAAGCGCTGTGGGGGCCAAACATATGGATATTTGTCTGACCCCAGCAGCGGATCTATATACAGATGCCGCTGCAGCGCTATGAATGACAAGTATTCTTTCGGCAGCGCATCAGGCCGGCCCGCTGCTAATAGAATACTTTTCATTCATAGCGCTGCTGGGGGACTTATCATAGTGCTGCAGTGGAAAAATATATATACACATGCGCTGCTGGGGACAATACCTATATAAATGCGTTGTGGGGGGTATTTGATTGCACTGCGGGGGACAATACCTATATGAATATGAATGCGTTGCAGGGAGCAAGACTTATGTAGCGCAGCAGGGGGCAAGCGATTCTATATATCTTTCCCCACTGCAGTGCTTCTATTTGAAATCCCCGCCGGGAGCCATGAATGACTCCGGCCATTCAGGGCTCCCGGCAGGGAATTTAAAAATGAAAGTAAAAGTACACTTTACATCGCTGGGGAGCACAGCATGCCGCCCGCTTCCCTGCTTAATAACTTCTGATCAGATCGGGTCTCAGAAGTGAGATCCTATGCCATCAATCCCTCAACCCCTGTATTACTGCCCCCAACATGGGACAGACCCAGTTCCATGATGGGGGTAGGATTCACTCGGTTTTGAGTAATTTTTGTGAAGCAATATTCACATGTTTTGAGCGTGAGTTTTTCATCATACTCGGAGTGTTTTTTCTTTTTTGCTCGGGAACACGCCCCATTTTCATCTCTGAGTGATGGTATTTTGTCGGGAAATTGTGTCGCATGGGCTATGCGACACAAATTTGGTCGCACAACCCGAGAAAAACAGTTAGGTTGACATTAGTAAATCAGGGCCATATGGGGGCATTTATCATTGTGTTTAGAGCTTTCTTTTAGCATTGATTTATTGCTATTTAGGCGCAGCGCTACGCCTCAGGCTATTTTTTCCACCTTTTCGATTTACACCTTTTTTTTAAAAAAAAGAGTGTGCAGGCCAGATGTTAAGGGTTAGTCTTGTGCAGTGATAATGAATTTATCAACTGCGACTGTCGCAAAAAAGTTGCAAAACCGACCACTAAATTGGTATTCCAATATTTTTTTTTATTTGTTTATGCTACAGGGGCTGTAAAGTTAGTGTAGTTCATAATATAGTGTCTGTACCTGTGTGTGACGGTTTTCTCACAATTCTTCTGTGATTTTCACCCCAATTTTTATTTTTACCAGCATACAAAATGACTGTTGTCTCAGATTTTTCCCAGCTTGCAATGCAGTCGAGACCTGACTCACTAGTCAGCTGATGACAGGGAGCCTGTCTGCTTCAATGGGTGGAGCGATCGCTTGGTGGGAGAGAGATCAATCTGCAACAGCTGTAGGAACCCTGATTGAAAACCACATGGATTAGAATGGATGCAGCTCATTTATGTTTCAATGGGTGGGGTGGCTGATGTGTGGGAGGGAGATGGAATTGTGGGATTTGTAGTCAAAAAAAGAAAAGTCAAACAGGAAATACCAGTTCACAAACAGCTAGCCACAGTGTTATGGTAATCTCACAACATAGTCCATTACTGTCTGCCAGGTACGTACTAAAATCACCTTATGGTGGATAACCCCTTTAAGGCGCAATTCTACACCAGCCCAGACCTAGCAAAGCTTTTTGGTGTATGTGAAGTGTGAAATTTCAAAAAATGTGTATCCTCCAAAAAATGTATCAAATGCCCTGCAACCATTTAATACATTTGGCGGAGTCACACACAAAAAAAAGAACTAAAAAATGTACTAAATCACACACATCTTAGTAAATGCCCCCCCCCCATAGTCCCTGATGGGAGATGCTGTAGAATTCTGCAGAAAACTACATGGAGAGGTTCAGTACTGTCCAGTAGAAGTCTATGGTTACTACTGTATATTATGGCTTCGTACAACTCTGTTTAAAGGGGTACTCTGGTGAAAAACTTTTTTTTAATTTTTTTTTTTAAATCAACTGGTGCCAGAAAGTTAAACAGATTTGTAAATTTCTTCGATTAAAAAATCTTAATCCTTCCTGTACTTATTAGTTGCTGAATACTACAGTGGAAATTATTTTCTGTTTGAAACACAGAGCTCTCTGCTGACATCATGAGCACAGTGCTCTCTGCTGACATCTCTGCCCATTTTAGGAACTGTCCAGGGTAAAAGGAAATCCCCATAGCAAACATATGCTGTTCTGGACAGTTCCTAAAATGGACAGAGATGTCAGCAGAGAGCACTGTGCTCATGATGTCAGCAGAGAGCACTGTGTTCCAAAAAAAGAAAAGAATTTACGCTGTAGTATTCAGCAGCTAATAAGTACAGGAAGGATTAAGATTTTTTAATAGAAGTAATTTACAAATCTGTTTAACTTTCTTGCACCAGTTGATTTAAAAAAAAAAAAAAAAAAATAAGTTTTTCACCGGAGTACCCTCCATGCCTCCAGCAGTTGCAAAACTACAACTCCAAGCATGCCCGGACAGCCATGGCTGTCCGGCATGCTGGGAGTTGTAGTTTTGCAACAGCTAGAAGCGCTCTGGTTGGGAAGCATTGCTCTACAGAATACAATTCCTACAATTCCTATTAATGCTTGGCCACTTAAAGGGGTTATCCAGGAAAAAACTTTTATATATATCAACTGGCTCCAGAAAGTTAAACAGATTTGTAAATTACTTTGTAAATCTTAATCCTTTCAGTACTTATGAGCTTCTGAAGTTAAGGTTGTTCTTTTCTGTCTAAGTGCTCTCTGATGACACGTGTCTCGGGAACCGCCCAGTTTAGAAGCAAATCCCCATAGCAAACCTCTTCTAAACTGGGCGTTTCCCGAGACAGGTGTCATCAGAGAGCACTCAGACAGAAAAGAACAACCTTAACTTCAGAAGCTCATAAGTACTGAAAGGATTAAGAAGTAGAAGTAATAGAAGTAATTTACAAATCTGTTTAACTTTCTTGCACCAGTTGATTTAAAAAAAAATAAAAAATAAAAATAAGTTTTTCACCGGAGTACCCCTTTAATTAGTAACAAATCCTTATAATCTTCTATCTCATTGACAATGTTTCTTTCATGTCTCTTTTTCAGGACATAAACACAGACCCCGGGCAATATAACCTTGTCCCTCCACTTGTAGAGCAGCAGCAGTGCAAGTAAGTAGAAGATTTCAAGATTTCCCACCGCTACCATTATTGTGTGCACTTCATGGGAGGTGACCCGGTCGGGTCTAGCCTGTAAGGCCACTTTTACGACTCCATAATGGAAATTAGATTGTCTGTCATTTTTTTTTGTTTTCTTTTCTTAAATCAGATAATTTTTATCATTATTTTGAAAATTTAGTTTGGTTGTGTGGCACATATATTAGACAATATTGTTACATTCAATAATATAAATAATATAGATGAATGCTAACAAATAATAAATACATAAATAAATAAATAATAATAACAAAGATTGTATTACTACAGCAGTGTTTTCCAACTAATATGCCTCCAGCAGTTGCAAAACTACAACTCCAAGCATGCCCGGACAGCCGTTGGCTGTCCGGCATGCTGGGAGTTGTAGTTTTGCAACAGCTAGAAGCGCTCTGGTTGGGAAGCATTGCTCTATTGCTCTACAGAATACAATTCCTATTAATGCTTGGCCACTTAAAGGGGTTATCCAGGAAAAAACTTTATATATATATATATATATATATATATATATATATATATATATCAACTGGCTCCAGAAAGTTAAACAGATTTGTAAATTACTTCTATTAAAAAATCTTAATCCTTTCAGTACTTATGAGCTTCTGAAGTTAAGGTTGTTCTTTTCTGTCTAAGTGCTCTCTGATGACACGTGTCTCAGGAACCGCCAAGTTTAGAAGCAAATCACCATAGCAAACCTCTTCTAAACTGGGCGGTTCCCGAGACACGTGTCATCAGAGAGCACTTAGACAGAAAAGAACAACCTTAACTTCAGAAGCTCATAAGTACTGAAAGGATTACGATTTTTTAATAGAAGTAATTTACAAATCTAAAAAATAAGGTGCAGCTCACAACAAAAGGACCGAGGCAGTTAAAGCTAAAGCCAGACCCCACCGGCAACAATAATGTAAATTGATAAAAACCTATAGCTTATGCCTCTAGGACCTCACCAATGGTGCATAATGGTGTGGACAAAGATAGATATAACAGCGTTTATTCAAAAATTGCTTTTATTTCAGATATAAAATGTAGTATATATATATATATATATATATATAAATAAAATAATAGCAAAATAGCAAAATATCACATTACACTGGCATTGATCTAATGAAAATCTCACTGGGCCCTAGTGAGGTATCAAAATTGTGTGAATTAATATTTAAATGAGTCCATGAATCTGCAGATAAAAAAAAAATATAAAAATAAAAATACCAATATAAAAATAAGTCCGTAAGAAACGTGTGGATATTGTAACATAAAGTCAATGAAAAAATTAATAAAAAAAGTTGATGAATGAATGATACGAAGTATCTCTCACCACTGCTTCTGGCTTGGTCTGTTGTGATGGATGGATCGTAGCCTCATAATTCTCATGTGCCCCGATGAATGAAGGGGGGGCACAGATTGATGGATCTCCCTTGGCAGCCCCGTTGGCAGGGGGGCGCAGATGTTGCGTATCGTAGGCTCCGATGGCAGGGGAGCAAGCGGCAATTGCAGCGCTCGGGACCTCGTTCGCTTGTCAGCTTAGCACA
Organism: Hyla sarda; assembly: GCF_029499605.1. Taxonomy (NCBI): domain Eukaryota; kingdom Metazoa; phylum Chordata; class Amphibia; order Anura; family Hylidae; genus Hyla; species Hyla sarda. Next base: position 400,730,914 of record NC_079191.1, read on the forward strand.
AACGGCACTAGTCTGGCCCTCCGGCAGGAGTGTCAGTCGGCTCGGGTGCGACTGCGGGTCTGCTGGTGATGGTATTCCGGGAGCAATGGAAGGTCTGGGATTGGCGTCCCACGTGGAGGCAGAAGATGAGGCTATGAGATGTAATGGATGGTGAGGTTACAGCCAGGCAGGGCGGAGTAGAACAGGTTTAACTCCTCTGTTGCCGAGGTATTTGCAGATGGACGCTGATAATAACTGTGTGAATAGTGCCAGATTTCTAAACGCGTTTCGGGGTACTGGGAAACAAAGACCTCCGACCCCTTCCTCAGTAGAAATGTGTATCCTACACATTTCTACTGAGGAAGGGGTCGGAGGTCTTTGTTTCCCAGTACCCCGAAACGCGTTTAGAAATCTGGCACTATTCACACAGTTATTATCAGCGTCCATCTGCAAATACCTCGGCAACAGAGGAGTTAAACCTGTTCTACTCCGCCCTGCCTGGCTGTAACCTCACCATCCATTACATCTCATAGCCTCATCTTCTGCCTCCACGTGGGACGCCAATCCCAGACCTTCCATTGCTCCCGGAATACCATCACCAGCAGACCCGCAGTCGCACCCGAGCCGACTGACACTCCTGCCGGAGGGCCAGACTAGTGCCGTTTGTGCTAAGCTGACAAGCGAACGAGGTCCCGAGCGCTGCAATTGCCGCTTGCTCCCCTGCCATCGGAGCCTACGATACGCAACATCTGCGCCCCCCTGCCAACGGGGCTGCCAAGGGAGATCCATCAATCTGTGCCCCCCCTTCATTCATCGGGGCACATGAGAATTATGAGGCTACGATCCATCCATCACAACAGACCAAGCCAGAAGCAGTGGTGAGAGATACTTCGTATCATTCATTCATCAACTTTTTTTATTAATTTTTTCATTGACTTTATGTTACAATATCCACACGTTTCTTACGGACTTATTTTTATATTGGTATTTTTATTTTTATATTTTTTTTTTATCTGCAGATTCATGGACTCATTTAAATATTAATTCACACAATTTTGATACCTCACTAGGGCCCAGTGAGATTTTCATTAGATCAATGCCAGTGTAATGTGATATTTTGCTATTTTGCTATTATTTTATTTATATATATACTACATTTTATATCTGAATTAAAAGCAATTTTTGAATAAACGCTGTTATATCTATCTTTGTCCACACCATTATGCACCATTGGTGAGGTCCTAGAGGCATAAGCTATAGGTTTTTATTAATTTACAAATCTGTTTACCGTAACTTTCTGGAGGCAGTTGATATATAAAAAAAAAGTTTTTCCTGGATGACCCCTTTAACCTATTTAGCTATTGAGAAATCTGTGTTCTCACTATGAAATTACTGAGCGGAATTTCGCTTGGAAATTCCGGTGCAGCTGCCAATGGGATTCTGCTGCACAGCGCATAGGATGGAATTTCGGTGGAAGAGCTTTCCACCGCTGAAATTCATCCGCCAAAAGAATGAATCAGTCACTGGAATAACGCAGAGAATGCACTGCCTTCCATGGGGACAGCAATGTCTGCGCAGTCCTAGCGCTAACTGACTCAGTCGGCACTAGCCACCCTCAGAATCTCCAGCTGGATAATTTCTGACTGGAAATTCCGTCATGTGAACCCGGCCTTAGAATTAGTGCAGAGTTCTTAGTCTCGAGAAGCATCTCTACATCGCTACATGGAAGAATTGAGGCACAAAGGCTGCTGAACAGAATTGCGGCGGAATGTGAGCGCAGTTCTGTATTCTCAAAACACAGAATGCCGCTGAAATCAAAAGCCCCATTGACTTTAATGGGATTTTGCAGCAGAATTCTGCAAAAATAAAGGAGTTCTGTGGGGAAAAATAACTTATCCAAAGGATAGGGGATAAGTTATAGATCACGGGGGGTCCGAGCGCTGGGACCCCCCGCCATCTCCTGAACAGGGCCCCGGTAGTCTGCAGGCAGGGGGCGTGCCGACTCCCACACGGCTGACATGCCCCCTCCATGTATCCCATAGAGATACATGGAGGGGGGGGTGTTGGCTGCGGCCTCCTGCAGGGGGTCAGAACGGCCGCTTACAGCAGACTGCCGGGCCCCGTTCAGGAGATCGCAGGAGGTCCCAGCACTCAGACCCCCCACGACCTATAACTTGTCCCCTATTTTTTGGATAGGGGATAAGTTATTTTTTGTTGCACTTCTCCTTTAAAGATTGGTCTTTAAACTTTTGCAGAATGAGGAATTCCGCTGTGTGAATGGGACAGCAGAATCCCATTAAAGTCTATGGGGGATATTTATCAAAACCTGTCCAGAGAAGAAGTTGCTAAGTTGCCCATAGCAACCAATCAGATTTCTTCTTTCATTTCTCAGAGGCCTTTACAAAACTGAAAGTAGTAATCTGATTGGTTGCTATGGGCAACTCAGTAACTTTTCCTCTGGACAGGTTTTGATAAATCGCCCCTATATGGGCAGCAAATTACAGCAGAATTTCCGAAAGAATTCCGCACATAAATTCCACTATCTTAACATTGCCTAAGGATTTCCATAGCATTAAAAATTTCCTGATGTAGAAATGGCGGACATGCCTAACACCACTCAAAATCAACTTCATGTTTTATTGCAGTTATAGAGGTTATCCAAGAATAGAAAATATCTCTTTAATTTCTTTCTTAATTTTTTTTTTCAAAAGCAGCACCACACTTGTTCTCTGGTTGTGTGTGGTATTACAACTTGGCTTCATTCACTTCAATAGAACTGAGCTGCAATACCACACACAACCTGAGGATAAGTGTGGTGCTGTTTTTGAAAGAAATCAGCTCTGGGTGTATTTTAACCCCTATTTTCCACTTCCTCCAGATGTCACACTGATAGCACCCAGGAAGCTGAGGTAGGAGTAGCAGTCTGGGGAGGTAGCCATATTGCAGAGCTGCTTCAGCTTTCCCTATACCGGCCTGTTTACTCAAAAGTAAGAAAAAAAAGTTCCCTTCACACCTGCTCGCGGCCCCATGCTTTTAATTACCAAGCTGTTTATTTCTGCTGTAAAGTATTATACGGCGATGCAGCTCCGGCCCTAAAATATAATGAAACGCGGTAGAAGTGATTTAGGCGTCCTGCCGCTCTCCAGCTGTTGTTCATTGCCGGCCTCAGCTATGACATTTGGCTGAAGTTTTAAGCCAAAATAATAAAAGTTATAATAAACGATGACGGTAGGCCAATAAAGAAATGTAATGGTGTTCTGTGTATAAATGAAAGCTACGGTAAACTGCTCAGTCCTGGTATTTGCTTCATAACATTAAAGGGGTATTCCGGTGGAAAACTTTTTTATTTTATTTTTTTTAAATCAACTGGTGCCAGAAAGTTAAACAGATTTGTAAATTACTTCTATTAAAAAATCTTAATCCTTACAGTACTTTTTAGGGTCTGTATACTACAGAAGAAATGGTTTTCTTTTTGGAATACAGAGCTCTCTGCTGACATCACGAGCACAGTGCTCTCTGCTGACATCTCTGTCCATTTTTGGAACTGCCCAGAGCAGCATATGTTTGCTATGGCAATTTTCTCCTACTCTGGACAGTTCTTAAAATGGACAGAGATGTCAGCAGAGAGCACTGTGGTCATGATGCCAGCAGAGAGCTTTGTGTTCCAAAAAGAGAAGAATTTCCTCTGTAGTATTCAGCAGCTAATAAGTACTGGAAGGATTAAGATTTTTTTTAATAGAAGTAATTTACAAATCTGTTTAACTTTCTGGCACCAGTTGATTTAAAAAAAAAAAAAAAAGGTTTCCACGGGAGAACCCCTTTAACAGAGCTTTGCTGCAATACCAGACACATCCTATGAACAGGTGTGACACTCTTTCTGAAACAAAGCATATATGCTTTTCTTTTAAAGGAGATGTCCGGTAGGGACTATTCCTATTCCATCCTGCCTGGGCTGCAAAAAAAGAGAAAACAAGCTTTCACTTACCTTCCTACGTTCCCCCGGAGCTCCGCAACAGCTGATTGGTCAACCGGACTTTCTTCTTCCTACTTCCCTTAGCCCGGGATATCACACGGTGCTTCAGCCTATCACCGGCCGAGGCAGGAAATCGATGAAGCTGGTGATAGACTAAAGCGCCATGTGACATCCCGGGCTAAGGGAAGTAGGATGTAGACAGCCTGGCCGACCAATCAGCTGTTGCAGAGCTCCGGGGGAACGTAGGAAGGTAAGTGAAAGTTTATTTTCTCTTTTTTTGCAGCCCTTGCAGGATGAAATAAGAATAGTCCGCACCGGACATCTCCTTTAGAATTATGGTGGAGGTTTATCAAAATCTGTGTAGAGGAAGAGAAGTACAGTTGCCCGTAGCACCCAATCACATTTCAGCATACAGCCGCTGGTAACAGAAGGGGAATTTCAAAACCTCCTCTTTGCCGGACCCATACCATACTCCATTAATTTCAATTCAATTTCCAACCGCATGCAGTTTTTAAAGGGGTACTCCGGCCCTAAAACATCTTATCCCCTATCCAAAGAATAGGGGATAAGATGTCTGATCGCCAGAGTCCCGCGGCTGGGGACCCCTGCAATCTCTCATTCCGCATCCCCCTGTATGATCTCTCCGCAGCCCTGGAGGCTCCGAGTCTGAAGTGTCACGACCACGGGGCCGGACTATCGTGACGTCACACAGGGGGGTACGGAATAAGAGATTGCAGGGGTCCCAGCGGCGGGACTCCCGCAATCAGACATCTTATCCCCTATCCTTTGAATAGGGGATAAGATGTCTTAGGGCCGGAGTACCCCTTTAAAACCTTGGTCTTCTGCGTTTTTCTGTTCGGTTCAAAACCAGGGGCAGTTGGAAAATGAGCCAGAGTCACTTCCCTCCACGGACATCATCTGTTGGTAGAGAGACGGAAGGCCGTCATAGACTGTCAGCCCAATCCAGTGGTGCTGGGTTCAGCCAACTTTAGTCTGGACACCTTAAAGATTTTTATTTATGCTTATATAGTGCAGCTTAGACTATTAGTGAAAAATGTAGAGGTTTTTGTGTATTCCTAGTGCTTACCTTTTTTAGCTAATGTGGCAGGCATGGTTTTCAGCCATTTCTGATTGCAATTCTAAACTGAGATGACTTGATAATGCATTACACTTCCCATTAATCCTCTGACTGAGGGTGTTGTGTTTGATCACTGCGCCTGGCCACCTCATTAAGCTATAAGTACTGGAGTTTATTCATTAGACTCATAAGTAGGTTGAGGTCAGTTCACATTACATGCAGTTTTGATGTGTTTTCTTATCTACAATGCATTTTTAGAGAAATATTGCCATGAAGCGAAAGCGTTTTGACCTGTAATCACAATTAAGGTGTTTTGTGAAGATTTCAATGCTTTAGGGTATGTTCACACATTGAATTTTTTGTTGCATTTTTCACCCATTTTTACATCATTTTGGCTGTTTCTGCTGCAATTTTCAAAAAGCACTGTAAAATATAACAAACTTTACTGTGATTTCCACAATTGCGGTAAAATAGCACCTTTTTTTGTCAAGCTTTTGGGGAAATCACAGTTATAAAAGAATAACCACGGCAGGAAGCGCAATGTGTGAACACAGCCTCAGGAAAGCTGTATAACTACTGTATATTCTTATCTCATAGAGATAGCAGCAGTATACAGATCTGAGTGGAAAGGGGTTTATGAGATGGTATGAGAGGGATCTGGTAGGTGATGATGTCATCCTGTAGTTCACAGGAAGTCATCTAACCCAGGACTGACATCCTTTAACACTAGGGTTGCCACCTGGCCGATATTTTACCTGCGCAGCCGGTATTCTGGCCACCCTGCCATTATTTTTATATTAAAAATACCAGCAATGCAATGGCCGGTATTTATCCAACCAATCCTCCAACTCCCGGAATGTTGCACCATAACCTATACCATTGTTTCCCAACCAGAGCGCCTCCAGCTGTTGCAAAACTACAACTCCCAGCATGCCCGGACAGGCAACGGCTGTCTGGGCATGCGGAGAGTTGTAGTTTTGCAACAGCTGGAGGCACCCGTGGTTGGGAAACACTGACGTATACTATATAGTCCAACACACTGGGATTTGTAGTTTTGCAACAGCTGGAGGCACCTCTGATTGGGAAACACTGACGCATCTTTTATACTACTATATAGTCCAACATACTGGGAGTTGTAGTTTTGTAACAGCAGGAGGCCCCCCTGGTTGGGAAACACTGACGTATACTATATACAGTACTACTATATGGTCGAACATGCTGGGAGTTGTAGTTTTCGTTTAGGGCAGCTGCTGAGCCACAGGCTGTATCAGGGCATGCTGGGAGTTGTAGTTTGTAACCCAAAACGATCAAAAAGTCACATCAAAACAAAAATGGTTCTATTAAAAACTACAGATCAAGGCGCAAAAAATTAGCCCTCATACAAGCCCATATATGGAGAAATAAAAAAGTTATAGGGATCAGAATAGGACAAAATTTACCCGGCATATGTGTATCCTGTGATGTTACGCATATATAATTAATTATGCAAATTAGCATGGCCGGTAATTTTTTTTTGCAAGAAAGGTGGCAGTCCTATTTAACACACATAAAGCCAAATAACTTTGTGAAAGTAAGACTGGTGATCACATGACCAAGTTATAGTAATCAAGCACATAGGTGCAGCTGCCCTGGAATAAGAAAAATGGCGCTGTACTACTAGTGATGTTGATGTTATAGGCAAAAACCCACGTGCTTCTATAACTGCAGATTACTGCTGATCACAAAGGGTTCCAGTAGAAAAAAGTCCTATGTCCTGGTTATTATTCATGGGTTGCAGTCACTGCCACTGGTTCCCAAATGTTTCATGCTCTGTCTTAAAGGGGTACTCCACTGGAAAACATTTTATTTTTATTTTTTTAAATCAACTGGTGCCAGAAAGTTAAGCAGATTTGTAAATTACTTCTATTAAAAAATCTTAATCCTTCCAGTATTTCTCAGCTGTTGTATGCTCCACAGGAAGTTCTTTTCTTTTGAATGTCCTTTTTGTCTGACCACAGTGCTCTGGACACCTATGTCCATTTTAGGAACTGTCCTGAGCAGGAGAGGTTTGCTAAAAGAATTTTCTCCTGCTCTGGTAAGTTCCAGAAATGGACAGAGGTGTCAGCAGAGAGCCCTGTGGTCAGACAGAAAGGAAATTCAAAAAGAAAAGAACTTCCTCTGGAACATACAGCAGCTGATAAGTACTGGAAGGATTAAGATTTTTTAATAGAAGTAATTTACAAAAATGTTTAACTTTCTGGTACCAGTTGATTTAAAAAAATAATGTTTTCCCTTTAAAGGGGTACTCCGCCCCTAGACATCTTATCCCCTATCCAAAGGATAGGGGATAAGATGTCAGATCGCCGCGGTGCCACTGCTGGGGACCCCCGGGATCCCCGCTGCGGCACTGCGCTATCATTACAGCACAGAGCGAGTTCGCTCTGTGCGTAATGACGGGCGATACAGGGGACGGAGCCGCGTGACATCATGGCTCCGCCCCTCGTGACATCACAGCCCGTCCCCTTAATGCAAGTCTATGGGAGGGGGCGTGATGACCGCCACGCCCCCTCCCATAGACTTGTATTGAAAGGGGCGGGCCGTGACATCACGAGGGGCGGAGCTGTGACGTAACGATGCTCCGGCCCCTGTATTGCGCGTCATTATGTGCAGAGCGAACTCGCTCTGTGCAGTAATGATAGCGGGGTCCTGCAGCAGCGATCCCCGGGGTCCCCAGCAGCGGCACCGCGGCGATCTGACATCTTATCCCCTATCCTTCGGATGGGGGATAAGATGTCTAGGGGCGGAGTACCCCTTTAAGGCTCACCGAGCCTTATTATTAGGGACCATGAAGAACTACTTACAACTGAGATTTCCTGGCTCCTATGCTAGTTTGGTCTTCAAATATATTGATACAGTATGAGGGATATATATATATATATATATATATATATATATATATATATATATATATATCTGGTGCCTCATCCTCTATAATATTAGCAGCCTTTTCTGCATCAACTCCTGAAATGACTAATGGAGGAATGAAATGTATTATGTTGTTGTCATAACACTGACAAGCCTGTAGTGTAGAATTATTAACAGGTGGAGTTACCTTTAAAGACAAGTAGTTAGGTGTAGCTTGTCATTGTGTGTAACGTTTATTGTGTACGGTAATAATATCTAGCTGGCATTTTCTGTTTTACCCCTGCAGGCATTTTATGTTCCGTTCTGCAGTACAGAGATTCCCCACAATTTACTTTATTCCTGTAAGTACAGTAAGATTGTTACGTTTTCTTGTTGTCATACAATTGCTGTATATTGTAAACTAGTATCCGCAACTGGAACAATCTGCAAAGACATACAGTTATATTGCAGCATGACTACACTATACAGTTATAGGATATATACAACACATGTACAGTGGGGCAAAAAGTATTTAGTCAGCCATCAATTGTGCAAGTTCTCCCACTTAAAAAGATGAGAGGCCTGTAATTTTCATCATAGGTTATACCTCAACTATGAGAGACATAGTGAAAAAAAAAATCATAAAATCACATTGTCTGATTTTTAAAGAATTTATTTGCAAATTATGGTGGAAAATAAGTATTTGGTCACTTACAAACAAACAAGATTTCTGGCTCTCACAGACCTGTAACTTCTTCTTTAAGAGTCTCCTCTGTCCTCCACGTGTTAGGCTGGGTTCACACCACGTTTTGTTAAATACGGTTCCCGTATACGGCTGGGAGGAGGGGGGGGGGCTTAATCGCGGCGCCCGCACTCAGCCGTATTCGGGAATCGTATTTAATGTATGTCTATGAGCCGACCGGAGTGAACCGCAGCCTCCGGTCGGCTTCGTTTTCGGCCGTATGCGGTTTCCCGACCGCAGGCAAAAATGTGGTCGACCGCGTTTTTGCCTGTGGTCGGGAAACCGCATACGGCCGAAAACGAAGCCGACCGGTGGCTGCGATTCACTCCGGTCGGCTCATAGACACACATAAAATACGGTTCCCGAATACGGCTGAGTGCGGGCACCCCGATACGGGAACCGTATTTAACAAAACGTGGTGTGAACCCAGCCTTACCTGTATTAATGGCTCCTGTTTGAGGTTGTGGACAGGTGTCTTTTATACTGATAACAAGTTCAAACAGTCGCACTCCAAACTCCACTATGGCCAAGACTAAAGAACTGTCGGAGGACACGAGAAACAAAATTGTAGACCTGCACCAGGCTGGGAAGACTGAATCTGCAATAGGCAAGCAGCTTGGTGTGAAGAAATCAACTGTGGGAGCAATTATTAGAAAATGGAAGACATACAAAACCACAGATAATCTCCCTCGATCTGGGGCTCCACACAAGATCTCACCCCGTGGTGTCAAAATGATCACAAGAACGGTGAGCAAAATAATTTTTCGGTAAAAACTCCACTCGTCGTGTTTGCATCCAAAGAACACTATAGCTACTGTAAAGCATGGGGGTGGAAACATCATGCTTTGGGGCTGTTTTTCTGCTAAGGGACCAAGACGACTGATCCATGTAAAGGAAAGAATGAATGTGGCCATGTATCCTGAGATTTTGAGTGAAAACCTACTCCCATCAGCAAGGGCATTGAAGATGGAATGTGGCTGGGTCTTTCAGCATGACAATGATCCCAAACACATCGCCCTGGCAATGAAGGAGTGGCTTCGAAAGAAGCATTTGAAGGTCCTGGAGTGGCCTAGCCAGTCTCCAGATCTCAACCCCATAGTAAACCTTTAGAGGGAGTTGAAAGTCCGTGTTGCCCTGCGACAGCCCAAAAACATCACTGCTCTAGAGGAGATCTGCATGGAGGAATAGGCCAAAATACCAGCAACAGTGTGTGAAAACCTTGTGAAGACTTACAGAAAACGTTTGACCTCTGTCATAGCTAACAAAGAGTATATAACAAAGTATTGAGATGAACTTTTGTTATTGACCAAATACTTATTTTCCACCATAATTTGCAAATAAATTCTTTCAAAATCAGACAATGTGATTTTATGGATTTTTTTTCTCTCATTCTGTCTCTCATAGTTGAGGTATACCTATGATGAAAATTACAGGCCTCTCATCTTTTTAAGTGGGAGAACTTGCATAAATACTTTTTGCCCCACTGTGTATATATATATATATATATATATATATATATGCCATTTATGTTACCTACTCCATGCAACAATGGAGAAATAGAGATTTGCCTGTATGGACAATGTGGCAGTGTATGTGTTTTACAGCAATTCCAATAAATGTCAGAAAACTGTCAGTAGATTAATACAGCCTCAAGGAAGTGATAAAGTATATCCTTTCCCTAGAGACGAAAGGATGATAGAGAAGCTTAATTCTGATTAATCTCAGCATGCGACAATACAGCCGACCTTTCTCAAACTTCTAATATTTGATGACTCTGCTGACTCTGTCACAGTCTACACAGTAATGCTGAAAAGTGAGTTACAGAAAACAGTAGGTGAAGTTCAGGTTATTTTTTATAGGGATAGTGATAGCCAGCTAAATTACAACCAACCCTTCTCCACCTTCTAATAATTATGTGATGGCTCTGCTGACTCTGTCACAGTCTACACAGCAGTGCTGAAAAGTGGGTTTAAAAAAAATAGGAAGTGTAGTTCAGTGCTTTTATCAATAGGGATGGCCACATAAAATAGAACCAACCCTTCCCACATTCTAATAATCATGTGATATCTCTGCTGACTCTGTCACAGTCTACACTGTGCAATGTTGAAAAGTGAGTTACAGAAAACAGAAAGTGTAGTTCAGGGTTTTTTTATTCATAGGGATAGCCAAAAAACATAAATTGAATAAGACTAAAATGCTGCACTATTTCCAGCATTCTTGACAGAATTAGAGCCTCCAATGCAACCGGTGAACATATATATGTAATATTATGTGATTTTCTGTTGATAAAGTTTCTTTAAATATTCAAATTTCTCCAGATGGCTACATAGAAAATTTGTTTGATGTAGTGTCATTTGCCTTGGCAGCGGCTACCTGGCATTGGTTGCAAAAGTTCACTTTCTACTAATGTCCCCGAGTTCCTTTTTAGTGACAGTTTTACCAAGTGTTTTACTATTTATTATGCAGCTTTACTATTTAATTTCTCATCCTAAGTGGTGACATTTATGTACATTAAATAAATTGTCTTCTTCCGAGCCCAATCCAGCATCTTCTCTCAATCTTCCTAAATGAATCAATGGAGTTTTATATCATCTTCACATATTGAGATGGATAAATGGATCGAGAAGACTCGGGCTCAATACTAAACCCAGATCCGGTTTGGAACACAACTACACAACTACTCATTGGATTGATAAGACTGGTCTTTTCTAAACCAATGATGATACTGTTGATAATGATGATTTTATGGTATTCATGGGGTGAACTTACTTTTAGAAACTGTACCTGTAGGCCTTTACCATGGGACCTTACCTGTAGGCCTGAGCAACATTGGAGCAATTTTACATCCGGTTTGACTCTTCCCATTGACACGCCCCACCTTACTTCTGGGGTGACGCATTGTAACAAGCCCCCTCTACATGTAATTAGCTTACTACTGGGGTGACACACTGTAACAAACCTCATCCTCATGCTGCTGGCTCAGCGACAGGTTCGGATGCTGGCTGCCTAATTTATTGCCCATCAAGAGGGCGCTCTAGGCAGCTGCCTATTTGGTCTATAGACAGAGCCGGCCCTGGAGACACTTCATATTCCATATGTGAATCCGAGCTTTTGACTCCATAGCAAGTAAAGATTAAAGGGGTCACGCCCCCTCCCATAGGCATGCATTGAGGGGCGGAGCGTGACTTCACATGGGGGGGGCAGGGCCGTGACATCACAACGCTCCGGGCACGTGATTGCCAGTAATCAGACCCGGAGCGAACATTCTCCGGGGACTGATTGTAACGGGGTGCTGCGTACAAGATCACGGGGGTCCCCAGCGGCGGGACCCCCGCGATCAGGCATCTTATCCCCTATCCTTTGGATAGGGGATAAGATGTCTTAGCGCCGGAGTACCCCCTTAATCCTAATGTTTATGACCAACGTGTAATGTGGATCATGGGTGTTGGCAATTCTGTATTTACACAGTCAATGAAATGTAAAAATTGTATTGTTTTCCTGACAAAGGGGGATAGAACAGTAAAAGGTTAATTGAATATACACACATACATATGGTAAGACCTAAATAATATGCATGGGGTAGGATGCTCTATGGTAGACACACTTTTTTGTGTACCTTCAAGCCCATTCATGCCACACTTACTCAGGGATTAGGTAAATAATGCATTGAAATTTAAGATTTGTTTGCCTTACACGGTTTAGGTTACGTTCGCCTGATACAAGCACAGTGTATCCATGGTTCCCTTTTCCACAACCTGTTGTTTGTGAGCTCGGGGAGGATTAGGTCGGTGGGCCCCTATTATCAGCACTTTAGCTGGATCAGATGGAAAAGTCAACGGTGTAACGGTCAAGGATCATTTGGTTTCAACCGTGAGTTTATAAAACCCAAAGGAATTAAGAGAAATCCCATACAGTGCAAACGTTTAATACGGAATATGGCATAACTGCTATACAGGTCTATAGCCATGAGGATAGAAGACAAGAACTCTCCAGATCAGTGGTCTCAAACTATGGCCCTCCAGATGTAGCAAAACTTCAACTCCGAGCATGCCCGGACTTGCAGCAGTGGTCTCAAAGTGTGGCTCTCCAGATGTTGCAACACTTCAACTCCAAGCATGCCCGGACAGCCAACGGCTGTCCGGGCATGCTAGGAGTTGAAGTGTTGCAACATCTGGAGGCCCACAGTTTGAGACCACTGCTCTAGATCAACGATTCTAGTGAAAATATGTTAAAGGGGTACTCCACTGGAAAACATTTTTTTTAAATCAACTGGTGCCAGAAGGTTAAACAGGTTTGTAAATTACTTCTATTAAAAAAATCTTAATCCTTCCAGTACTTATCAGCTGCTGTATGATCCACAGGAAGTTCTTTTCTTTTTGAATTTCCCTTCTGTCTGACCACAGTGCTCTCTGCTGACACCTCTGTACATGTCACATTTGTAAATTTACTTCTATAAAAAAAAATCTTTGCTATGGGGATTTGCTCCTACTCTGGACAGTTCCTGACATGGACAGAGGTGTCAGCAGAGAGCACTGTGGTCAGACGAAAAGGAAATTCAAAAAGAAAAGAACTTCCTGTGGATCATACAGCAGGTGATAAGTACAGGAAGGATTAAGATTTTTAAATAGAAGTAATTTACAAATCTGTTTAACTTTCTGGCACCAGATGATTAAAAAAAAAAAATGTTTTCCAGTGGAGTACCCCTTTAATAATATAAACTTATATACTTCATTTAGTAGACCCGATGATATGTCTCCCTTGTATTACATGCAAGAGGAAAATATGAAAATAACCTCTTGAATACTAGAACCAATTCCAAATTATGCTAGACAATTCTCACTGGGTAGGTCCCACCTTAGGTTAGGGCTACACGGCAACATCAGTCAGTCGTATTTATCTCAATTGGGAGCACATGTACCTTTTCTGTCACATCGCAGACGCAAGCAACTTCTTGAAGGGTACATCGAGGGTTATTGGCATTCTAGTCTCCTGTGAGGTATTCTTCCAGGTGCTGAATTCGAAACAGCAGTCTACACATGGGTCCACTTCCTTTTTGAAGATATCTTGGTTTGAGGACTATGTTTCAGGACTATTTAAAGGGTTTAGTATTTACTTACAGGGAAGCTCCTCCAACAGTTGGGATTAGAAAATCCTGAAAGCATGACATGTTGGGGTACTTGAGGACTGAGATTGGGAAACACTGTTATGAGAGCTACTTTGTATTTTAGGATCATTTACACAGTGATTTGGTGGCTATGTAACACTACACAGTCCGGATCATTTAGATCTTAAAGGGGTATTCCTGTGGAAATTTTTTTTTTCTATCAACTGGTGCTAGAAGGTTAAACAGATTTGTAAATTACTCCTTTTTTTATAGTATTTTTTTTATTTTCAAGAAAACATAACAATGAGGCAAAAACAGTCTCATCCACAAATGTCAGGAAGTAAACAAGAATAGCAAGACCGTATGAGGGGAACAGTTAAGAGCACCCGTATATAGTGTGGCTATCAAGCTCGAGTGTATGCCAAGTGAGTAGGTAGTGTAGCAAAACAATATCAGGAACACAATATCATAGGTAAACTGGCTTGGATAGAGAGCCACATATGTAAAAACAGGCAACAATAAGGAGGACAGAGGGTGCGGGTAGGCAAACAAAATTAAGGATGGAAAGTTAAGAAAAGGAGGGTGAAGAGAAGAGTCAGGGAGAAATGAAGAAGGGGGGGGGGAGTCAGAAGGAGTACATACCTCGGAGGATGGCAAACACAGGCGGGGCACCAAGAGGTGGGCAGGTTGGCTCTACAAATTGGGAAATATGCTCTAGAAAGGCAAGAAGGGGGACAATGCAATCTGTAGTCATCTGAGGAAAGAAAGTTGATCCATGGTCCCCCAGATTGAGTGATGTTTCATCAAATGTTGTCTGGAATCAGCACTAAGTTCCTCCATTCTGTGGACATGTGTGGGTTCTGAAACCCATGAGGAGAAGGATGAGGGATAGGTGGATTTCCATTGCCTTGGGATCACTGAACTGGCTGCCGAAAGCATAAATCTGATCAGGCGGGTTCTCCATTTGGGGACGGACGGGGGCAGGATAGAAAGAAGATTGGGAGCCGAGGCAAGCCTGAGTTTCATTGAAGTTAGTTTTTATATGGTATCTAGGATCTGATTCCAGAAGGAGGTCAATAATGGACAGTGTAACCAAATATGAGACATTGTACCACCCGTCTCGCCACACCTCCAACATACGTCCGGCACGCCAGGGTAAAAACGGGACAACTGGTCCGGAACCCTTTACCATCTTGTCAGGATCTTGTAGTTCATTTCTTGAGCCTTACATGATATAGATTCCTTATGGCACATGAGAACCGCACTCCCCCACTTCTCATCCATAAACTCGCAGTCTAATTGTCTCTCCCAAACCTTCCGGAAAGGCAAAGGTTCAGCACAGAGGGAATAAAGAAAAAAAAACATAAATAACACTTATTGGGCGATTTGACCCAGAGTTGGAGATGCATGCATCTCTTAAAGAGAAATGGGGACGGTGCAGATTAAGTGCAGCTCCACAGGTAGCATAGCAATGTCTAAGCTTAGCGTATTGGAAGTGCTGGTTAGGTGTAGCAGAGGAGTCAGGCGCAAGAGCACACAATGGCTTCAGTCCCGACGGGTCCAAAAAGGCAGAGAAGGAGGTACCCTCAGATCAAGGAAAGAAGATGAGGAGAAAGCAGGTGGAGAGACAGGGTTACCAAAGACAGGAGGCACCATCTGGGGAAAAGAGGGGAGAATAATAACCAGAAATGCTACGGAGGAAGTAACTGGTAGCAAGTCAAAGAGGAGGTCAGACACCAGCAAACATTTAGGAAGCCACAATAACGTTTTTGGTTCCAGGTGTGTGGTACTGCCTTCAAGGGCGAAGCATTGCTTGGTAGTTGGGTTGGCTCAGCAGTCCAAGACCCTGGTCAACACCGCTGCCAAGAAATAGAAAAGACAGTCGGGGAGACCCAGCCCTCCGTCAGTTTTGCACCTGGTCAGAATGCGTTGTGCCACATAAACCAATGTTTATGGGCCCAGACGAAGCCAGATAGGAGCAAAGAGAGTCCCCCAAAGAAAGTCTTATGAAGGCTGGAAGGAATACTAGAGAAGAGGTAGAGAAGCCTAGGTAAAACATTCATTTTTACAATATTAATTCTCCCCAGTCAAGAAAAGTCTTTTTGCTCCAATCTGGCCAAGTCTGCTTTAATGGAGTGCAACAAATTAGGAGAATTAAGGTGGAAAGTGTCTCTAAGGTCACTGGGAACCTGTGAGCAAGCTAGTGCACCATTTGAAGGGGTAATTATTCTGCAGTTGCTGAACAGTCCCTGGAGAGAGGGAAATGTTAAGTGCTTCGCTCTTAGTAGAGTTTAATTTGTAGTTGGAGTAATAAGCAAAGGTGCGTATGGTGGAGAGCAATGAGGGAAGAGAGGTGAGGGGAGAGGACAAGAAAAGCAAGAGGTCAACTGCGAAAGCAGAGCATTTGTGATGGTACAAGGACACTTGGAGTCCCCTGATATAAGAATTCCACTGGATCGCTACAAGGAGGTGCTCCATACACCATACAAAGGAAAGATTGGATAAGGGGCACCCCTGCCTCATACCATTGCAAATGCTGAAGGGGGAACATAGTTGGCCATTGACTCTAATTTGAGCCTGGGGGTCAGTATAAAGTGCCATAATACGTGCCATCATCTGTGAACCCAATCTAATCTGGGACAGAGCAGCCCTAAGAAAGCCCCAGTCCACTCGATCAAAGGCCTTCTCCACGTCTAGAGAGAGCAGGAAAAGGGATATGTTGGCCATGCGGGCGTGATGAATAACAGAAAAGGTCCACAGAGTATTATTTTTGGTCTCCTTGCCACGGATGAAGCCCACTTGATCAACATGGGCTAGGGCCGTCATGTGAGAGGCCAGCCTGTTCGCTATCAATTTAGCGAAAAGCTCGGTATCCATGTAGAGAGAGCTAGCTCTGGCACAGCGTTGGATTCTTTCCCTCATTCGGGATCACTGTGATAAAGGCACGTAAAAAGGACTGTGGGGGGGAGAGAGTCAGAGGTCGCATTGAAAGCAGAAAGAAGAGAAGACAGTTCCCACCGGGACGTTATGATTGTGCACAGTTCCTTCGGTGAGAACGGTGCCTCCAGGGAGGAAATGATGTCCTCAGAGAGGGTAGGTAGGGCAATTGAAGCAATGTAGGACTGCAGTGAAGGGGGGTATACCGATCGGGGAACAAGCACCAGGGGCATGTAAGTGATAGAGGGCAGCATAATACAAACAGAATGTATATAACAAAGAATGAAGAGACTGCACTCACCAAGGGCAACGTAGCTTTAATTCAGCATACCAGGTAACAAGCGGGTGGAAGGAGGGAGGCGGGGAGCGTACACCAGGACAGACTGTTTCACGCCAGCAACGGAGCTTCTTCAAGCTGGTATACCTGGCCACGTCACTGCCGACACCTAATAAAGGCGTCACAGGGGGCGGGGCCAGGACAAGGTGTCATAGCATCCTGCACAGGTGATAGGGGAAATAACAAAAACAAATGCACATGGCAAGGGAACTAAAGAAAAAGGCATAAATAAACATAAAAAACCAAGTGTTACAGGATCACAGAGCTAAAGATAAGGAAAAAGTAAAATTTCATCAATGGAATCATAGAAAAGGGGCTACCTCCAAACGATCATTCAGTCCAAGGACGCCGGTAGCCTTGAGTCGCACAATCCAATAGGCTTCTCTCCGTAAGAGGGCGGTGTGTTTGTCGCCGCCCCCCAGGCGGGGTATCGACTCACTCAATGCCGGCAAACTTGAGGACTCCGGGATCGCTGGCGTGGGCTTCTGTTATGTGTTGGATGAGTCGAGGGGGCCCTGTACCAGTTCTGATGGAACACAAATGTTCGCGAAAACGAACATGGAGGGGCCGAATCGTCTTTCCAACGTAAAAGAAGCCACAGGGGCATAAGACAACGTAAACAACGTAAGGGGTGCGGCAAGTAATGAAATCAGTGACAAAGTGACGATGACCTCCTAATTGCATAGATTTAGAGGCTAGGTTTTGGGCACAAAAGAACATGACCTACATGGGAAATTCCCAATGGGGAGACTCTTTGCTAGCCAGTTACCATCCGTCCCTGGCGTATCTTTGGATAACGAAGTTGGCTTTCTGAGGATGTCGCCTAGCGTGCGATTCTTCCTGTAAGTAACTAGAGGGTGTTGCTGGCGACATCCTTCAGATCCGGATCAAACTCCAGGATATGTCAGTGTTTACTGATGGTACTGGCAACAAGGCGATTCATGTTACTATTAGTAACAGAAAAACAAAACGTTTAGGTTTGATATCAAGTCTGGATTTGGGGCAGAGTAAGTTAGACCTAGGAATAGAAGAGGCTTTGGCGAAAGCCTCATCTATGATTTTATCAGGGTAACCGCGGTCTGTCAGTCTGACTTTAAGTTCTG
The DNA here is from genome assembly GCF_029499605.1 of Hyla sarda. NCBI lineage: Eukaryota > Metazoa > Chordata > Amphibia > Anura > Hylidae > Hyla > Hyla sarda. The sequence continues at coordinate 400,749,050 of NC_079191.1, forward strand.
AGGCTTGTTCTCTGAATTTCTCCTCTTCACTATTAACCTTGCGTAAATGCAAAAATTGAGAGTAGGGAATGCTCCTTTTAACATGGTGAGGATGGGAACTTTTGAAGTGTAGCAAAGAGTTACGGGCTATGCTTTTCCTATAGCCCTGTGTGGTTAGTGTTTCATTTTGGACAACCAACTTAACAACTAAAAAGGTGAGTTCTCTATCCCCATAGACAGAGGTGAAAAGCATGTTCTTGCTATTAGTTGAATTAACTTGGGTAACAAAGGAATTAAAGGTGTTTTCAGACCCCTCCCATATAATGAGAATGTCATCGACATACCTCAAAAATAATTTAATATGGGAAACAAAAGGATTGTTGGGGGAAAAAACTTATTTGCGTTCAGACGCAGCCAAAAAAAAGATTGGCACAAGTACAGGAGACCGGAGTGCCCATTGCAGTCCCGGTCTCCTGTCTATACCAAGTGTCCCCTTCTCTGAACTCATTATGGGATAAAATGAATAAGAGGGAGTCAGTGATGAAGTTGACGAATTCAGTGGATTCTCCGATTTCAGTCAGGATCTCTCGAATGGCCTGTACACCCGCATTGTGGGGAATGCGAGTGTACAGGCTCTCTACGTCTATGGATGCAAGATGGTGGGTACTGTTCCAAGTAAAAGTGTCAAGGTGTGTCAGTAAGTAACACTTGGTTTTTTGATGTTCATTTATGCCTTTTTCTTTAGCTCCCTTGCCATGTGCATTTGTTTTTGTTATTTCCCCTATCACCTGTGCAGGATAATATGACACCTTGTCCTGGCCCCGCCCCTGTGACGCCTTTATTAGGTGCCGGCAGTGACGTGGCCAGGTATACCAGCTTGAAGAAGCGCCGTTGCTGGCGTGAAACAGTCTGTCCTGGTGTACGCTCCCCGCCTCCCTCCTTCCACCCGCTTGTTACCTGGTATGCTGAATTAAAGCTACGTTACCCTTGGTGAGTGCAGTCTCTTCATTCTGTGTTATATACATTCTGCTCCGTACGGACTTTGCACCACCGCTGTCGGCACACCTACAGGGATCACACGTGCACTCCACTACAGCTTTGTAATACTGACGCTGTAGCCCTAATCTTGCTGTTGCCGGGCCGCTTTTTCTCTTGTCCTGCATAATACAAACAGAAAGCCTCAAGAATATCTGGCGTGAGGTGGGAGAGGGAACCCGTAGAGTCTTAAACAGCAGGGAGGGACAAAGAGGGAAGATCTCTTCTCTCTGAGAGCCCTCACCAACTTCCTACTAGACTTGTTCCCCCATTCGTAGAAGAGTTTAACTGTGAGCTGCCTGAAGTATCCATGCTTCACATTCAACAAGGCCAAAAGTTCTTGGCGAATTATATCACGAAGGGCATGCTCCTGCTGGGATTGTTTGTGCAGGGACTCTAAGGAGTGTAATTCAAGCTGAAGGGAGGACAGTTTTGCCGATGCTTCCCATGCTTCACCAGGATTCCACAGAGTACACACTTCAGCGCTTCCCACTTAATGAGTGGGGAGGAAGTGTCAGAGCTATGATCAGTTTGGAACTGGGATATTGTCTCCCTTAGTTTCTGAATGAAAAGAGTCCAGGAGGAGAGATTCATTCAATTTCCAAGTGGAGTGGGGTTTGGAGAATGAGGGAAGGGTGAAGGTAACCAGGACAGGTGCGTGATCAGAGAAGGTAATCGAAGTGCTTAACCGAGGGCAGAAGATGGTGCGGGCAGAAGATGTAATCTATCCGACTGTAAGAGTTGCGGGGGTGGAAATAAAAAGTATAATCTTGGTCATGGGGGAGTAAAGTGTGCCAGGCATCGCTCAACTGTAAAGCATGTAGTCGAGTACGGAGGGCACACAGTTTAGGGAGTGACCCGAAGATGTATCTAGTAAATGGGAGAGAAGAAGGTTGAAATTTCCACAAAGCAATATCTGACAAGTCACAAAAGAAGATAAGGCCTACAAGGTGTTGACAAGAAAGGTGACTTGATTACGAGGCAATCGTAAGCCTGTGACCAGAAAGGTCACAGTTAGCAAAAATGTAGCAGGCATTAGGGTCAATGCCTGTGTCTAAAATGGAGATACGGAGGGAATTGTGGAAGGCTACCCCCTTAGTCCTCATGTCAGGGTTAGTGCTGTGGAGCCATGTCAAGTGATATCTGGTGGGGAGTGTATGAAGATAGCCTTCTTTGAAATATGTCTCTTGAAGAGCTAGTTAAGGTCGTGAGGCCCCTCCTCTGTGGCAGGGGAGTAGGGATCTTCTCTTCTCGGGATCTTCTCATGGCAGAACGCACATCCATAGGATGGCAAGCCGACAGGGTCAGTGTGGAAAAGAGTAGTTCCCATTCAGGCAAGTACACCAGCGGTAACTTGAAAGGAACTCCAGAAGGTCTACAGGACAGCGTAGCGTAGCAACCGTGAAGTGAGCGAGAATGGGTAGCCCCAGCAGTAGAGGATTTTCGCATTTTGGAGAACAGTTAGGAGAGGTTTCAGGGTAGCACGGAGGCGTAGAGTGCGTAGTGACAAGTCTGGAAAAAGATGTATCTCAGTCCCTTGAAACTGCAAGGACTTCAAGTGGCGAGCTTTTCGCTTGATGTCATCCTTCAAAAGATAGTGGTGGACCCTGCAGATGACGTCTCTGGGTTTCGATGGGTCAGGTTTCTTTGAGAGCCCAGTGGGCACGGTCCAGTTCCAGGGGAGAGTCAGCTGGTCTCTGGAGAATGTCATTAAATATTTTTTGGAGAGTAGAGGGTAAATCTTGAGGGACAACAGATTCAGGAAAGCCCTTGATACGGATATTGTTGCGTCTATTTCTGTTGTCCAAGTCATCCATATGTTCGAAATCAGGGACTGATGAGCTAGGAGATAAGTAGTAGCAGTCTGCAAGGTGTGAACTTCAGAGACAATAGAAGCACGAAAAGTCTCTAGGTCTGTAACGCGGGTTGTTAATTGGGCAACATCTGCCTGGACTGGCGCTAAGTCTCATTGCCAGGCCATTTTCATATCTTTGGCCATAGATAGCATGTCCATTTTGGTTGGAAGAAGTGCCAGGAGAGCTTGCAGTTCAGGATGGTTTTTTTAAGGTATTAGCGGCAGCGTCGAGATTCAGGAGTGCTGGGGCCCCTCCAATATTAGACGGTGGAGTAGCAGCAGGCTGAGAGGACGGAGAAGGAGAATGTTCAGGCATGTAAGATTTGGGTCCCCAGTTTGTAAAGGGGCCACGTGAGTCATCAGAGGAAGAATGTTCTATATGGCCGCTAGCCATTAAGTGGGCCTTTTAGAGGTGTTTTGAACAATTTCTTCTTTGCTGGGGGGCTATCTCCCAGTAATCAGGGACGTCACTGTTATCAGGAGATTAATCTCCCGAGAGATGCATCAGAGTCCATGTGAAGGGACAGCAGTGCGGTGGCAGAAGGAATCAGTGGAGGGCCATATGGAGCAGGCTCAGGACGACCAGACCCCTGTGTAGCAGGATCAGGGTACATTGTTGGGGATGGAGGGCTCAGCTGAGAGAGAGGTAATTGCCAGGTCCCTAAGGGGTTAATATCAGGAGAGGAGGCAGCTGGTGGAGTTGTAGCAAGCAGGGGCTGCAGTGAACACAAGCCCTGGGGTCTGCTGTGGCCGAGGTGCTGGAGGTACAGGTGTGTGCGCACGAGGCTCAGGGAGGGAGGAGTAGAAGCTCTGAGCATGTGAGGGAGCTGACATGTTGTGCAGGAGGGATGCGGACACAGGCTGAGCTCCAGTGGTGGCGGTAGTGCCGGTGGGTTGCCGTGACTGCAGGGGGGATCTTCCCAGAGGTCACTTACAGTGTGCTCCGTTAAAGCAGTGTTGGAGGCAAGCTGATTTGGGCCACAGGCAGCAGGTGACAGCACAGCCACGTCCCCCCAGTCTGGCGGCCGAAAGGAGGCAGTGATCGGCTGTGAGGCGTCCGGGGGTTTTTCCTTTCTAAAATTGTCGCACAGAAAGTCGCAGTCTAAATATATGTGACTTTTCCGCGACTTTTGCTTTAAAGGATTTTTAGAACATGATGCATTCTAGTCTATTTTAGACGGGAAAAATGCATTGTCGCATGGCCCGAAAATACGCTGAAATGTCAGTCCATGCTGGAACAGGTTTAAATACAGTCTAAACCGTAAATCCCAAAGTCCATGCGCAAAATGTATCAAGAGCCATGCGACTTTTGATAAATTAAGCGCACAATAGACCGGCCTTACCCTCTGTAGGTTGGTCTATATTGATGCGGGACATAGACAACTTTGATAAATCCCTCCCATTGTGTCATGTACTGCCCCCTCAGGCCCTGTAGTAAGCATAACACAATAATGTACCAGTTTTAGCTGGGAGGGTGCCCATACACCTTAGATTAAGATCAACGGTTTGATCCAAAATGTTCATTCGTTGGGTAAAATTTAAGAATGAATGACAGTGTTACCTGACCGATAACAGACTATTATTGAATTAAAAGAAGTCAGCAGTGTTTGAAATTTTTGGGCATCAGTCAGACAAAAAAAAAATAAAAAAAAATAAAGTGTTTTTGATTACAAACAATGTTTTGCAGCGTTTCCAGAATATTCCTAAAAAATTGTGTTCATTCTCCACCCCCATCTCATTGATCATATATGGCTGCTTTGAACAACATAAAAGGAGTTCTCCGGAGGAAACAAAATGTTTTCAAATCAACTGGTGCCAGAAAGTTATACAGATTTGTAAATTACTTCTATTTTACAATCTTAATCCTTCCAGTACTTATCAGCTGCTGTATGCTCTAGATGAAGTCGTGTAGTTCTTTCTATTCTGATCACAGTGCTCTCTGCTGACACCTCTGTCCATATCAGGAACTGTTTATAGCAGGAGCAAATCCCCATAGCAAACCTGGACAGTTCCTGAGATGGACAGGTAGCAGCAGAGAGCACTGTGGTCAGACTGGAAAAAACTACACAACTTCCTCTGTAGTATACAGCAGCTGATAAGTACTGGAAGGCTTAAGATTTTTAAATAGAAGTCATTTACAAATCTTTGTAACTTTCTGGCACCAGTCGATTTGAAACCACATTTTTTTCCTCCGAAGTACCCCTTTAATTGCCAATATAAACTCAAATGTGAATTACTGTGGCTGTTTATTCTACAACTGTTTGTTCAATGGTCATTAATCCATCTACCTACTTCTATCTAATGCAGTGTTTCCCACCCAGGGTGCCTCCAGCTGTTGCAGAACTACAACTCCCAGCATGCCCGGACAGCCAAAGGCTGTCCGGGCATGCTGGGAGTTGTAGTTCTTCAACAGCTGGAGGCACCCTGGTTGGAAAACACTTATCTAATGTGTATGGCCACCTTTACGGAGAAGGGGTCCATTCTGGTTTTATCTTCTCCCCACTCCGTATTTTCGCAGCACTTGAGGCTGTATCTGGTATTATACTTTTTTTTTTTTCATCATTAACGCCATTATTAACGCCATTGACATTTTATGCAAACTTAAAGGGGTACTCCGGTGAAAACCTTTTTTCTTTTAAATCAACTGGTGGCAGAAAGTTAAACATATTTTTAAATTACTTCTATTAAAAATTCTTAATCCTTCCTGTACTTATTAGCTGCTGAATACTACAGAGGAAATTCTTTTTTTTTTTTTTGAATGCTCTCTGATGACATCACGAGCACAGTTCTCTCTGCTGACATTATTATAATAATAATAATGCTTTATTTATTGGTGTCCTTTGTGAGATTTGAACCCAAGTCCCCAGCACTGCAAGGCAGCAGTGCTAACCACTGAGCCACCATGCTGCCCTTAGCATACATCTGCTATGCATCTGCTATGCATGGTTGCTAAAATAGACAGAGATGTCAGCAGAGAGCACTGTGCTCGTGATGTCATCAGTGTTCCAAAAAGAAAGGAATTTCCTCTGTAGCATTCAGCAGCTAATAAGTACTGGAAGGATTAAGATTTTTTAATAGAAGTAATTTACAAATATGTTTAACTTTCTGCCACCAGTTGATTTAAAAGAAAAAAGGTTTTCACCGGAGTTGCCCTTTAATGTCTGATCTTCTTTCATTCCTTCAAGTTGTTATTTATACGGCATAAAGTGCCCATAATACCATGTTACGTCTCCGGCGGCTCAGGATACAGCGTAATGAGTTTCTGCCGCTCATAGTCATGCGGCACAATCTCCGGTAACTTCTAACCATCAGCAAGTGATGCTCTTTATTCAAGTAGAACACAAATCCGTTCAGGAATATTGCTTTTCTCAAAATTCATTCCGGCATTCAAGGTACAAAGCCTCTTCTATTCCCTTCTGTAACGTCCTTCAAATTTATTCCGAGATTTTATTTTTCTTCTCATCTTACAAAGAGGGTTTCCATTTTTTCCGTAGCGCACTTCACGTCGTACATTTTAATCAGAGCTGACATTTAACCCAGTGATATGATAAAGTAATTAGAAATGCAGAATAGAAAAGTTTACTTTAATCTGTGATCTGTCATTTTAGTTCTCTCACAACTTTATGCACAACTCGATTTCTGCTAATTGTCACTGACAACCATGAAGACGTAGAAGTACCAAGGGGTTCGTCCAGTTTGGCAACATTTGTTCCGAATATTCCAAAAGCTTTTATCGTAAGGACAAAACAGCAAGAAAAACAATGCGACCAGTCAGATTGCAGAATATTGAAGGCAGATGTGTCCATTAGTTTTACCCCTGAAAATCATTAAAGGGGCACTCCGCTGCAAACATCTTATCCCCTATCTAAAGGATAGGGGATAAGATTTTAGATTGTGGGGGGTCCAGCCACTGGGGACCCTCACGATCGCCGGCGCGGCACCCTGTCACTCGGCGCACAAAGCGAACTCCACTCCACCCGATGACTGGCGATGCGGCCACCATGCCCCCTTCATTCACTTCTATGGGAGGAGGCGTGACGGTTAGGATGTAGCCGTCACGCCTCCTCCCATAGAAGTGAATGGAGGGGGCGTGGCATGATGTCACAAATGCGGAAGCTGCAAACTGCCGGCACGGAGATCGCGGGGGTCCCCAGTGGTGGGACCCCCGCAATCTAACATCTTATCCCCTATCCTTTGGATATGGGATAAGATGTTTGCAGCGGAGTACCCCTATAAAGGGATACTCCCCCCTTAGACATTTTATCCCCTGTTCAAAGGATAGCAGAAAACATTTCTGATCGTGGGGGGTTTGGCTGCTGGGCTTCCCGCAATGCCCAGGTCGGGGCTATAGCGTTCATGAACACGGAAGCCTGGGGCTAGTACACAGCCGTCACGCCCCCTCTCATAGACATGAATGGAGGGCGCGTGGTGTGGCTTCCGTGTTCATTAACGCCGCAGCGCCAACCCGGGGATTGCGAGGGGTCCCAGCAGCCAGACCTCCAGCAATCAGACACGTTAACCCTATATGCTTTTGATAGGAGATAATATGTCTAGGGGCGGAGTACCCCTTTAAAGCTGATCATATACATAATGAGGCAGATTTACTATTGCAGAAAAATGTGGCGAAAAATTGCCTTACATGCTAAGTACTGCATTTATTAGGTGTTTAAGGGTAGGGTCACATTTAGCATAACCACCTATTTCACGCTGCGGATGCTACGATAACAGTCACAAAAGCGAGCTCCCTGCTGTGACCGGGTAGTTATGTGCGTCCGTGGATTTTCACTTTGAGCGGACACACAGAGCTACCCGGCCGCAGCAGGGAGCTTGCTCTTATGACTGCCGTCGGCACATCATAAGCGTGAAATCAAAAACCAAAGAAAAAACTAAAACGAACTATAATGTATCTGTTTATTTGGAGTACACAATAGCATGTTTGACCATCTTTTGCATACAGAATAATATACATAATTACCCACATGGATTTTATCCTGTTTAATCCTATTTGTTCCATTACTGTGACAGAGCAAATTATCCTTTTTCTCCATTGAAAAACATTTATGGTTGAGTTCAGCATCAAAGAGCTTATACTCTGCTATTTTAAAATGTAGAATAGGGGTTAAGTGAACACAGGAGGTCAGACCCCCATAATAAGACATTTTAGGGTCTATTCAGACGGCAGAATTTCCGCTTGCGGAATTCCGCCTCAAATTAAAGCCCATGGACTTCTATGGGATTCCGCACTCCCATTCACACTTCAGAATTTCCGCTTGCGGAATTCCACTAGCGGAATTCCGCAAGCGGAAATTCAGAAGTGTGAATGGGAGTGCAGAATCCCATAGAAGTCTATGGGCTTTAATTTGAGGCAGAATTCCGCAAGCAAAAATTCTGTCTTGTGAATAAACCCTCATACCCCCTTAAAGCATTTAAGCAGTTAGATGCTGAACTTTATCCTCTGCCATGACGGAGGCTCCATTTGAATATTTCAATTGACATCAATTGTAAAAGTAACCCCCCCCCCCCCAAACCCCCTGGAAAAATTATGAAAGAAAAACCCACACACACTGAGATCACAGACATGATGTACCTGCTGTAGAAATTAGCCTGGAATGCAGATGGTGGCTTGGATCTAATACCCAAATACTGCTTTCTGGTGGGTGCCAGTTGGGCCAGTGGCTGATGGGGATTGTTAGGGTGGAGGTCACTGTCATTCTGGGGCCACTAATGATATCACGAGCGGCGTCTGACACATGCGGCAAAAGTTTATTAGTGGCATGCATATGCATATCATGAGGCTATTTGGGCAGGGGAGGAGCAAGGCAAGAAAGGAGACATGGTAAACTCTTTCTTTGACCCCTGCCCTGCACGTATCATCATCAATATGCGCTGGGACAGGGCGAGCCATGGAGGAGCAGACATGTTATTGATGTGTGAGAGCCACGTGGGTGTTAGGAAAATACCTTATCACTTTGTGACGCCAGGGCACAGTTAGCCTGTACACAGTGCGAGGTTGGAGACAGCTTCTCCTGGGCCAGACACGTAGAGTAAAGGAACACACTGACGTCAGGTTATGGATAACTGTCTTTACTGAGCAGGGTGCAGATGGTATTACACAGACAGTCTTGTGCATAATGAGAGGATTCTGCGTTACCCCTTGGGAGCCCTGTTGCCTTGCTGGGACTTGTGGTGCTTTCACTCAATAAATTGATACTGACTTGAGATACTGGAAGATTGATCCTGGTAGCTAGGGTTCTGTCAAGATCTTGTAGCTTCCAGCAGCAGGGCATGAACTTCCACCGTGTGGGCGATCCTTGCAGAATAACCGGATAAAGTAGATTTGATCTGGGCCTTACCTTAGAGCACACAACACACCTTACACCTTTACCACACTTGTGCTCGGACTAGGACTGGGGCAACTTCTCCTCCCACTACACTATATGGGGTAGAATTTAGGGGTTCCCATTGGCAGGCAGGGTGCTTCTCTGCTTAAAGGTACAGTAACACATAAATAACATACATAGGAATAACAACAACAAAATAATTACAAAAATATATGAATTCTTAGTAAAGTGCAATACATAACTGATATAACAAGAAGTCATTCAGTGGGCCCAACACTGGTGCTGCAGGTCTGCCCGAAGCAGTCTGAAGCCACAGGACAGCCTTTGGTGCTGGGACACCACAGATGTCATTGTTAATAACTGAAGTGGCCAGGCAGCTGCTTGGGCACCCCAGGAATGACTGGGCCCCAGGGCACGGCTGCCCCTTTTCTCCTGAATTAAAGACAGCCGAACTATCCATACTGGAAAAAAACGGACCCCCATTTGCACACCAAGCATTAACAATGTGGGATTTGAATTCACTGAGGGGGATACATATGGAATTAATAGCAATAGTAGGAAAAGCCTCCTATAATCCATCTGTAAAGATTTCACAGCGGCAGCACATGACTCCTAACTCTTGTATTGATCCTGGTGACCTTTTGACTAATAAATAAACTGTATAATATAGCCCAAAGGGCATTCCACTTAAGCCATACATTGTATTAACTGCATAAATTGCCAGCAGCATGTCATGTAAAGGGACAATAGTCCACATAATCAGAATAACATTCTGGGGTTCTGCAAGATGAGTCATACAACCTATTATTTGGCTAAGCCCTTACTTAGAGGGATCCCCTGTTGTAAATCTTTTGCACACCGTAATGGGTAGCAGAGCCGCAGCTTTCCCAAAAGAGCAAGCTTACCAATTTACAGTAACTGCTTGTTATATTCCTTATAGATATTCCTAGAATCCATTTACATGACATATTGTATTAACCTAGTAAAGCAATATGGGAATATACAGTAAATCTCTTTTGCATTAAAGGAGAAAAGGAAAATTATTAAAGTGTACCTGTCATATCACAGAAAAAAATAATGCTTTTATATGTTTTTTTTTTATGTATCTAGCTTCTGTATTTGGCTCACAAATCCCAACGTTCCCCTGCTCTTTCATTCTGACATCCACTATTCAAATAAGCAAGCACTGAGCCCAGCCTCACTCACCATACATTCACTTTCTCCCTGAGTCTGCTGTGCTGTGCTGGGTCTCTTCATCCAATCACTGTAGGTGGCTCTGTAACCCCTCCTCTCTGTTTACATGCTGTAGTCTGATAGACCGGACAGAAGGGAGTACAGAAGAGTACTAGTCCAGCCCTCATTTCCTGGACTTTGTCCCTGCTTGTGCTTCAGCTGGGACAAAGATGATGCTGCAGCTGGACAGGATTATGTTCTGGATGGTATGGGAACCCCTAGTGGTCATTTTTTATATAACATTTTTTAATAACATGCTATTGGAAAGTTATTCTGTATACATTAATCTATAATATATCAAAAGTTTTTTTGATGAAAGGTACCCTTTAAGTAGGTTCCTCTTAGCAAGGATGTTTGTACCACGTAGATCAGTGTTTCCCAACCTTTTTCGGCTTGGGAAACCCCTCAAAAAATTTTTTTTCGCAGGGAACTCCTTCCGAATTTGACGAGCAAAAAAAAAAAAATCTGTGGGTATGTAGATTACAGTGCTGCTTTATACAGCAACTCACAAATGACGTCTTCTAAAATCAGCGTGGTTTCCTTCTCTTCTCCATCTGGTCTGCGCCATCATGATGATTTCTTCCAGCCACAATTCTTCACCGCTAAACCTGCAAAACAAACCTATTAGGCTCCGCACTTTTCCAGCATCAGCCTCAAGATTTCCCTTTTAGAAGTGAGGAGGAATACAGGGGCGTATAGTTGTAAAGGGGTAACAGAGGGGTGCAGAAAGGTTTACATGGATGACAGGTGTATAGAGGAGTGTACATGGGTGACAGAGGGGTGTAGAGGAGTGTACATGGGTGACAGAGGGATGTAGAGGAGTGGACATGGGTGACAGGTGTGTAGAGGAGTGTACATGGGTGACAGAGGGGTGTAGAGGAGTGTACATGGGTGGCAGAGGGGTGTAGAGGAGTGTACATGGGTGGCAGAGGGGTGTAGAGGAGTGTACATGGGTGATAGAGGGGTGTAGAGGAGTGTACATGGGTGACAGAGGGGTGTACATGGGTGGCAGAGAGGTGTAGAGGAGTGTACATGGGTGACAGAGGGGTGTAGAGGAGTGTACATGGGTGACAGAGGGGTGTAGAGGAGTGCACATGGGTGACAGAGGGGTGTAGAGGAGTGCACATGGGTGACAGAGGGGTGTAGAGGAGTGTACATGGGTGACAGAGGGGTGTAGAGGAGTGTACATGGGTAAAAAAGGGGTGTAGGGTGTGACAGAGGGGTGTACATAGGTGACAGATGGTTGTAGAAGAGTATACATGGGTAACGGGGGGCATAGGGGGTGACAGGGATGTGCATGGGTGACAGAGGGGTGTTGGGGGTGTAGAGGAGTTTACATGGGTGACAGAGGGGTGTACATAGGTGACAGAGGGGTGTAGGGTGTGGCAGAGATGTACATGGGTGACAGATGGTTTTTGAAGAGTGTACATGGGTGATGGAGGCATAGAGGGTGACAGAGGGGTGTACATGGGTGAAAGAGGATTGTTGGTGGTGTAGAGGAGTGTACATGGGTGACAGAGGGGTGTACATAGGTGACAGAGGGGTGTAGGGTGTGGCAGAGATGTACATGGGTGACAGATGGTTTTTGAAGAGTGTACATGGGTGACGGGGGCATAGGGGGTGACAGAGGGGTTTTACATGGGTGAAAGAGGATTGTTGGTGGTGTAGAGGAGTGTACATGGGTGACAGAGGGGTGTACATGGGTGACAGATGGTTGAAGAAGAGTGTACAGGGGTGACGTGGACGTAGGGGGTGACAGAGGGGTGGACAGGAGTGACAAAGTGGTAACAGAGGGTGGACAGGGGTGACAAAGGGCCAGAGGGATGAATAGTGGGGGTTGGACATTGGTGATAGGGAGGTAGATTGGGGGGTGGTCAGAGGGGTGGTGAACATGGGTGACAGGGGCAGACAAGGTGGGCATGGATGACAGGAAAGTGGACAAGGGTGAAAGGGGGTAACAGTGGGGTGACAAAGGGGGGTGGCTAGGGGTGACAGAGGGGAGAGGGTGCACTACCTTAATTAAGCTGAGTTGAGCCGTCCTTCTGCAAGGGGCCGGGAAGAATCTGTGGGCCAAGAAGAAGCAGGCAGGCTGGGTATAATCAGGTGGGCCGGAAACAATCCAGGTGGGCTGGGAACAATTCCTGCGCACTATCCTGATTGCATTCGTCTTCCCGGCCTGCATGCCTATGACTCACTCCCGGCGCTGCAAGGGGGGAGGTGGATGCTGTGTGTGCATGTACACGCAATGCACACGCAGGCTTCCCTTGCATCCTGCGCCGCCGTGATTCACAGGCGCGCAGGCCGGGGCGGGAGATTTAAAAAATATATATAAATAAATTGCCTGCTGGAGCCCGCGGAACCCCCGGCAGTTCTCGGCAGAACCCCAAGGTTCCCCGTTTGGGAATCACTGATATAGACACATGTCCCTGGAACTTGTGTAAACAAAATATTAGGGCATTTACAATCTAAAGCCATAAAAAAAATCGCTTCATGTATTGACTTTTTTTTTTATAAAAAAAAAAAAAAAAAATATTGGTTGCTTAAGTAAAAAGGAAGGAACTCCCTTTAAATGATGTTACCTGCACAACAGCCCATTCTCTCCTGATCCTGCATGTTTCCAAATATCCTTGTGAACAAATGATCAAATTTTATTGCAAAAATAAAAATAGCGCATAATATCTTATTTATATAACCTTCTAAACGATTAGAACGAGATGTTCTGTGTTTGTAAGAGAAGGCGGGTTCATCATTTGCTTTTTATAGTAGATGTGTTGAATTGTGTTGAGAAGCTTTAAACAAGTGTTTTCCAACCTGTTCCACCTTGGGGAACCCCTACTAAGCAATTCTCTAAAGACAAAAAAAAAAAATGTAAAAAGAAGGATCTTAGCTATGTAGATTATAGTGCAGTTATATCCAGTGACTCACAGGTGACGTCTTTTCTGATCTGAGTTGTTTACTTTCCCTCTTCTTCTCCATCTGGCCCGGTCCGCCCAGGATGATTTCATTCAGCCAAAAACCCATCTCTGTAGAACCTGCCATACAAACATATCAGGCTGTTCCAGCACCCTTCTTCCATTTTCCTCACCAATAGGGTTTCAAACAGTAGTAACACTGCTGTTTGGTGTCACGCACAGTAAAGTGTCTAGGTAAGTGGGTTTGTCAGGATGGATAGGTTGGCTGGAAAGGAAAGGATAGGTCTCCTAGCATACTCCAGTAGGTAGGTTGCACCAGTAGGTAGTTTTCCCCATAGGGTAGGTGCCCCCTTGTGTATATGTGCCCCCAGTATGTAGTTTCTTAGTGAACGGGCACCCCCAGTAGGTAGTTTCCACTAAGCATGCTGGTTCCCCTTATTGGTAGTTTCCCCAGTATGTAGCTTCCTACCACCTCTAGGTAAGACCTGTAGGATGACCTCACCTTAAAGTATCCAAAAACATATCCCCTCTTCGCAGGATAGGGGATAAGTTTTAGATCATCGGGGGATCTGCGATCTTCTACCTGGCGCCCAAACATGTCAAGAAGCTGTGTCTGACACTCCCCCTTCATGTATTTCTATGGGAGAGCCAGAGATACCCATTACATGGAGGGGGGGGGGGGTGTCAGCCACAGCTTTGTGCAGTGGTCGACACACCTCCATTCATGAGGAGAGCTGGGTGCCATACGGGAGATTGGGGGGGGGGGGGGTCCCGTCGGTCGGACCCATCGCAATCTGACACTTCTACCCTATCGTGCAGATAGGGGATAACTTTTATTATACTGGATAACCTCTTCTGTAGATAGGATAACCATAGTAATTTGTTCGCTTGATGTCAAAATAGAGCCCAGTGCAGTGGTAACTAGAAAAAAATCTACTCAGTGGTCACAAGTGAAGAGTTCTGCCCGATGGTCACCAGGGAGGGACAATGTTTAGAGAACACTAGGTAAAAATCCCACTCAATGATCGATCACCAAAGAAGAGCCCAGCACAGTGGTCACCAGAAAAAGCCCTACTGAATGGTCACCAGAAAAGAGCCCTATCCTATGGTTTCCAAAGAAGAGCCCTGCTTAATGTAATGATTTTATGTGTTGTTTCCATTGCATTATTTAATGTATGCCTGTTAAAATATACACATATCTGTCAACATGCAAATCAGAATAAGTCATTTGACTTAACCAATTTTGATATGATGGCATCGGTAGCTTTGTGTAGGGCTGCAGGAGAATCTTCCACAATAGGACTCTACAAAAACAATGCAGTCACCAATTACAAATTCCGATCTGCTACATCTGTCATGTACACTGTGCCGTCTGTATAATCTGATATAATACAATGTTTTGGCTATACATTAGCTGATAAGTATGTGCGATGCTTGATAAGTCGTCGGGCTTGTTTTTCTCAGATGCTCCGACACATAATGGAATTTGTTCCTTCCGGAGTTGTTGCTCAGCAACAAACTAGAACTTCCGTGTTGTCTAGCACAGCAGTATGGATACAAGCTGGAGACTGTGTACACAGGGAGAACTTTGCACTTATTAAGGTGACTGGTATAAACAGGTGAATTATGATGAGCCCAGAACGCCTCGATGGAGACGTGCCGCGAGTTCATTATTATACTAGAGATCTGATAAAGACATGTCCTGAATCTTTATGTAATGAACCAAGAAAGGAGCAGCTAAGCTACACGAGGATCGGGCGGGCAGGAAGTTACATCGCTACTGTATAGGATAAAGATTTAGAAGGGCAGAATGTGTCGGCATATTTGAACCATTTGGCCCATCTAGTCTGCCCAATATTCTGAATACTATGAATAGTCCCTGGCCCTATCTTATATGAAGGATAGCCTTATCCCTATCTTATATGAAGGTGTGGTGAGGGTGTGATGAGGGCAGATGTTATTACCCTAGGGGCAGATCACATTAACCCCTTGTATTCATGACGCTAGGGCGTGGTTGCACCACCCAAGGTATGGCCGCTGGATCCTGGGCCAGGAGTGGGGTAAATAATGACTCCAACGCCAAGTTACGTAACAACGGCAGCTATTCTGAGGCAGACAGATGGAATAGTCTTTACAGCTCAGTTAGGCCCAAGGAGTTGACCAGTGACTTTAGAGACTTGTGGGCTCACTGGGACTTGTAGTGGACTTGGACAGAATGCTGCAGATCCACGCTGAATCTAGACAGATTTGACTGACTTGACTAAGACTGACTAGACTTCACCCCTTGTGTAGCTTACCAGGCTTTGATGTTCCCCTGTGGGGCACTTGGTGATGGAAGCGGGGCTGCGTGACTAGGCCTTGGGTCTCCTCAGGACACCAGACACTCTCAGGTCTTCACTGTTCCTCAGCATGTACTCAAGAGACTGAACTAGCTCCTCCCTGGGTTTATATGGGGGAGACTTAGGAGGGTTCCTATAGGTCACCACACAAGTCATCTGGTCACTGACACCTTCCCTGGTTACAAGACTTAGCAACAACATTTAAAGGCACATAACATTATACAGACAATGCAATAGATATAATTAACCATTTATAATACACAGATTAAGGGGAGACTCAGGGGACACTGCAATAGAGTCCGCCAGACAGGATAGCAAGGGTACGGGGGTACAACTCCTGTACTTGGCCACCGTAAAGGATAGCCTTATGCCTATCTCTATCTAATATAAAGGATAGCCTTATACCTATCTCTATCTTATATGAAGGATAGCCTTATATTTATCTCTATCTTATATGAAGGATAGCCTTATACCTATCCCATGCATGCTTAAACTCCTTCACAATATTTGATGCAACCATTTCTGCAGGAAGGCTATTCCATGCATCCACTACTCTCTCAGTAAAGTAATACAGTAGTTCCTCAACTGACAATGGCTTCAGGTTACAATATTTTCCACATACAAGGTGCCTTACTGGTCCATTGTAACTTGAAACCAGACCCAACCAACATACAATACTACAGACAGTTCAGATCTGCGAAATGTGTCAATGGCCGGAAGATCTGACCAATCAGAATGGACATTTTACTGGCAAAACCCCTGTATTACTGAAGTGCATGCACTGACTGTCTGTCTGGCAGCACCCCCTACAGTACAGGCAGGTATTGCATGTTCTGTACTATTCTTTACCTGTGTCAGGATTAGCTGCTCCTTTAGACACCAGGTGAGAGCGGCTCCATTACATTTTTTTTAGGAAACTGTGTTTACTGTATAGGACCCTGAAGAAGCTCCTGTCCTCTACATTTACAGCTCCCAGCAGATCTTTATTACATGTTATATGTAAGGACTTGCTTTATTTTGTATTAGTTATCTACTTATATCTCTTTAGTTCTTACTTTAACTTATTTTTGGGTTTTAGAACCAATCGCCCGGTTTCCATAGAGTTATGGTCTTAACATACAATTGTCCTCCTGGAATCAATTAATATTGTAACTTGAGGGACCACAGTACTTCCTGATATTACTTTACAACTTTTGCCCCTCTAGGTGGCATTGCAGGGAAATTGAACACTTGTCTTATTTCATCCAAAATTATAGGGGATTTTTGGATGTCCTAACCATAGGATGTCCAGTGATCAGGTCGTACATGGATGTCTATTTAAACAACCAATTTGGAGAAATTGTCTGCATAGTTTTTGCATAGGTGACCCTATTCTTAAAGCTTGTTGCTTTATAATGTATATATACATCAGGATTTGCTCTTTAACAGCTATACACAACTTACTGTGGTGGTGGGGTGTGTGGTGCAGGGAAGATGATGTTACCCTAGGGGCAGATGGCATTAACCCCTTGAATTTGTGACGCCAGGGCGTGGTTTAGCCTAAAAACCACCTGAAGGTATACTGCTGGATCATGGGCTAGGCACGGGGGCAATAAAGACTTCGACGCCAAGTTACGGGCAACGGTAGCTTTACTGAGGGTAGACAGTTGGTAAAGTCTATACTGTTCAGCCAGGGCCCAAGGAGGTGACAGTGATGCAGAGACCTTAAGGGCTTGCTGGGACTTGTCATAGGACTGGACAACTGAATGCAGACCACACTGACTTGACAGATGACTGGGACTGACTTGACTTTACTCATAAAGCTGTGACTTTATCTTACTTGACTTGATGGTGGCTGCAGGACTGGACTTTTGGGTCTCCAACACTCTGGACACACACACTAGGCGACTGCACTGGACCTCAGCTTAGCAGAAGAGCAGAGCTCAAAGAGAGAGAAGCTCCACCCAGGGCTTATATGGGGGAGACTAGCAGGGAGCCCATAGGTCACTCTTGGGATCACCTGGTCACTGGTACCTCCTGTGTAACAATCACATGACATATCACATGGTATAACTCTTAAAGCAACATTACATTTTATAACACTTTACATGGTAAAACATATTTACAATGGGGAAACAAGTGCATGGGGCCTTGTGGACACTGAAGGAGGCTGCCTGACAGGACAGCAGGAGCACAGGGTAACACCTCCCGTCCTGGGCGACCACATTACTGACCTGATGGCTACTTGCACAGTAATTTTAAGTCAGGGCAGAACCACAGCTGATCTCTATAGCCAGGCTACTGCTGCTACTACCCGGATCAGAGATAATGTGGTTGTCACGATGCCGGCTGGCAGGAGGTGGATCCTCTGTGCCAGAGAGGGATGGCGAGGACCGTGCTAGTGGACCGGTTCTAAGACACTACTGGTTTTCACCAGAGCCCGCCGCAAAGCGGGATGGTCTTGCTGCGGCGGTAGTGACCAGGTCGTATCCACTAGCAACGGCTCACCTCTCTGGCTGCTGAAGATAGGCGAGGTACAAGGGAGTAGGCAGAAGCAAGGTCGGACGTAGCAGAAGGTCGGGGGCAGGCGGCAAAGTTCGTAGTCAGGGGAGATAGCAGTAGTTCTGGTACACAGGGTTTAAACACACAAAACGCTTTCACTAGGCACAAGGGCAACAAGATCCGGCAAGGAAGTGCATGGGAGGAGGTTAGATATAGTCAGGGACCAGGTGGAAGCCAATTAAGCTAATTGGGCCAGGCACCAATCATTGGTGCACTGGCCCTTTAAGTCTCAGGGAGCTGGCGCGCGCGCGCCCTAGAGAGCGGAGCCGCGCGCGCCAGCACATGACAGCAGGGGACGGGAACGGGTAAGTGACCTGGGATGCGATTCGCGAGCGGGCGCGTCCCGCTGTGCGAATCGCATCCCCAACGGCCATGACAGAGCAGCGCTCCCGGTCAGCGGGACTGACCGGGGAGCTGCAGGGAGAAAGACGCCGTGAGCGCTCCGGGGAGGAGCGGGGGCCCGGAGCGCTAGGCGTAACAGTACCCCCCCCCTTAGGTCTCCCCTTCTCTTTGTCCGGTAACTGCCTCCCCTGGGATGAGGACACCGGGAAAGGATGGAGGGATTCCTCAACGGCAGGTAGAACAGCAGGAGTAGGAATGGGGAGAGAGGGCAGAGGGCGAGACCTGGCACGGGGCAGTGTGACACCAGGACGAGGGCCATGAGGGGACACAGAGGCTTGCCTGATGGGACTGGGAGGGGGGGAGAGGCATTTCCTGTGGCAGGCAGAGTCCTTAATGACCTTAGGGGGACCGGATACAGGAGGAACCACAGGGTCACGGCAGGGAGTACTGGGAACCGGTTGAAGGCAGTCCTTGGAACAAGAGGGACCCCAACTCTTGATCTCCCCAGTGGACCAATCCAGGGTTGGGGAATGGTGTTGAAGCCAGGGTAGTCCAAGGAGAACTTCAGAAGTGCAATTAGGAAGGACAAAAAATACCATTTCCTCGTGATGAGGTCCGATGCACATTAGGAGGGGCTCCGTGCGGTAACGCACGGTGCAATCCAACCTGGCTCCGTTGACCGCGGAAATGTGGAGTGGCTTGACAAGACGGGTCACCGGAATGCGGAATTTATTCACTAAGGACTCCCGAATAAAATTCCCAGAAGCTCCAGAGTCCAGGCAGGCCACGGCTGAGAGGGGAGAGCTGGCTGAAGTAGAAATCCGAACAGGCACCGTGAGACGTGGAGAAGCCGACTTAGCATCAAGAGACGCCACACCCACGGGAGCTGGGTGCGAGCGTGCGTTTCCCAGACGTGGAGGACGGATTGGGCAATCCACCAAAAAATGTTCAGTACTGGCACAGTACAGACAGAGATTCTCTTCCTTACGGCGATTCCTCTCTTCCAGGGTCAGGCGAGACCGATCCACTTGCATGGCCTCCTCGGCGAGAGGCCTAGGCGCAGATTGCAGTGGAGACTGTGGGAGAGGTGTCCAGAGATCTAAGTCTTTTTCCTGGCGGAGCTCTTGATGCCTCTCAGAAAAACGCATGTCAATGCGAGTGGCTAGATGAATGAGTTCATGCAGGTTAGCAGGAGTCTCTCGTGCGGCCAGAACGTCTTTAATGTTGCTGGATAGGCCTTTTTTAAAGGTCGCGCAGAGAGCCTCATTATTCCAGGATAGTTCAGAAGCAAGAGTACGGAATTGCACGGCGTACTCGCCAACGGAAGAATTACCCTGGACCAGGTTCAGCAGGGCAGTCTCAGCAGAAGAGGCTCGGGCAGGTTCCTCAAAGACACTTCGAATTTCCGAGAAGAAGGAGTGTACAGAGGCAGTGACGGGGTCATTGCGGTCCCAGAGCGGTGTGGCCCATGACAGAGCTTTTCCAGACAGAAGGCTGACTACGAAAGCCACCTTAGACCTTTCAGTAGGAAACTGGTCCGACATCATCTCCATGTGCAGGGAACATTGCGAAAGAAAGCCACGGCAAAACTTAGAGTCCCCATTAAATTTGTCCGGCAAGGACAGGCGGAGGCTAGGAGTGGCCACTCGCTGCGGAAGGGGTGCAGGAGGTGGCGGAGGAGATGATTGCTGCTGCAGTTGCGACTGAAGTTGGTGCACAATGGTGGACATTTCCGACAGCTGGTGGGTTAGATGGGCGATCTGTCGGGATTGCTGGGCGACCACCGTGGTGAGATCAGAGATGGAATGCTGGGGAACCTCAGCGGGATCCATGGCCGGATCTACTGTCACGATGCCGGCTGGCAGGAGGTGGATCCTCTGTGCCAGAGAGGGATGGCGAGGACCGTGCTAGTGGACCGGTTCTAAGACACTACTGGTTTTCACCAGAGCCCGCCGCAAAGCGGGATGGTCTTGCTGCGGCGGTAGTGACCAGGTCGTATCCACTAGCAACGGCTCACCTCTCTGGCTGCTGAAGATAGGCGAGGTACAAGGGAGTAGGCAGAAGCAAGGTCGGACGTAGCAGAAGGTCGGGGGCAGGCGGCAAGGTTCGTAGTCAGGGGAGATAGCAGTAGTTCTGGTACACAGGGTTTAAACACACAAAACGCTTTCACTAGGCACAAGGGCAACAAGATCCGGCAAGGAAGTGCATGGGAGGAGGTTAGATATAGTCAGGGACCAGGTGGAAGCCAATTAAGCTAATTGGGCCAGGCACCAATCATTGGTGCACTGGCCCTTTCCGTCTCAGGGAGCTGGCGCGCGCGCGCCCTAGAGAGCGGAGCCGCGCGCGCCAGCACATGACAGCAGGGGACGGGAACGGGTAAGTGACCTGGGATGCGATTCGCGAGCGGGCGCGTCCCGCTGTGCGAATCGCATCCCCAACGGCCATGACAGAGCAGCGCTCCCGGTCAGCGGGACTGACCGGGGAGCTGCAGGGAGAAAGACGCCGTGAGCGCTCCGGGGAGGAGCGGGGGCCCGGAGCGCTAGGCGTAACAGTGGTCCTGGCAGTTTAGCCCTTTAGATGCCACAGTCAATAGAAGTGTAAGCATTCCCATCCAGGGTGCCACAAGCTGTTGCAAAACTTCAACTGCTAGCCTTTGTCTGTCCGGGCATGCTGGAAATTGTAGTTTTGCAAATGTTGGAGGCACCCTGGTTGGGAAACCCTGAGCTACACTGAAAAAGGAATTCCCCCTGTCTGTAACCCAATGTATAAAAATTAAATGTTATTGAACCTGAACAGTTAATTCCACTTTAAAAAAAATTCATAAAGTCATATGTACCCCAAATGGTCCCAATGAAAACTACAGTTCTTCCTGCAAAAAACAAGCCTTTAAATAACTCTATCAATGGAAAGTTGAATAGTTATGGCTCTCAGAAAATGGTGATACAACAGTGTTTTATTATATACAGGCTATCCAGGAACAGAAAAACAGAGATGATTTAATTTAAAAACAGCGCCACCTCTGTCCTCAGGTTGTGTATGGCATTACAACATGGCTCCATTAAGTTCAATGGAAACACGCTGCAATACTGCACACAACCTGAGGACAGGGGAGGCACTGGTTTTAGAAGAAATCATCTCTATTTTTTTATTCCTGAGTAACTCCTTTAAGTGTTTTTATTGTGCAAAAGTGCTTAAAAACTGTAAAACCCATATAATTTTTGTATTGCAATAACAGAAATGGCCTACAGAGGAAAGCTAACATGCGATTTATACTGCATAGTAAATGTCATAAAATCAAAACCCAAAAATTTAAGGGGTTCTCCACCATTAGGTGATTTTAGTACGTACCTGGCAGACAGTAATGGACATGCTTAGGAAGGATCTGCGCTTGTCTTTGGGCTAGATGGCTATGTTGTGAGATTTCCATAATACTGTGGCTAGCTTTTTGTGAACTGGTATTTCCTGTTTGACTTTTCTTTTTTTGACTACAAATCCGACGATTCAATTTTCCTCCCCCCACACATCCGCCACCCCTCCCATTGAAACATAAATGAGCTGCATCCATTCAAAAGACCTGTGGTTTTCAATCAGGGTGCCTACAGCTGTTGCATTAGTTGCAGTTGATCTCTCTCCCACCAAGCGATCGCTCCACCCACTGAAGCAGACAGGCTCCCTGTCATCAGCTGACTAGTGAGTCAGGTCTCGGCCGCATTGCAAGCTGGGAAAAATCTGAGACAACAGTAATTTTGCATGCTGCTAAAAATAAATATTGGGGTGAAAATCACAGAAGAACTGTGAGAAAACCATCACATACAGGTACAGACACTATATTATGAACTACACCAACTTTACAGCCCCTGTAGCACAGTCAAATAAAAAAAATCCTGGAATACCCCTTTAAACCAAAGAAATTGCACAATTGGTATATTGTTTGCATCAACTTAAAATAATAATAATTTAAACATTTCAGTACATTATATGAACCCAGAATTAATTCATTAAAACATACTAATCTTTCACAAAACAAGAACTCATATGACTACTTCAAAACATTAAAAAAGTTATGGCTCCTGTAGCGATTTAAAAATATTGCTGTGTCCTCAAAGCCAAAACTAGCTGTGTCCTAAAGAGGTTAATAAATATTGTTTAATAAAAATCCAAATGATGTGATGTGTTAAATGTCACTCTGTAATTAGTTGCTCTTTAACAGTAATTACATTTGGTACAATGTGTATCACTGTCAACTTGGCAGTAAAAACTAGATAAAAATAATCTTTGTATTGCAGAAAATATGACTGTAGGACAGAAGTAGGGCCAAGCCGTTCCATTCTAAATAACTTAATAAATTGGGCTGGTTACATTAGGGAGATTTCATGTACTGTCTAAATACTGTCTAAATACTGCCACGCCCCCTCCCATAGGCTTGCATTGAGGGGCGGAGTGTGATGTCACATGGGGGCGGAGCATGACGTCACACGGGGGATGGAGGCGTGACGTCACACGCCATCGGTCCTGTGGTCGCCGGTAATCAGACTCGGAGCGAACATGCTCAGGGGGCTGATTATAAACGGGGTGCCGCGTGCAAGATCACGGGGGTCCCCAGCAGCGGGACTCCCGCGATCAGGCATCTTATCCCCTATCCATAGGCGTGCGCAGCCTATTGCATTAGGGTGTGCACCCTAAAGCACAAACTCACTCCGCGCATGCGTGTGTGTGTGTGTGTGTGTGTGTGTGTTTATGTATGTATGTATATATATATATATATATATATATACACACACATACATATACACACACACACTCCTGCTTGCATAGTGTAGGAGGATTGTATCCAGGGCCGGTTTTAGGCTTAACATGGCCATGGGCAAAATCAGAAGTGGGGTCCCAAAAGTCGTAATAGTGCACTAATCAGATTAGCACTATTAGTCACTTCAAATACCATAAAAAATATCTAAAAAGCAAAAAAAAAAAATGGTACCGATAAAAACTACAAATCACAGCGCTAAAAATGACCCTCACATCCCCATATACAGAAAAATAAAAGTGCTATAGGGATCAAAATAGTACAATTTTATATTTTTGTATAGTTCCCCCACATTAGGTTGGCAGTATAAATCTCCCACATTAGGATGGAAATATATTTCCCCCACATTAGGTTGGCAGTATAGTTCCCCCACATTAGGTGCAGTACAGTTCCCCCACATTAGGTTAGTAGTACAGTTCCCCCACATTAGGTTGGCAGTATAGTTCCCCCACATTAGGTTGGCAGTATAGTTCCCCCACATTAGGTTAGTAGTACAGTTCCTCCACATTAGGTGCAGTACAGTTCCCCCACAGGTGCAATATAGTTCCCCCACATTAGGTGCAGTACAGTTCCCCCACATTAGGTGTAGTATAGTTCCCCAACATTAGGTGCAGTATAGTTCCCCACATTAGGTGCAGTACAGTTCCCCCACATTAGGTGCAGTACAGTTCCCCCACATTAGGTGCAATATAGTTCCCCCACATTAGGTGCAGTATAGTTCCCCCACATTATGTGCAATATAGTTCCCCCACATTAGGTGCAATACAGTTCCCCCACATTAGGTGCAATATAGTTCCCCCACATTAGGTGCAGTACAGTTCCCCCACATTAGGTGCAGTATAGTTCCCCCACATTAGGTGCAGTACAGTTCCCCCACATTAGGTGCAGTATAGTTCTCCACATTAGGTGCAGTATAGTTCCCCCACATTAGGTGCAGTATAGTTATAATTGTAGGGAGGAGGACAAGTCTAGAATTTACCATGAGGCTTACGGGACTAATTCTACCCCTGATCTTATATTTGCCAAGGGGTTCAATGGGCGGAGCCAAAGGGTTGTCAAAATTAGGTTTTGCCTAGAGTGTCAGAAATCCATGCACCAGCCCTGACTAGACCTCCCACTTGTGTGTATGTTTGCTGGTGTTTATAGGGATGCATTTGATGTGGATTTGAAAAAAAAATAGTAAGTTGAATGGTAAAACTCATGTTTTTCTTTACTTGGCAAACAGAAGAACACTTTTACTGTATGATGGGGGCACAGAGGGGGGAATATTCCAAATATAATTTTTTTTTTGCACCAGATTGGTTGAAAAAGTGATGCGGCACCCAGCGAGCTTGGAGCAGCAGGCACGTTGTAGTTTTGGGTCTGCAGCTGTGTGTGTGTGTGTGTGTGTGTGTGTGAAGTGCTGTGTGTGAGTGTGGGGGGGGGGGGGGTGCTGTGTGTGAGTGTGGGGGGGGGGGTGCTGTGTGTGTGTGTGGAGGGGATGCTGTGTGTGTGTGTGTGTGTGTGTGTGTGGGGTGCTGTGTGTGTGTGTGGAGGGGGTGCTGTGTGTGAGTGTGGGGGGGGGGGTGCTGTGTGTGTGTGTGTGTGTGTGTGTGGAGGGGGTGCTGTGTGTGAGTGTGGGGGGGGGTGCTGTGTGTGTGTGTGGAGGGGATGCTGTGTGTGTGTGTGTGTGTGTGTGTGTGGGGTGCTGTGTGTGTGTGTGGAGGGGGTGCTGTGTGTGAGTGTGGGGGGGGGGGGGTGCTGTGTGTGTGTGTGTGTGTGTGTGTGGAGGGGGAGCTGTGTGTGAGTGTGTGTGTGAAGTGCTGTGTGTGAGTGTGTGGGGGGGGGGTGCTGTGTGTGAGTGTGGGGGGGGTGCTGTGTGTGTGTGTGGAGGGGATGCTGTGTGTGTGTGTGTGTGTGTGGGGTGCTGTGTGTGTGTGTGGAGGGGGTGCTGTGTGTGAGTGTGTGGGGGGGGTGCTGTGTGTGTGTGTGTGTGTGTGTGGAGGGGGTGCTGTGTGTGAGTGTGGGGGGGGGGTGCTGTGTGTGAGTGTGGGGGGGGGGGGTGCTGTGTGTGAGTGTGGGGGGGGGGTGCTGTGTGTGTGTGTGGAGGGGATGCTGTGTGTGTGTGTGTGTGTGTGTGGGGTGCTGTGTGTGTGTGTGGAGGGGGTGCTGTGTGTGAGTGTGGGGGGGGGGTGCTGTGTGTGTGTGTGTGTGTGTGTGTGTGGAGGGGGTGCTGTGTGTGAGTGTGGGGGGGGGGTGCTGTGTGTGTGTGTGGAGGGGATGCTGTGTGTGTGTGTGTGTGTGTGTGTGTGTGTGTGGGGTGCTGTGTGTGTGTGTGGAGGGGGTGCTGTGTGTGAGTGTGGGGGGGGGGTGCTGTGTGTGTGTGTGTGTGTGTGGAGGGGGTGCTGTGTGTGAGTGTGTGTGTGAAGTGCTGTGTGTGAGTGTGGGGGGGGGGCTGTGTGTGTGTGTGGAGGGGATGCTGTGTGTGTGTGTGTGTGTGTGTGTGTGGGGTGCTGTGTGTGTGTGTGGAGGGGGTGCTGTGTGTGAGTGTGGGGGGGGGGTGCTGTGTGTGTGTGTGTGTGTGTGGAGGGGGTGCTGTGTGTGAGTGTGGGGGGGGGTGCTGTGTGTGTGTGTGGAGGGGGTGCTGTGTGTGAGTGTGGGGGGGGGGGTGCTGTGCGTGTGTGTGGAGGGGGTGCTGTGTGTGAGTGTGGGGGGGGGGGGTGCTGTGTGTGTGTGGGGGGGTGCTGTGTGTGAGTGTGGGGGGGTGCTGTGTGTGTGTGTGGAGGGGATGCTGTGTGTGAGTGTGGGGGGGGTGCTGTGTGTGTGTGGAGGGGGTGCTGTGTGTGAGTGTGGGGGGTGCTGTGCGTGTGTGTGGAGGGGGTGCTGTGTGTGAGTGTGGGGGGGTGCTGTGTGTGTGAGTGTGGGGGGGGGGGGGTGCTGTGTGTGAGTGTGGGGGGGTGCTGTGTGTGAGTGTGTGGGGGGGTGCTGTGTGTGAGTGTGGGGGGGGGGTGCTGTGTGTGTGTGTGTGGAGGGGGTGCTGTGTGTGAGTGTGGGTGGTGGTGCTGTGTGTGGGGGTGGTACTGTGTGTGTTTGAGGGGTGCTATGGGTGCTGTGTGGGGGATTGTGTACATAATACATACATAATATAAAATACATACATAATACATAAAAAAATAAAAAAAATGTTTATTTCAGCTACCGGGTAGGTGCTGTAGTAGTTTTTAGTATATTTGCTGGTAGAAGAGCACGGACTGCAGAGAGTGGGCCAGAAGTATAGTATATAGTATAGTAGAAGAGCACGGACTGCAGAGAGTGGGCCGTGTCCCGTGTATCAGAACAAAGGAAAAAAGAAAGTGGCCTCTTTCAAGGTGCTTGTAGTATTAAAACATCAAACCTTTAATCTGTATGCATTAAAAATAGAAAAAGGTGACATCAATCATTAAAGAGAAGTGAAACGCCAACACGTTTTGAGCAAAATGTAGCTCTTAATCATGGCTATATGTAGCCCAAAACGCACTGGAGTCTCACTTTTCTTTTATGATGTCACATTTTTCTATTTTTAATGTATACAGATTAAAGGTTTGATGGTTTAATAACTACGTTATCCTTGGAAGAGCTGGAGGAAACTTTCTTTTTTCTTTTGTTCTGATTCATAATACATACATACACACATCATACATACATACACACATCATACATGCATAACCTACACACACACATATATATATATATATATATATATATATATTATATATATACACACACATACATACATAATGCATAAATACATACTATATGCATGCAAACATCATACATGCATAACCTACACACACATATATATATATATATATATAAACACATACATACATAATGCATAAATACATACTATATGCATACAAACATCATACATATATAATACATGCATACATCATACATACATATGCACACCATACATAATACATACACAAATCCATTATATATACACACACATCATACATAAATACATCATACATACATAACATACAGTACATACATAACATATATATGGTATGTATGTACTGTATGTTCTGTATGTATGATGTGTGTATGTATGATCTATTTATGTATGATGTGTGTGTATATATAATGGATTTGTGTATGTATTATGTATGGTGTGCATATGTATGTATAATGTATGTGTTATATATGTATGATGTTTGTATTTATGCATTATATATATATATATGTATATATATTATACATATATAATGCATAAATACAAACATCATACATATATAATACATACATAATACATACATATGCACACCATACATAATACATACACAAATCCATTATATATACACACACATCATACATAAATAGATCATACACACACACACCATACATACATATTACACACATCCCACCCCCCTCCCGTCCTTGGTCTGTGCACTTTTCTTACCTGCGGCAGCCATGTTGGGGTCAGAGGCCGGGCACGTCCACTCCCATCTGCTGCACACTTTGCACCATCGCCCACTTCTTCCTCATGCCGAGGAATGGACACTCGGTGCCAGGAGTTGCGGCCAGGATCATCCCAGGAGGTGTAAGCAGACGTGCGCAGCTGCGGGGCAGCCCCTGCGTCTGCAGTTAGCGCAGCAGTGTGCGCGGCCGGGGAAGGAGCGGCCCGGAGGAAGGGGAAAAGAGTGGCCCAGAGGAAGGGGGGATAGAGCGGCCCGGAGGAAGGGGATGGAGCGGCCGGAGGAAGGGGGATAGAGCGGCCAGAGGACGGGGGATAGAGCGGCCGGAGGACGGGGGATAGAGCGGCCCGGAGGAAGGGGATAGAGCGGCCCGGAGGAAGGGGATGGAGCGGCCGGAGGAAGGGGGATAGAGCGGCCAGAGGACGGGGGATAGAGCGGCCGGAGGACGGGGGATAGAGCGGCCCGGAGGAAGGGGATAGAGCGGCCCAGAGGAAGGGGGGATAGAGCGGCCGGAGGACGGGGGATAAAGCGGCCTGAGCCGCAAATAAAAAAAAAATGCATTTTTAAACATCAGGGCACACCGGATGTTTAAAAATGCATTTTTTTTTTTAATTTGCTGCTCCGGCCAATCTATCCCCCGTCCTCCGGCTGGTGATGTCGGGGATGTCTGGTGGGGCTGGGGTTTAGTAGTGAGGGAAAAAAAAAAGTCCTGCAGCAGCAGGCCGCGGCTGCGGTGATTAGGGTGTGCCTGTGCACACTCGCCACACCCCGTGCGCACGCCTATGCCCCTATCCTTTGGATAGGGGATAAGATGTCTAAGCACCGGAGAACCCCTTTAAGGGATTTGTATGCCTAATATACATGACTATATAACTCCGCCTATCATACATACTACTTCATGTACCACCTCCAGTCCTGCACATGTACACTAGTACCAGATAATGGTGGGGAGGAGGCAGCAAGAGGCTGCGCATGGCAGTGAAAACTGCATGACGCCGAGTGAGCTCAGTCAGCTGGGACTTGGGACGGTGAGGGGTGGTACATAACTTATAGAGGCTGGGCCTGCGTTGCGGGATTGGCGGGACCCGCAGACATAGCCCACTCCTGCCTGCAGCAACCTCATTACCACCTGCGTCCACAAGTTTTGTATTGTGTTCCGCAGGATCCCAATTCTGAAGAAGAACTCTACAGTGGACAGTCAAAAATGGCTGCACTGAGGTCCTTTTGAGAGTTCTATCAATCCAAGTCTTATAGAGGGAGTGGACTGGTGGGGTTAAAAGGGGTATTCTGGTGGAAAACCATTTTAAATCAACTGGTGCCAAAACGTTGAACATATTTGTTAAATTACCTCTATTTAAACCCTTCAAGTACTTTTCAGCTGCTGTATACTACAGAGGAAGTTGTGTAATTCTTTTCTGTCTGACCACAGTGCTCTCTGCTGCCACCTCTGTCCATGTCAGGAACTCTTCAGAGTAGGAGCAAATCTCCATAGCAAACCTATCCTGCTCCGGACAGTTCCTGACATGGACAGCGGTGTCAGCAGAGAGCACTGTGGACTGGAAAGAACTACACAACTTCCTGTGGAGCATACAGCAGCTGAAAAGAGGGACCCTAACTATTCAAGTTTAAGTAAGTTATTCAACCTGCTGCATAACAAGTGAAGGTTAAAGGGGTATTCCAGGCAAAAACTTTTTTATATATATCAACTGGCTCCAGAAAGTTAAACAGATTTGTAAATTACTTCTATTAAAAAATCTTAATCCTTTCAGTACTTATGAGCTTCTGAAGTTAAGGTTGCTCTTTTCTGTCTAAGTGCTCTCTGATGACACCTGTCTCGGGAAACGCCCAGTTTAGAAGAGGTTTGCTATGGGGATTTGCTTCTAAACTGGGCGTTTCCCGAGACAGGTGTCATCAGAGAGCACTTAGACAGAAAAGAACAACCTTAACTTCAGAAGCTCAAAAGTACTGAAAGGATTAAGATTTTTTAATAGAAGTAATTTACAAATCTGTTTAACTTTCTGGAGCCAGTTGATATATAAAAAAAAGTTTTTGCCTGGATAACCCCTTTAAGTATTGCATTGTGTTTGAGTTTCTGTGAAATGTAACCAATAGAACAAATGAAGTATCAGGGCAATACCTATACCTGGTGACTGATGCAGCACCGTGTGTAACACTAAAGAACAGAAAGCATTTCTATTATGTATAAAATACGTAGCTAAAGTTTCATCCAATCAGATTTCCCCCAACACCTCCTCTCAAGGGAGTTTTACAAGGCCTCAACCTACATGCAGCATTATATTTTTATTTAGCTTGTAATCATTATGTACCCTGTTTCCCCCGAAAATACACCCTACCCCGAAAATAAACCCTAGCTGGATTATCGGGGTGGGCTGCAATGTAAGCCCTACCCCGAAAATAAGACCTAGGCCGGGAGTTGTAGTTTTGCGACATCTGAAGGTCCGCAGGTTGAAGACCACTGACCTAGGCAATGCCCGGGCTGCAAATATTAAAAAACAAACTTTAACTTACCATACCTTCGTCCTCCGTTCCCCCGTTGGGACGTCACAGAGCCTTCAGCCTATCACCGGCCGCAGCGATGTCCCACCTCGGCCGATGATAGGCTGAGCGCATAGTCATGTGAGGAGCCGGCCGGCTTCTTACATGACAGTGGGCTCAGCCTATCATCGGCAGAGGCGGGACATCGCTGCGGCCGGTGATAGGCTGAAGGCTCTGTGACGTTCCCATCCCCAGGAAGCAGCAAGAACAGCGGAGGGACCATGAGGCCGGTTCCTTAGCAACGGGGGAACGGAGGACGAAGGTAGAGTCAAAATTAGTTTTTTAATATTTGCAGCCCGGGCACAGGAATACAAAGTACAAGTAGTGATAATTATTTGGCAGGGGGGGGGGGGAGAGAAGCTGTGCTCGCAGGTGACATACGATTAGTCTCCTGATGTGGGGTGCAGCGCTGGGGGGACGTTGGGGGGGCAGAGCTGCACCCATCACATGATGATGATGGGGGGGGGGGGGTAAATATCGTTAAATGTTGTTCAATGTACATAGCGTAAATAAATAAGCTCTACCCTGAAAATAAGCCCTAGTGTGTTTTTTGTGACTAAAATTAATATAAGACCCGGTCTTATTTTCGGGGAAACACTGTATGTAGAAGAAATGTTACATTATATAATGCACAATGTTTACAGGGGTACACTGATGAATTTTTATTTTGTATCTTGAGATGCCCAAGCTGGCTGCCTCAATTAGGGTATGTTCACACTGCGGAATCCCCGCAAAATTCCATGAGCGGAATTCCACCAGTAAAATTCTGCACATTGAACGGTAGCATCTGTGTGAATGGGTCTCCGCGAGACCCATTCACACTGCAGAATTTCAGCGGCGGACAATTCCGCCGCTTAAATTGTTCCGCGCAAAGAGAGAACATGTTCATTCTTTGCGCGGAAGTCCGCAAGCTCTGCATAGCCATCAATGTCGACGGCGCAGTGCCGCGCGATCCTACGGCCGCCGCCAGCTGCCAGGCTGAATCTCCACTCGCTGAATTCCACGAGCGGAGAATCAGCAATGATTTTGGAAATGTTCAGCAGCCCCATAGAGAATGAATTGAGTGCTGGCCCCGCGTTGTCCCCAATTTTGAGATCAACTTCTTATTCCTTATTCCAGGGATTCCATACACGAGTGCCTCCAGCTGTTGCTAAACTACAACTCCCAGCATGCCCGGACAGCCTTTGGCTGTCCGGGCATGCTGGGAGTTGTAGTTTTGCAACAGCAGGAGGCACCGTGGTTAAAAAAAAAAAAAGACACTGCTTTATTCTGTAGATAGGGGATCACGGATGGGAATACTCATTTCTTCAAATATTACAAATGTTTAATTTGAATTCACAATCGTAACAAAGATGTTTTTTTGGGTTTTCTAGAGAGAAGGTCCAGGACCTGGCAACTATAATCTGAAATACACCTCTTCTCCCAGCATTTCATCGAGCTTTAAATCCAGTGTGCCCAGATTCCGCTCAACATATAGTGTAAGTTCTAAGAACGTGTAAAAGAATATTATAGTTTGCATGAATGAATTATTATTGCACATAAAACATTTAGTAACGCTATAAATAGATTGCACTACTTCTATAGCTAAATATGGATCCAGAATTAGGGTCCGTTCACACGGGCGAATTACCTGCGTACTTTCCGAAATGCATTTGCTGCGGAAAATCTGCAGCAAATTTTGCTACCATTGACTTCAATAGGTCCGCAGAAAATCAGCAATAGAGGCAGATTTGCAGATTTGCCTTTGGACACATTGAAGTCAATGGTAGCAAAATCGATTTTTCTGCAGCAAATACGTTGCGGAAAATCCGCAAGTAATCCGCCCCTTTGAATGGACCCTTACATCCAGAGCTGCATTAACAATACTTCAGACTTCAGAGCTGAGGTGTCCCTGCATTCCCTGGCTGTGGTGACTTACATTCTGGGAAGTACGGGGTGCAGTTGCCCATAGCAACCAATCAGATCGCTTCTTTTATTTTTTCAGTGGCCTTTTTTTAAAAATGAAAGAAGCGATCTGATTGGTTGCTACGGGAAACTGCACCACCTTTGCTCTTCACAGGTTTTGGGGAAGATTTATCAAAACTTGTGTAGAGGAAGAATGGTGCAGTTGCCCATGACAACCAATCAGATTGCCTCTGAAAAAAAAGAAAGAAGCGAGCTGATTGGTTGTTATGGGCAACTGCATCACTTTTGCTCTTCACAGGTTTTGATGAATCTCCCCCTGTGTGTTTTTACCTACATGACCACTTTTTGCAGGCACTTTCCGCTCTGGCCTATAGGTGAGGGTCTTGAAGGGATGACCCCCCCATCTAATACATTTGAATGTAGTCATAGGGTTTTTTGGAAATGCTTTTTCTAATTCTTTAAAGGGGTACTCCGGTGGAAAACATTTTTTTTATTTTTTTTAATCAACTGGTGCCAGGAAGTTAAACAGATTTGTAAATTACTTCTATTTAAAAGTCTCCTTTGGATAGGGGATAAGATGCCAGGGGCGGAGTAGCCCTTTAAATGTGCCTGCTCGGTGCGGCAATTCGCCTCTCCGAGCAGACACATTGCGATGTGTGAGTTGCCGCGCATGCCGGAGCATCGTTACGTCATGGCTCCGCCCCTCATGACATCACGGCCGACAACCGTCACGCCCCCTTCCCATAGACTTGTATTGACGGGGACGGGCCGTGACGTCACGAGGGGCGGAGCCGTGACGTAACGATGCTCCGGCCCCTGTATTGCCCGTCATTACGTGCAGAGCGATCTCGATCTGCGCAGTAATGATAGCCGGGTGCTGCAGCAGCGATCCCCAGGGTCCCCAGCAGCGGGACCCCGGCGATCTGACATCTTATCCCCTATCCTTTGGATAGGGGATAAGATGTCTAGGGGCGGAGTACCCCTTTAAGGGCACCAAACAGAGGTCCTTCAGCGGCGGATCTGTAGCGTAAAATACTCTGTAAATCCGCACGTGTGAATGTACCCTAAAGGGGGGAAAAAAACTGATTTCAGATGAACTGGTGCTAGAAAGTTAAACAGATTTGTAAATTACTTATATTTAAAAAATCTTAAGCCTTCCCGTACTTACCAGATGCTCCAGATTAAGTTGTGTAGTTCTTTCCAGTCTGATCTCCGGAGTACCCCTTTAAAGTCAATGAGTGCTTTAGGCTATGTTCACACCACAGAATTTCCGTGCGGAATTCTGCATTGGAATTCTGCACAGAGATTCCTCCGCTGCAGAGTCCCGTTGAATTCCACAAGATTCTGCTGCGCAGTGCACATGGCGGAATTTCCAAGCCAGATGTTTCCAACCCAGAAATCCCGAATTCCATGTCCGCAGAAAGAATTAACCTGTTCACTCTTTCTGCGGACTCCGTTTGTAATGAATAGCTGTCTAGGAGACAGGTCGTTCCTGTGCGGTCCTAGCACCGTCTCAGAAATCTGTGGACATTCTGTGGTGTGAACATAGCCTAAGCTGCATCGGCGACTGCAATCAGACCTGAGGGAACCTTGAAATCAAATTCATGAGATGAGGATACCCTTTTTAAGTTTAGTTTTAAAGGGGTTCTCCACTGGGAAATAAAAAAATTCTAAATAAACTGGTGCCAGAAAGTTCAACAGATTTGTAAATTACTTCTATTTAAAAATATTAATCCTTCCAGTACTTATCAGCTGCTGTATGCCCTAAAGGAAGTTCTTTTCTTTTTTCATTTGCTTTCTGTCTGACCACGGTGCTCTCGGCTGACACCGCTGTTCATTTTAGGAACTGTCCAGAGCAGGAGCAAATCCCCATAGCAAATCTATCCTGCTCTGGACAGTTCTTGACATGGACAGAGGTGTCAGCAGAGAGCACTGTGGTCAGACAGAAAGGAAATTCAAAAAGAAAAGAACTTCTGCTGGAGCATTGAAAAGCTGAAAAGTACTGGAAGGATTAAGAAGTAATAGAAGTAATTTACAAATCTGTTTAACTTTCTAACACCAGTTGATTTAGAAAAAAAAATGTTTTCTAGTGAAGTACCCCTTTAAATGAGTATGTGTAAGTAGTGTTTTCCACGCAGTGTATCTCCAGCTGTTGCAAAACTACAACCCCCAGCATGCCCGGACAGCCTTTGGCTGTCCGGGCATGCTGGGAGTTGTAGTTTTGAAACAGCTGCAGACATGCTGTTTGGAAAACACCAGTAAGGGTGCGTTCACACCACGATTTTGTTATACAGTTTCATAAAAAAAAAACGTATGCAACCATACAGAAAACCGAGCCCATAGAATTCCCATTCAAAACCGTATGCACCATAATGTATACGGTTGTCTCCGTTTTATTCAAACCATGCGGTTTTTAACTTTTTTTTTTCTGGACAGAAAACCATGGCCTACCACGGTTTTTTGTCCGGGTGAAAAACTGTATTAAACCGTATACGTTTTTTTTTTTTTTTTTAACATGGGAGTCAATGGGAACCGTACAGAACTGTATGTGTGTACGGTTCCATCCGGTTTTCACCATACGGTTTTTGGCTTTGCTCAGTTTGTTTTCTTGGAATTTCAATCAAACAAGTGAAACTTTGTTCATAATGGAGGGAAAAGTTCACAACGTATACGTTTTTTTCTTAAAAAACGGATGCAAACTGACATCATTTTTCAAACCGTATACGGTTTTCAACCATATACGGATTAAAATTCAATCACCAAAATTAGAGATGAGCGAACTTACAGTAAATTCGATTTGTCACGAACTTCTCGGCTCGGCAGTTGATGACTTTTCCTGCATAAATTAGTTCAGCCTTCAAGTGCTGCGGTGGGCTGGAAAAGGTGGATACAGTCCTAGGAAA
Organism: Hyla sarda; assembly: GCF_029499605.1. Taxonomy (NCBI): domain Eukaryota; kingdom Metazoa; phylum Chordata; class Amphibia; order Anura; family Hylidae; genus Hyla; species Hyla sarda. Next base: position 400,784,231 of record NC_079191.1, read on the forward strand.
GAGTCTCCTAGGACTGTATCCACCTTTTCCAGCCCAAGGGAGCACCTGAAAGCTGAACTAATTTATGCAGGAAAAGTCATCAACTGCCGAGCCGAGAAGTTCGTGACGAATCGAATTTACTGTAAGTTCGCTCATCTCTAGTCAGTGCATTGTGTTGGGGACCTTAAATAGCGACGTGACTGGCAGTCGTCTGGATCGGAGGAAGTGCATTTGGTGGGCCGCCAACATTTCGGGACTAGTTTACATAGAGTGGCCTTTATGCAGCAACTGGGTTTAGTGGCACTGGAGACTGACAGCTGTTTTATTATCAGGTGCTAAGCCATTAGAGAAGCTGCAAATTACACATTTCCTCTGTCTGCCGACAAGCAAACAGGTTGTATGCCCTCTTAAAAATGATAGACTCTCATAAAGGCTTCTGTCCTTCTCCCGGTTACACGCCCCCTTAAATTCTCTCCTACGTTTACAATTTTTGCCTGTTTCTTTATATGAGTTATTTTAACTCTCACTCCACTGTAATGTTATTATTTCTTAGGTGCCAAAGACTATTTTGCAAAGAACAAAGTTAGTTGTTTCCTAACAATTTTGTTAAAAAAAATAACTATTTTTTATATTGTTAGAGAATAGTGTCGAGGTTCTTGTGCACGCCTTCTGCTTACCTGTTTTGGCTGATGTGGCATGCATGTGATTTGGAATTGATAGTAAAACCAGAGTTTTCATTCTGCCCACGTTTTCCATGAATTCACTGGCTTTATATTCTCTTGCACATTTTTTGCCTGCTTCTTTATGTGAGTTATTTTAACTCTCGCTTCACTGTAATGTTATTATTTTGAGCCCTACTATTTCTTATGTGCCAAATACTATTTAGCAAAGAACAAGATTAGTTGTTTCCTAACAATTCTGTTAAAAAAGAACTTAGATTTTTTTTTTTATATATATATTATTACAGAATAGTGTCGAGGTTCTTGTGCATGCCTTCTGCTTACATGTTTTAGCTGATGTGGCATGCATGTGATTTGTGATTCATAGTAAAACCAGAATTGTCATTCTGTCTACATTTCCCATGAATCTGCTGGCTTTATATTCTCTTGCACGTTTACAATTTTTGCCTGTTTCTTTATTGGAGTTTTGTTAACTCTCGCTCCACTGTAATGTTATCATTTTGAGTCATACTAATTCTTATGTGCCAAATACGATTTTGCAAAAAACAAGATAGTTGTTTCCTAACAATTTTGTTAAAGAAGAACTCAGAATTTATGTATATATCTTTTTTATTATTATTATTTTTATTACAGAATAGTGTTGAGGTTCTTGTGCATGCCTTCTGTTTACCTATTTTTGCTGATGTGGCATTCATGTGATTTGTGATTCATAGTAAAACCAGAGTTTTCATTCTGCCTACATTTCCCATGAATCTGCTGGCTTTATTTTCTCTTCCCCATTTACAATTTATGCCTGTTCCTTTATGTGTTATTTTAACTCTAGTTCCTACTATTTCTTTTTTGCCAAATATTATTTTGCAGATAGTTGTTTCCAGGTATTTTACAACTTTTTTTTTTTTTTTTTTTTTTGCATATACAGCATACACTATTATTACAGTATAGTGTAGAGGTTCTTGTGCATGTCTTCTGCCTACCTGTTTTAGCTAATGTGGCATGAAAGAGATTTAAGACATGTTGTTTGTGATTCAGAGCAAAACTGGAGTTGTCATTCTGTCTACTTTTCCCATGAATCTTCTGGCTTTGCAAAAAAGGAGGGATGGGTTTATTCCCTAATGAGGCCAACCTTATCTTCTGCTAGCATTGACCAGAAGCCTAAACATAGTTATAAAATTCATAAGGTTAAAAAAAGTTCAACGTATATCCCTAATGCAGGGGCGTAACTATAGGGGGGTGCAGAGGTAGCAGTCATGAGAGGCCCCAAGGCACCTTTGCCCCATAAGAAGACATCAGTAGTATAAATGACACATAGTAGAAATGAGACCCTGTTACAGATTTTGCATTGGGGCCCATAAGCTACAAGCTAAGCCTCTGCCCTATTGTGCCCCTACTGTGTTGATCCAGAGAAAGACAAAAAAAAACCTTATGAAGCTCATGTCCATTGCCCAATGACAGAGGAAAAATTCCCTCCTTACTCCACTATATGGTGATTAGAATAAATCCCTGAGCTGAGACTGATAAGTGGGTTGGTGTAAGTTCACGCTCCATCTAGTTTTGATGCATTTTTTATTTTTTTAAGTGAGTTTTTTTTTCAGAATAATATTACCAAGAGGCAAAAGTGGTTTGACCTATAATCACAAGTTTTATGAAGATTTGAAGTCTTTAGTCCGTCTTCACATGTAAAATTGTTCCTGCTATTTTCGCACATTTATTTTTTATTATTTTTTTGCCTCATAATTTTGTAGGGTTGTCCACTCACAAACAAATAATTGGTCTATAATTTTAATGGTTGGTTTATTTGAACTGTGAGAGATAGATTAAAAACATTATGAATTGATTTGCATTTTGAAATAATTATTTCCTATCCTATCAATCAGAAAGAATTTTGGCTCCCAGGGGCCTTTTTACAGGTAACCAGCCTAGATTAGGAGCACTCAATTAAAGGGAGTGCTCCTTGTCTCATCTTGTTACCTGTATAAAAGGCAACTGTCCACAGAAGCAAACAATCAATCAGATTCCAAACTCTTCACCATGGCCAAGACCAAAGAGATGTCCAAGGATGTCAGGGACCGCATTGTAGACCAACACAAGGCTGGAATGGGCTACAAAACCATCGCCAAGCAGCTTGGGGAAACGTTTACAACAGTTGGTGCGATTATTCACAAATGGAAGAAACATGAAATAACCACCAATCTCCCTTGGGGTCGGGGGCTCATTGGAGTTTTAATGATCATGAGAACGGTGAGAAATCAGCCCAGAACTATACAGGAAGATCTTGTCAATGATCTCAAGGCAGCTGGGACCATAGTCACCGAGAAAACAATTGGTAACACAATACACCGTGAAGGACGGAAGTCCTACAGCGCCCGCAAGGTCCCTCTGCTCAAGAAATCACATGTACAGGTTGGTCTGAAGTTTAACAATGAACATCTGTATGATTCAGAGGTTCATTCAGGCTCTTTACCTTGTTCATGAGGCCATAATGTCAGGTCTCTTTGGGCACTGCTGCTGCTTTTAAATAACTCAGATCTTTAAATCTTATTCAACCTGCAAACAGAAAACCTGAACCAACACCCTATGAGTCATAAAAGAGAAGGGACAGGTGCAGCAGCAAATTAGACAAGGGCTGTGACCTGTCAGGTATGAATGCATTTATTTATATAGTGTTAGTATCCAAGCACATCACCGCCGCCGCGCACAACTACTCCTCACAACGCAGGACAGAGAGCGACATTCAATGGAGGCAAAACAAAGGTGCAGCATCAAATGCCTCACCAGTAACAACCATTACCTATAGACTAGGGCTCTCCAGTTATTAGTACCGTATATACTCGAGTATAAGCCGAGTTTTTCAGCACGGTTTTTCGTGCTGAAAACACCCCCCTTGGCTTATACTCGAGTGAACTCTCCGCCCTCAGTGGTCTTCAACCTGTGGACCTCCAGAGGTTTCAAAACTACTACTCCCAGCAAGCCCGGGCAGCCATCGGCTGTCCGGGCTTGCTGGGAGTTGTAGTTTCGAAACCTCTGGAGGTCCGCAGGTTGAAGACCACTGCGGCCTTCGACATCATCCAGCCCCCCCCCCCCCCCTTTAGTTCTGTACTCACCTCCGCTCGGCGGGACGTTAGGGTGCGCTGGTCCGGTGCTGCAGGACTGTCCGGTGGGGAGGTCATCCGGTGGGATAGTGGTTCCAGGCTGCCATCTTCACCGGGGGGCCTCTTCTCCGCGCTTCGGGCCCAGCCCCGGAATAGTCACGTTGCCTTGATGACGACGCAGAGGGACGTTCATTACCAGCGTCCCTCTGCGTTATCGTCAAGGCAACGCCTCTATTCCGGGCTCAAAGCCCATTAATGTAATATACACTGATCAGCCATAACATCAAAAACTAATATTGTGTAAGTCTCCTCATGCTGCTGAAGCAGTTCTGATCCAGAAGGCCTGGACTTCTCAAGATGTCAGTAACAGACTTTAAGTACTGTAAGTTGCTTTGTTGTATTAAAGTAGTACTCTGCCCCTAGACATGTTATTCCCTATTCAAATGATAGGGTATAACATGTCTGATTGTGGGAGGTCGTTGGGACCCCTTGCGATCCCCGGGCCGGCGCTGCTGCATTCATGAACACGGAAGCCATCACACCCCCTCTCATAGTCATAAATAGAGGGGGCTGGCGTGAAGTCACGAACGCAGCAGTGCCAGCCCAGGGATCGCGAGGGGTCCCAGTGATCCCTCCTGGTGATCAGACATGTTATACCCTATACTTTGGTTAGGGGATAACATATCTAGGGGCAGAGTACTCCTTTAAGATCTAGAGAATTTGGAGGACAAGTCACCAACTTGAACTCTTTATAATGTTCCTGTTGCCATTTAGTAAAGTTACCCATTAAACTGCACTGCTCTCTATCCTTGTTCTTCTATCCCCAGTGACCCAGTTACATCTGCACTACCATATCATCCAGGACTCTATCAGTTACCATTGGCCGGGCAGTGTATGTGATTGTGCCTTGGGTCCCAAAATCATGTGGATGTTACTGTGACATGTACCACCTACCTAAACATTGTACAGACCAAGTACCCCCCCCCCCCCCACACACACACACACAAACACACACATTCCAGTAAGCATGGACATGCTTACCAAGGATCTGTGCTTGTGTTGGTGGTAAATGGCCGTGTCCTGTGTCCCCCATCATGCTGCTGGCTTGTTTATGTGTACTGGCTAATCCCTGTTTCTGTAGCTTACCTTAGACTACAATCCCCAGGATCCCTTGTTTCTAGGTGGTAGGTGACTTAATCTCCCTTCCACACATCAGCCACCCCGCCCATTGCCGCACAGCTAAATTCCCTTTCATATGTGGTGTGCATAAAACTACAATTTCCTGCAGCTCTATGGAGAATGATCTCCCACCCGGCGGTCGCTCCACTCATTGAAGCACAGACAGGCTGCCTTTGAACACCGGACTTTTGATATTGTCTCAGGCCGCACTGCAACCTTAGAAAGGCCCGAGACAACACTCATTTTGTATGCTGCTAAAAATAAACATTGGGGCAATGATTACATAAGAATTTAGAGACCAGCCATCAAACACAGGTACAGACACTATATTATGAACTATACAAAGTTTACAAATCCCTGTAGCAGAGTCAAATAAAAAAAATCTCGGAATATCCCTTTAAGGAACATGACAATGATATCATGCTACTAACTTGGCTTCCAAGTTGCCAAGATGTCAATGGATCAAACAAGTAGGATCCATCGAGGCCGCACCTCACAACTTACATGATCTAAAGGATTTGCTGCTACGTTTTGTATTCGATCAGTAACAGACGTGGCAGTGAGTAGGTGACAGGTTACGTGTCTCATGGCAGTATCCGTAAGTTAAAATAATGCTCATAATGGACAATGTACTGAGCAAAAAGGCTTCAGGTCTTAGTCATCAGCTAAGCCTTTTACATGCTGCCGAAAACAATGGCAGAAATAACCAGATGAATGCACTTGTCAATCGAGTTTAGACCTAATGTTTGTTCAGCAACAACACATAAACATAAAGCCTTTGGAGAAAATGTCCATAGAGACGGAGACAACTAATAGCCTGCTCTGTAGAGACGTGAGCCCGAGTGGTCTGGATGGTGGTCTGTAGATCATCCATATTGAGCAAGAAGACTCAGTTACGAGGATCAACAGGCAGTGATGTCTCTGCTGACAAGCTGGCATGGAATGAGCCCGTGAATTCGGCCCAGCCATAATAAGTTCCTCCTCATTAGCAGATGGGTATTCAGGCAGCGCAGAGGCTAACATGTTAATCCCTCAGCTGTCTGAAAACTTAGCAACAACCAGCAGCAATGTGTACAAGCAATCTGACAAGGGTAGACAATGTGATCATGTTTTCTGGGCAAACAGCGGAAGAGAAAGATTTAGGCTTCAGAACTAGAACAGTGAGAAAAAAATTAAACTCATAAAAAAAAAAAATAGAAAATCAAAGGATCTTAATAAAATGTCCAAAAACATTTAAAAAGGAAATACTCCATAATGAAACTGTAAAAACAGATTTTTAGAAATTTTTGCTAATTTATTAAAAAGAACAACAAAAATTTCCCATAAATGTAATGGGGCCTCTCATTTCTAATTTTCTGCACCTTGATCGGGGTCACTTGTGGTAGATTCAGATGACTGGGCAGGATTTAGGAAGACACAGCCCCGTCTATATAAGGTCTCATGGATATGATGGCATATGATGTCATATCCAAGTGATATCCCATTACTAACTATAGTGGGCTAGTACTATGGGCTGGTATTGTTGTGGACAGCTTTGCTAAATAGTAAAGAAAAGGCCACAGTTTAAAACAATTTGACAACCTTGTCTAGTTCCCATATAGATCATAAACAATAGAGTTGAGCGACCTGAAAGTTGGCTTGCTGGTTTCACCGAATTTTCGAAAAGTGTTCAGCTAACAGCAACTTAACCACTGAAAAGGTTAAGTTGCGCTGCTGCACAGCGCAGCTTAAAGGGGAACGTCAGTGGGGAAAAAAAATATGTTTTCACATCAATTGGTGCCAGAAACTTAAACAGATTTGTAAATTACTTCTATTTAAAAATCTTAACCCTTCCAGTACTTATCAGTTGATGTATGCTCCAGATATACTACGGAGAAATTTGTGAAGTTCTTTCCAGTCTTACCACAGTGCTCTCTGTTGACACGTCTGTCAGTGTCAGAAAATGTCCAGAGCAGGAAAAGTTTTCTAGGGGCTAATGCTTCTAATCTGGACAGTTCCTGACACGGACAGAGGTGTCAGCAGAGAGCACTGTTGTCAGACTGAAAATAACTGCACAATTTTCTCTGTAGTATACAGCAGCTGATAAGAACTGGAAGGGTTAAAAATTGTAAACAGAAGTAATTTACAAATCTGTTTAACTTTCTGGCACCAGTTGATTTGGAAACATTTGTTTTGTACTTGTTTACCCCGGAGTTTCCCTTTAATTTTTTTGACACAGTAAACCAACAAATCAGCTGGTTTACTGTAACACCTTGCTGGGCTGAGTGCTATATGGCTGTATAATGTATACTGTGACAAGAGTCATATTTACCATCTCGTCGCTGGTCTTGTTCAGCCACTCTTCTTGTGTAGCCCTGCCTCTAGCGAGGACATCACGAGTGGGCAGAGCTACATATGAAGAGGTCAGAACCAGTGACTAGATGGTTGGTATCACTCTCTTCACTGTATACATTATACAGCCATATTAAAGGGGTTGTGCGCTGCCCTGCAGTTCGGAGCTCCGCTCACAGCGTCCGGAAGTTCATTACTCCGAACGCTGTGTGCAGGCTTCTGTGTTCGCAGCCGCCGGGCGTCACGTCACGCCCGGCCCCTGCGTGACGTCTCGCCCGACCCCTCATGACGTCACGCCCACCCCCTCAACGAAAGTCTATGGGAAGGGGGCGTGACAGCTGCGAACACAGAAGCCTGCACACAGCGTTCGGAGTAATGAACTTCCGGACGCTGTGAGCGGAGCTCCGAACTGCAGGGCAGCGCACAACCCCTTTAATGGCTATATAATGTATACACAATCCTCCCTAAGGAGTTAACTAGTGCTTCTCAGCACTAATTACCTCCTTCCTTGCTTGGCTTAGTTAGACTTATGGCTACGGCAGCACAACTCCACCCAGACATTTCCAGGTTTGTACGAGACAGACCTGACAATGTTCGAAAGTTTGCCAAGTCACAAACCCAACGAGTGGCGACCAAACAGCTGGGTGGCGACCACGGAGCCGGAGTATGGTGACGTCATGACTCCTCCCCCGTGTGACGTCACCCCCTGCCCCCGCTATGCAAGTCTATGGGAGGGGGCGTGACGGCTGTCACGCCCCCTCCCATAGACTTGCATAGCGGGGGCGGAGGGTGACATCACGATACTCCGGCCCCGTGGTCGCCACCCGGCTGTTTGTGAGCTGGCACCGTGGCTTGCAGCTCAAACAGGTGTGTGGCGAACACAAGATTGCGGGGGTCCCCAGCGACGGGATCCCCACAGTGAGACATCTTATCCCCTATCCTTTGGAATGGGGATAAGATGTCTCAGGGCCGGAGTACCCCTTTAACTTTGATAGCCGATCCCTGGTGATCCCAGCAAAGCAACATTCTGTGATCATCCTATAACAGGGAGACCCATATTACAAGAAGAGATGGAATCCACTCGTACATTAATAAAATCTAAAAAGGTCAAAGGGCCAAACTTGAAATGAAGTAGGACAGACAAGAAGGCTGTACCTCGACCTTTGTTGTACTTTCGACCGATATAGAGAGAACACGTAACAATTCATGTCACACAGGAACCACATTTGCTTTATCACATTATCCAGAGAAGGGGAAAAGTTGCTATTTTTATTTTACCTCTGATCATCTCCACCAGTGTCAGCCAAGGAGCTGAATTTCTCAAAGGGAATTTATTTCCAGCACATGGCTTCATTGCCCTCAGTATTAGTTGTTATTACATAGTAGTACATTGAAGGAGAACGAGAGACAGCGCCAAATATAGTCTTCTCCTTTGGTGACTCACTCTCCTGGGTATCATTAGTTACTTAAAGGAAAGCTGCGCTTCCACTTCTCGTGTGTCGCTTTAAGCATTGGGGAAAGTGTTAGGAAAATGTGAACAGTAATGGTGAGTGACAGGTTAACCTGAGAAAAAGGGGGTGTACAGATGTTTTCGTAAAAGCCATAATACTTGGTGCTATTATTATATAGGGCTGGCATGTTATCTTTAAAGGGGTACTCCGGCGTGAAGACATCTCATCCCCTATCCAAAGGATAGGGGATAAGATGCCTGATCGCGGGGGTCCCGCCACTGGGGACCCCCGTGATCTTGCACGCAGCACCCCGTTATAATCAGTCCTCGGAGCATGTTCGCTCCGGGTCTGATTACTGGCGATCACGGGTGCCGGAGCATTGTGACGCTCCGCCCCCTCAATGCAAGCCTATGGGAGGGGGCGTGACAGCTGTCATGCCCCCTCCCATAGGCTTGCATTGAGGGGGTGGAGGGGGTGTGACAGGGGGGGGCGTGACAGTTCCTGACATGGACAGAGGTATCAGCAGAGAGCACTGTAGTCAGACAGAAAAGAACAACTCAACTTTCTGTTAAGCCTACAGCAGCTGATAAGTACTGGAAGGATTAAGATTTTTTTTTAAATAGAAGTAATTTACAAATCTGTTTAACTTTCTGGAGCCAGTTGATATGACATTTTTTTTCCCACCGGAGTACCATCCGGGCATGCTGGGAGTTGTAGTTTTGCAACATCTGGAGGTCCACAATTTGAAGACCACGGATATAGGGTATAAAGTAAACGAAACAGATTAGGCAACCTAAAGGAGTGCAACATCCAAAGTCATTTAGGGAAATTTTGACTAGCAACCAATCAGATCGCTTCTTTCATTATTAAAAAGGCCAGTGAAAAATACAAGGAGCAATCTGATTGGTTGCCATGGGCAACTACACCACTCTGCCTCTACACAGGTGTTGATAAATCTCCCCAAATTTTTTTTCTACATTTACTGTGCAGTTGCAGTTTTCCTCTCCCACAAGGTTAAAGGGTTACTCTGTCCCTAGACATAAGATGTCTGATCGCCGGGGTTCCACTGTTGGGATCCCCGTGATCTCCCTGCTGCACCCGGCATTTGTTTAGAGTGCCGGGTGCAGCGCCGGAGGCTCGTGACGTCACGGCCACGCCCGCTTGTGACGTCACGCCAACGCCCCCTCAATGCAAGTCTATGGAAGGGGGCGTGGCAGACATCACGCCCCTTCCCATAGACTTGCTTTGAGGGGGCGTGACAGTGGCGTCACGAGCCTCCTCCCCCGCATCGCCAGTCATCCGGCTCCATGCTCCATGCACCGGATGTCTGGGATGCCGCAGCGGCGGGACCCCCGGGATCAGATGACTTATCCCCTATCCTTTGCATAGGGGATAAGATGTCTAGGGGAGGAGTAACCCTTTATGGTGGGAAGATCCAGATTCTCGCTAGTATGTAATAAATGAGCAGTAACTAATTGTACTTCATAGGAACTGGACAACTAAAAACTGAGATAATAGAAAAACAATAATAAAGAAGATAAAGCTGTACTGCAAACCCTTAGACGTAGCAGAAATCTGAATTACATAACATAATGGAAGAGCTTCTGTTTAGGTGTTCCCGAATCCGAGTACGGTACATAAGGCGAGGACCAATGCTGCAAAGCCTGCAGCAAAACATTAAAAGCCAGAGAGGAAACAATGTACTCTATCATGGGAACTAATGAAACTCATCTCTAGTCACTTAATTAAGCCTGGCTAGAGCCACATGTTCTCCAGATCTCTGTGCTTTCTCAAGCGTTTTGTGCTGCTGTTCGGATCACTTAACTCAAATTTTCTTTCTCTTCTTATTTTAGAAAACTCCCGGCCCAGGAACGTATGATCCAATGAGACAGTTACCAAAACAGCCACCCACGGTTGCCAAAATGGGTCGCGAGCACGGCCTTTTCTTCCGTAATTCATTTGACTTTTAGAATGTGAATCATGGAGAATAATTAGAGATCTTCTTCCTTCTGCTAAACTGACTCTCCTGCTAAAATGCCAAGGCACTATGTATATACCAGTCTAAAGCTGGCAGAACGTATGACAAGTGATGCCCCGAATGTACTTGGTCAGTCTAAATGTTGAGATGTTATTCCCTGAGCTTCTTCTACACATCCATGTTGACGGGGTTGTCCCATCAGGACATTGTAACTCTATCAGCCATAGTGAACAGCCACTGACAATGCAGCGGCTTTCGCTATGGTTGCATTGAACCATACATGTTTTACATAGATGACTATAGAGTGACCCCCCCCCCTCCCCCCGACATACGATCATCGCATGTTGAAGGCAGCATCAACATACGATGTCGTATTTGTATGTCGGGGCCATCGCATAAACGGCTATCCGGCAGTGCAGACTGCTTCAGCTGCCACCGGATAGCCGTTTACGGTGCCCTGTGTCGTCCGCTGACGATCACTTACCTGTCCTCGGGGCTCCGGCGCGTTCTCTTCGGAATCCCTGCATCATCGGTGCTCTCGTTCGTCATCATCACGTCGCTGCACACACCGACCCGTCATCCAATAGGTGCGTAACGATGTGATGGCGGCGATGGAGAGAGAGGACACCCCTAGGGACGAGGCGACAGCAATGGAAGGCGACATCCAGGGCAGCGGTGACGAGCGGTGACGGTCCGGAGCGGCGGGAACACGTGAGTATAACCTCCAATACCAGTGGTCTTTAACCTGCGGACCTCCAGATGTTGCAAAACTACAACTCCCAGCATGCCCGGACAGCCGTTGGCTGTCCGGGCATGCTGGGTGTTGTAGTTTTGCAACATCTGGAGGTCCGCAGGTTGTAGACCACTGTCCTATACTTTACATTGCACGGATCCCTCAACATGCGATGGTTTCAACAAACGATGGTCCATTTGGAATGGATTACCATCGTATGTTGAGGGACCACTGTACATTTAAATGAATTCTAAAATCCTTTAATAATAACCAAGTTGAAAATATACATTTAAATGACCAGGTATTGTACTATATTTCAGCTCCCCCCATGTTGGATGGTTTAAATAAATTTTATAGTGGGAAAAATACTTGAATCCTTTCTGGTTTGTACTGACAAAAACTCTATGATCCACGCATTTAAAATTGAATAACGATGTAACATATCTTCATTACCTTTCATTTGGCTATTTAAACTTTGTAAAAGTTTCTTGGAAACCACTAGCAAGCAGATTGCCTTGTTCTGACTGCTCTTCATATGTTGGTGTTTGTATTTAAATTATAATTTTAGGCTAGTTTAAGGGGTTGTCTGATAATGAAACCTACATTATATTGGTAAATAAAGTGTTTTTCATACTATTCTGTAGACTTGCATGCTTTCCTTTTGCTTTTGATGCAAACTACTTGCCCTGTTGTCTTTATTACCCCCAACTTCCTGTCTGGTGAACATCCTATAATGGACTTCCTGTTTTTGTCTACACCCTAGCTGGGAATACAGTAAACTCTATCATCCTCCCACAATGTGGGAGTGGTTAAGGTGAAGAAGGTACAGGGGAAATGAGATAAAGTTGGCTGAATTCCCAGCTAAAGTGTACACAGGAACAGGAAGTCTGTTACACCAGACATAAAGTCGGGCTAATGAGGACAACAGAGTAGACCGTTTGTATACAAAAGCAGAAAGCTTGAAAGACCACAGAAAGGGAGTAAGATAACTATTTGTTGTATTAATTTTTTATGTATACAATAGAGAATGCCCTGTGATCTATAGATAAAAAACTGCTGTGTTTAGGACCAGGCTATTGTATGACTGCAGTAAGACATAGAAGCCATATATACCAGGGAAATAGTGGGTCTCTTTGAGGAGACTGCAAAACTAGCATATAGAGTCTTACAAGCTGTGCAATAGTTTATGGGAAAAGAATATGCAAAGTAGCCAATTCCCAGAAGAAAAATAATTTTCTCTCATTTGCCACCTACTGTAGGTAACTTTCCTTAGAATTTTTGTCCGACCCTTAAAACTTTTTATTTTTTTTGTCATGCCAGAATCTCCTCCACTAGATGGGTTGGTCCACCTTTTTAGAGGAGATTTTAGCTTGGCATATAATCCTAAATCATGTTTTTATGCTCCTTAAGGGTTCGACATTGATTGTAAGGGAAGCTACGTCAAGAAGGTGGCGCTGTAGAGCAAGTTCTTTTGCTTCTGATAAAATCCATTGAAATTGGTGGATAACTGTACAAGTAGTAGGCATGCAATAAAGGCCATTAAAGGAGTTTCTAGGAAAAAAAAATCACTCCTCTATAAGGTCAGGATATGAGGATGAGATATGAGGTTGACAGATGAGGTTGAGATGTGAGGATGGATTATGAGTACGGGATAGGAGGTCGAGATATTATGATGGTATATAAGTACGGTATTTGAAGTCGAGATATGAGGACAAGATATGAAGAAGGAATTTGAGGTCAGGATTTGAGGACAAGATATGAGGACGGGATATAAGGACGGGATATGAGGACAGGAGCATCATTGTTGCTTTTTCTCTCCCACAAGATTTAGGTAGGAAGACCAAGAAACCTGGGTGCTCAGCTTATACATTATAAACACAGAAAACTTAACTTATAAACTGGGCACAAACCATTTCATTAAATTCAGTTATATGGTGTATGACTGGATATTTTTAATACAACCAACCTTTTGTGTACTGCCGTATGGCTGTGCCACAAACCTAGGACCCATAATTCCATGTTTGTTACAAACAATAATCTATTCTGTATATTCTCTGTTTTCTATAATCAGTTATTCAAATAACAACAAAGAAAGATGAACAGAATTTAGGAGCAAAATCCCCCAAGATATCCAACGCCCCCTCCCACTCCATCCGTCTCTAGAGTTACAGTATATGACAAGTAATGAAAACCTTTTCAAGTGTTTTTTTTCTCCATTTGGAACCAGAGATTATTGTTGCATAATTTATGAGCATGAAGAATTCACACAAGATAAAACTGTCATGTGTCGGTTTGTTCACATTTCTCAGGTTGTCATCACAATTGTAAACTTTATAAAGCTAAAGATTGTTCTTCAACATCCTGTGATGTCCCAGTACAGGTACACAGTCCTGTACTACCTGTAGGCCCTGTCAGGTTGAGTCCCTCAGTGACCTGGGGGCTCCCCTGCAGGGTCTTCCCCTGTTGTCTCCCTGTCGTTATATATGGTGTGTATAGCACTTTAATGCATAGACAGGATCCCTATGTATAGATAGTATACAGGACCTATGGGAGGTCTCAAGGACCTGTGTATAAGTTTGTCACACGTTATGTTATGCAGTCACATGATCTGTTGTCACATGTACCCCCAGAGAGCACCAGCTTAACCTACGACACACAGCTTGACCAATGGGCTTTGATCCAGCCCCCCACTATATAAAGGGGTGGCCATTACAATTCTGTCTCTCTGCTACCAGCTCTGGTACCATCACTCTCTTTGAGCTAAGTGCTCTTAGCTGTACCATATAAGTCTTTGCTGAGGCAGCGAGCCCCAGAGATCTCAGGACAAGTGATCAGCATCTGGAAGGCCCAAAAGCTTCAGTCTATCCAGTAAGTCTATGTCTGCTGTCACTGAAACTAGTCAAGTCCTGCACATAGTCAAGTCAAGTCTAATTACAAGTTAAAGTTAAGTTTATTATAAGTATTGGTCCAGCAAGCTGCGAGGTCCTCTGGGTCCTGGCCACCTCTCTGGGAAATCTGGCCTTAGCTGTGAAGATAATTACACATGTCTTCTACTCAGTAAAGCCTCCGTTTGACCCAAACTGGTTGTGGACTCTTTATTCCCTACTAGCTTGTGGGATAGCGGAGAATCCGGGCGTGTGGTGTTCCAGAACCCGAAAACCAAACTGGGGTCACGAACACATAGGGGTTAATACCATCCGACCCCCCGGGGGTTGACAACATCTGATCCCACCAACCTATACCACAACACCCGCCATTTACACTGGTGGTCACCACATCTTACTTGGCGTCACGAAAAGGATACAGGTGTGTGCCTTAATCACTCAGCCACCCAGTCAAGTCAGGCCACCAATCAACAGTATGTGGGTGTGTGCCGAAGGCAAGTTGCCACAAATCCCCCCCCCCCCCCCCCCCCAAGTCTGAACTGTGTCTAATACCAAGTCGCATGTCTTTGCACAAAAAGTGTGCGCCAGCAAAGTATAGGGACTGTGTAATTGAAATTAGTTTATGTGCTGGCACTGAAGAAATAGTGGGGGAGGTGAAGATTGCAGTGTTGTCGGTGGCAAAGAAGTTCACAAAAGTTGGATTTACAATGTGCAAGATTAGAACGGAAATAATGCTGCGCACCAAAATGTCTATTGTACCTGAAAGGGTTAAAGATCTGCTGGAAAAGCGTGCCAAAGGTTCCCGTCAGAGCCAATGTGCCGCACCCGGGCGTGGAAACAATGTCGTGGTGTCCAGTCTGAAGTGGAACTTGAAATGTCTACCCCTTGTTGCCAGGAGGGACGGATGAAGAGGATGCACCGCTGAGTCGTTTCCGGTCCCAGGCCCTGCTGATGACGTCCTTCCGTCTGGCGGCCATCTTGTTGGAGACTGATATAAAAAGCAGAGGCCCAGCAATCCATGTGTGCCGGGAGTCCCAAGATGGAACCAGAGCCTGACCCTGAGGGACAAAATCAAGAAGATCCTTGGACGCAGCCGGCAACAAATCCCGGTGGCTGCGTTCGGCTCCGTAAGTCCTGGTACAGCACCAGCTACAGCGCAGACTCTGCAAATGCCGACAGCTGAAAGAAGTAAGTCGCTGATACCGGGGGGCCCTTATATTCACACTTTAGTGCCCAGCAGTGTCCCTGAAGATTTGCAGAAGCATAAGGGGAAAGCACTATATGGGGGGTCCCAACCAATACTGACCAGGCCGCTGCAGCATATTGCAAATCCTCTTAAAGAGACAGCCCACCCAAATAGTCTTAAAGAGACAGCGCAATTTTTCCTGGATATCGCTGACCGGTTGCAATGGTTTTCACTCGGGGCCAAGAAGGCCTGTCACCTGATCCTGCTACGAAGGAGGACGACGACTGGCCAGCAACCCTGGAAGGGGAAAGTCCCAAATCATCCGAGAGTGTGCCCAGGCCTACTCCTAGGAGCGTGGTGTTTTGGCCTAGTCAGCGGGCACCAACGGAAGTGCCTCGGCCTACTCCAGATGTAGCGGAGGTTTGGCCGGCCCACCAGGCGCCAACTGCTCATCTCCCTGCAGCCAAGAGGATCTTGCCAGCCCTGCCTACAGTACACGTTCACAGTCCTGATGTTCCAGTGTCTGCACCGATATTCACGGGGAACCCTGTCCTCCCTATTTACAATGGAGACCCCTTCACCGATCCCCAGGGAAACAGCCAGTAGTCATAACTCCCGAATGCCCTAAGTCAGTACTATCACTTTATGTCGCCTCTTGTCCCTATGTAAAGGTTATTGTGGAAGGTGTACAGTTGGAGGCATTGATAGATACAGGGTCACAAGTGTCTACTATACCTAAAAATGTTTTCTATAAGTATTGGGATGCTCGTGTATTGTGTGAACCTGATGATGTTGACCTGAGAGTAGTGGCGGGTAACGGGCAACCAATACCCAGATATGAATATTGGGAGCCAATCATCAGTTGCAAGAGCATGTACTTAGAGGGCAGGAAGTGATTGTAACCGATGTGTCTTATAAAGGGTCTGCCGAGTTCATATTGGGGATGAATATCATGAAACACTGTTTTGCTGACATTGTAGATTCTTTTCAGGCCTCTCTCCCCTACATGTCCCCCTTAGGCCAGCGGGCTGTGCAACACCACTTAAAGGTTCTACAAGTGGAGCAGAAATTTGCCAACCTGCAAGGTGAAGTTTGCAAAGTGCGAATTCAAGACATCAGGTCGGTGACCTTGCAACCCAACACAGAGAGAATCCTTTGGTGTCATGCCCATCCTGGAGTGAGAAACAAAGACTATCAAGCCCTGTTGGAACCTATACAGTCAGAAGACCATCCATTAGTTTGAGCTGCGAGAAGCTTGGTCACAGTTGTCAACAGGAGAGTTCCAGTTCATTTAGTCAATTTGTCGAGCATAGCTGCAGTCTTGCTAAAGTACACGCCAGTAGCTCAATTGTATCTCCTGGGACCAGGTGATGTTTTGTCCGAGCGCAGAATGGCTCGGCAACGATCAGCTCAAGTAACCTCAAGTTCTCCAGCAAGTCCCGCTGAACCCTGGCGGACGCAATTGCAGGTGGGAGACCAAACCACCCCGCAGGATCAAGTTAACAGAATCATTTATGTAGCAAAAAGGTACTAGGAAGCCTTCAGTAAACATCCAACGGACTTTGGACGTACATCCATGATTCAGCATTGGATTTTAACCAGTGACCAGCCACCTATCAAGGAGAGGCACCGTCCAGTCGCACCAGGCATGTACCAAACTGTTAAGAAGATGTTGGTCGAAATGAAAGTCATTCAAGAAAGTCAGAGCCCCTGGGCAGCAAGAAGTAGGATGGAACCATCCGTTTTTGTGTTGACTACAGGAAGCTGAATGATATTACTCATATGGACGCTTACCCTCTTCCAAGAATCGAGGAATCACTCACCTCCCTTGGGTCGGCCGCATACTTCTCCTTCTTGGACTTAACCAATGGGTATTGGCAACTGCTCACAGCTGTGGAAGACCGAGAGAAAACAACCTTCGTAACACCCATGGGATTGTTCGAGTTCAAGAGTATGCCGTTCGGGCTATGCAATGTCCCTGCTACTTTCCAGTGGCTGATGGGGCGATGCTTGGGCCATTTAAACTTCCAGAGTGTCCTGCTGTACCTCGATGACGTCATCGTATACTCTAATTCCTACCAGGAGCACCTGGGTCACTTGTCGGATGTCTTCCAAGTATTGATTAAACATGGACTAAAGGTCAAGCTGTCCAAGTGCCATCTGCTCAAACCTCAGGTACACTACCTAGGTCTTGTCAGCGTGGAGGGAGTCCAGCCAAATTCTGACAAGGTGGAAATTGTCAAGAACTGGCCTACCCCACGCACGGTGAAAGATGTCCGGAGCTTCCTGTGATTTGCCGACTATTCCCGCAGCTTCATTCCTCACTTTGCCCAGACTGCTGAACCCCTCACAGCTCTCTTGCGGGGCACAGCAAAAGAGAACTACAGTGGGAAGCTACCTGTGGATTGGACCAAGGAGCAAGAAACAGCATTCCAAGCCCTGAAACACCTGTTGACAGAACCACCCATCCTGGCATATCCAGACTACACTCAGCCGTTCCGGCTATACACGGATGCCAGCTTTGAAGGGTTAGGGGTGGTCCCAGGGCTCGAGTCCTGCAGGAACGCACAGGAACGGCGTTCCTTTGCTTTTTCCACAGGAGGAACGCTGTCCCTGTTACACTAGTCCTGCAGGACCGACCTCTGAATTATTCTTACCCTCCCTCTGTCTCCTCCCCTGGCTCGGACTGCTAGATGCTGGAGATGTAGGACCTGTGATGATGTCACCATCACATGTTGGGGGCGGAGCTTAGCTGTGGAGGAGAGGAAAGATCGTGGCTGAAGGACCTGTGTGATGCTGTGGAGGAGGCGGGAGGAGCTGGAGGAGACATGTCACATGTCACCCCAGTAAAGAGATTACATGGAAGGAGATTTGTTACAGTGTGTCACCACAGTAGTAAGGAGATTACATGAGGAGGAGGTTTGTTACAGTGTGTCTCCCCAGTAGTAAGGAGATTACATGATGAGAGGGTTTGTTACATTGTGTCACCCCAGTAGTAAGGAGATTACATGAGGAGGAGGTTTGTTACAGTGTGTCATCCCAGTAGTAAGGAGATTACATGAGGAGGAGGTATGTTACAGTGTTTGACTCTTATACTCCGGAGGCAGCTGAATGCCTGTGGCCTGTGAGAATCCTTGAAGCGTGCAGGACGTCAAGTTTTAGCTTGGACATTTTTTTTATTTATTTTTTTCCTGGCGCAAACTGGGGGGGGGGTGGTATTAGAAATCTTGGGTGAGTTCCTACAGAAGAAAAAGCAAATTCCCATAGCAAACCTCTTCTAAACTGGGCGTTTCCCGAGACACGTGTCATCAGAGAGGTCTTAGACAGAAAAGAACAACCTTAACTTCAGAAGCTCATAAGTACTGAAAGGATTAAGATTTTTTAATAGAAGTAATTTCCAAATCTGTTTAACTTTCTGGAGCCAGTTGATATATAAAAAAAAGTTTTTTCCTGGAATACCCCTTTAAAGATTATTTGGCTGCCACACCGTTCACTGTCTATACAGATAATAATCCACTGGCCCACCTGAACACTGCCAAACTGGAGATGCCCCCATTCTACCAGAGATTCGGGAGTCAGAATGCTGCGACCATCCTCGAAGAGGGTGAATCTAGGTCCAAGAAGGTCCAGTTAGACTTATATACATTGAGGACTCTGCAAGACGAAAGTCGAGTCATGGGGGATCTGTTGGACTAATGAAAAAGGTGCCAACCCTTCTACGCCGGGCTCAGAGTGACTATGAATTAAAGCGTCTGTGGCGACAAAGGAAATGGCTGTTCGTGCACAAAGGACTGTTATACTGAAACTCCTTAGATCCAGTGTCGGGTGAAAGACTTAATCAGATCCTGGTTCCCCGAAGAGACGCGGAGATGGTCCTCAATGCCTACCATGATCAGTCAGGACACTTCGGAGTCCACAAGACAGAAGCCACTGACAGGAGACAGTTTTACTGGATTGGAATGCGAAGTGACATTGAAAAATGGGGCAGTGAGTGTGCAGTCTGCAACGTCACCAAGAACTGCCGCAAGGATGCCAGAGCACCCCTCCATTCCATCCAGAGTGAAAGGTCTAACCAGTTGGTCGCCCTAGACCATGTCAAGTTGTATCCTACCAAGTCCGGGTATTCTTATGCTCTCACCACAGTGGATCACTACTCCAAGTGGGTTGTAGTCGTACCAGTCACAGATCTTACATCCAAAACCACAGCCCAGATGTTCTACTCTCATTGGGTACGAATTCCCGAATGTCCAGAGTCTTTCCTCACTGACCGAGGAACGGACTTTGAGGCCCAACTCTTCCAAGAGTTATGTCAATTTCATGCCTGCAAAAAGCTCAGGACAACTGCTTATCACCCTCAAGGGAATGGGCTCTGTGAAAGAATCAACCAAGTCTTCATCCACATGCTGCGAGCAGCGTCTGTGTCCAGACATGAAGAATAGCCCCGGTTGTTACCAGATGTCACGATGCCGGCTGGCAGGTAGTGGATCCTCTGTGCCAGAGAGGGATTGGCGTGGACCGTGCTAGTGGATCGGTTCTAAGTCACTACTGGTTTTCACCAGAGCCCGCCGCAAAGCGGGATGGTCTTGCTGCGGCGGTAGTGACCAGGTCGTATCCACTAGCAACGGCTCAACCTCTCTGGCTGCTGAAGATAGGCGCGGTACAAGGGAGTAGACAGAAGCAAGGTCGGACGTAGCAGAAGGTCGGGGCAGGCAGCAAGGATCGTAGTCAGGGGCAACGGCAGGAGGTCTGGAACACAGGCTAGGAACATACAAGGAACGCTTTCACTGGCACAATGGCAACAAGATCCGGCAGGGAAGTGCAGGGGAAGTGAGGTGATATAGGGAAGTGCACAGGTGAAGACACTAATTGGAATCACTGCGCCAATCAGCGGCGCAGTGGCCCTTTAAATCGCAAAGACCCGGCGCGCGCGCGCCCTAGGGAGCGGGGCCGCGCGCGCCGGGACAGGACCGAGGGAGAGCGAGTCAGGTACGGGAGCCGGGGTGCGCATCGCGAGCGGGCGCTACCCGCATCGCGAATCGCATCCCGGCTGGCAGCAGAATCGCAGCGCCCCGGGTCAGTGGATCTGACCGGAGCGCTGCAGCGGAGAGAGTGTAGCGAGCGCTCCGGGGAGGAGCGGGGACCCGGAGCGCTCGGCGTAACAGTACCCCCCCCCTTGGGTCTCCCCCTCTTTTTAGGGCCTGAGAACCTGAGGAGCAGACTTTTATCTAGGATGTTGTCCTCAGGTTCCCAGGATCTCTCTTCAGGACCACAACCCTCCCAGTCCACTAAAAAAAAAGTTTTCCCTCTGACCTTTTTAGAGGCTAAGATCTCTTTGACAGAGAAGATGTCCGAGGAGCCGGAAACAGGAGTGGGAGGAACAGATTTGGGAGAAAAACGGTTGAGGATGAGTGGTTTAAGAAGAGAGACGTGAAAGGCATTAGGGATACGAAGAGAAGGAGGAAGAAGAAGTTTGTAAGAGACAGGATTAATTTGACACAAAATTTTGAAAGGACCAAGATAGCGTGGTCCCAACTTGTAGCTAGGGACACGGAAGCGGACATATTTAGCGGAGAGCCATACCTTGTCTCCAGGGGAAAAAACGGGAGGAGCTCTTCTTTTCTTATCCGCGAACCTCTTCATGCGTGAAGAAGCCTGTAAGAGAGAATTTTGGGTCTCTCTCCATATAATGGAAAGGTCACGAGAAATTTCATCCACAGCGGGCAGACCAGAGGTCAAGGGGGTAGGGAGGGGGGGAAGAGGGTGACGGCCGTACACCACGAAAAATGGGGATTTGGAGGAAGATTCAGAGACTCTGAAGTTATACGAGAATTCGGCCCATGGAAGGAGATCTGCCCAGTCATCCTGGCGGGAGGAAACAAAATGTCGCAAATAATCACCCAAGACTTGGTTAATTCTTTCTACTTGTCCATTGGACTGGGGATGATATGCAGAAGAAAAATTTAATTTAATCTTGAGTTGTTTACAGAGAGCCCTCCAGAATTTAGACACGAATTGGACGCCTCTATCCGAGACGATCTGCGTAGGCAACCCGTGAAGACGAAAAATGTGTACAAAAAATTGTTTAGCCAACTGAGGCGCTGAAGGAAGACCAGGAAGAGGGATGAAATGTGCCATTTTGGAGAATCGATCAACGACCACCCAAATAACAGTGTTGCCACGGGAAGGGGGTAAATCAGTAATAAAATCCATACCAATCAGAGACCTAGGCTGTTCGGGGACAGGCAGGGGATGAAGAAAACCAGCGGGCTTCTGGCGAGGAGTCTTATCCCGGGCACAGATAGTGCAGGCTCGCACAAAGTCCACAACATCCGTCTCCAGAGTCGGCCACCAATAGAAGCGGGAGATGAGTTGCACAGATTTCTTGATGCCCCCATGACCAGCGAGATGGGAGGAGTGACCCCATTTGAGGATTCCGAGGCGTTGGCGTGGAGAAACAAAGGTCTTTCCTGGAGGAGTTTGCCTGATGGAGGCTGGAGAAGTGGAGATCAGGCAGTCAGGTGGAATGATGTGTTGCGGAGAGAGTTCAACTTCTGAGGCATCCGAGGAACGAGAGAGAGCATCGGCCCTAATGTTCTTATCGGCAGGACGAAAGTGAATCTCAAAATTAAATCGGGCAAAGAACAGAGACCACCGGGCCTGGCGAGGATTCAGCCGTTGGGCAGACTGGAGGTAGGAGAGGTTCTTGTGGTCGGTGTAAATAATAACTGGAAATCTTGATCCCTCCAGCAGATGCCTCCATTCCTCAAGTGCTAATTTAATGGCTAGAAGCTCTCGATCCCCGATGGAGTAGTTCCTCTCCGCCGGAGAGAAGGTCCTAGAAAAAAAACCACAAGTGACAGCATGCCCGGAAGAATTTTTTTGTAAAAGAACAGCTCCAGCTCCCACTGAGGAGGCATCAACCTCCAATAGGAAGGGTTTGGAAGGGTCAGGTCTGGAGAGCACGGGAGCCGAAGAAAAGGCAGACTTGAGTCGTTTAAAGGCGTCTTCCGCTTGAGGAGGCCACGACTTGGGATCG
Source organism: Hyla sarda (assembly GCF_029499605.1). NCBI lineage: Eukaryota > Metazoa > Chordata > Amphibia > Anura > Hylidae > Hyla > Hyla sarda. Next base: position 400,806,758 of record NC_079191.1, read on the forward strand.
GCATTTTTTTTGGTTAAAGCCACGATAGGAGCCACAACGGTAGAAAAATGTGGAATAAATTGCCTGTAATAATTGGCGAACCCCAAAAAGCGTTGGATAGCACGGAGTCCGGAGGGGCGTGGCCAATCTAAGACGGCAGAGAGTTTGTCTGGATCCATTTGTAGTCCCTGGCCAGAGACCAAATATCCTAGAAAAGGAAGAGATTGGCATTCAAACAGACATTTCTCAATTTTGGCATAGAGTTGATTGTCACGAAGTCTCTGAAGAACCATACGGACATGCTGGCGGTGTTCTTCTAGATTGGCAGAAAAAATTAGGATATCGTCCAGATATACAACAACACAGGAGTATAACAGATCACGAAAAATTTCATTGACAAAGTCTTGGAAGACAGCAGGGGCGTTGCACAGGCCAAAGGGCATGACCAGATACTCAAAGTGTCCATCTCTGGTGTTAAACGCCGTTTTCCACTCATCCCCCTCTCTGATGCGGATGAGGTTATAGGCGCCTCTTAAGTCCAATTTAGTAAAGATGTGGGCACCTTGGAGGCGATCAAAGAGTTCAGAGATGAGGGGTAGGGGGTAGCGGTTCTTAACCGTGATTTTATTAAGACCGCGGTAGTCAATGCAAGGACGTAGGGAGCCATCTTTTTTGGACACAAAGAAAAATCCAGCTCCGGCAGGAGAGGAGGATTTACGGATAAAGCCCTTTTTTAAATTTTCCTGGACATACTCAGACATGGCAAGAGTCTCTGGGGCAGAGAGAGGATAAATTCTGCCCCGGGGTGGAGTAGTACCCGGGAGGAGGTCGATAGGGCAATCATAAGGCCTATGAGGAGGTAGAGTCTCAGCTTGTTTTTTGCAGAAAACATCCGCGAAGTCCATATAGGCCTTAGGGAGACCGGTTACTGAGGGAACCACAGAGTCACGGCAAGGGTTACTGGGAACCGGTCTTAGACAGTCCTTGGAACAAGAGGGCCCCCAACTCTTGATCTCCCCAGTGGACCAATCCAGGGTTGGGGAATGAAGTTGAAGCCAGGGAAGTCCAAGGAGAATTTCCGAGGTGCAATTGGGGAGGACCAAAAGTTCAATCCTCTCGTGATGAGATCCGATGCTCATTAGAAGGGGCTCCGTGCGGAAGCGTATGGTACAGTCCAATCTTTCATTGTTTACACAATTGATGTAAAGGGGTCTGGCGAGACTGGTCACTGGGATGTTGAACCTGTTGACGAGAGAGGCCAAAATAAAATTTCCTGCAGATCCAGAGTCCAAGAAGGCCACGGTAGAGAAGGAGAAGGCAGAGGCAGACATCCGCACAGGCACAGTAAGACGTGGAGAAGCAGAGTAGACATCAAGGACTGTCTTTCCTTTGTGCGGAGTCAGCGGACGTCTTTCCAGGCGGGGAGGACGGATAGGACAATCCCTCAGGAAGTGTTCGGTACTAGCACAGTACAGGCAGAGGTTCTCCATGCGGCGTCGTGTCCTCTCTTGAGGTGTCAGGCGAGACCGGTCGACCTGCATAGCCTCCACGGCGGGAGGCACAGGAACAGATTGCAGGGGACCAGAGGAGAGAGGAGCCGAGGAGAAGAAACGCCTCGTGCGAACAGAGTCCATATCTTGGCGGAGCTCCTGACGCCTTTCGGAAAAACGCATGTCAATGCGAGTGGCTAGGTGAATAAGTTCATGTAGATTAGCAGGAATTTCTCGTGCGGCCAGAACATCTTTAATGTTGCTGGATAGGCCTTTTTTAAAGGTCGCGCAGAGGGCCTCATTATTCCAGGACAATTCTGAAGCAAGAGTACGGAATTGTACGGCATACTCGCCAACGGAAGAATTACCCTGGACCAGGTTCAACAGGGCAGTCTCAGCAGAAGAGGCTCGGGCAGGTTCCTCAAAGACACTTCGGACTTCCGAGAAGAAGGAGTGTACAGAGGCAGTGACAGGATCATTGCGGTCCCAGAGCGGTGTGGCCCATGACAGGGCTTTTCCGGACAGAAGGCTGACTACGAAAGCCACCTTAGACCTTTCAGTGGGAAACAGGTCCGACATCATCTCCAGATGCAGGGAACATTGGGAAAGAAAGCCACGGCAAAACTTAGAGTCCCCATCAAATTTATCCGGCAAGGATAGGCGTAGCCCAGGAGCGGCCACTCGCTGCGGAGGAGGTGCAGGAGCTGGCGGAGGAGAAGACTGCTGAAGCTGTGGTAGTAACTGTTGTAGCATAACGGTCAGTTGAGACAGCTGTTGGCCTTGTTGCGCTATCTGTTGTGACTGCTGGGCGACCACCGTGGTGAGGTCAGCGACAACTGGCAGAGGAACTTCAGCGGGATCCATGGCCGGATCTACTGTCACGATGCCGGCTGGCAGGTAGTGGATCCTCTGTGCCAGAGAGGGATTGGCGTGGACCGTGCTAGTGGATCGGTTCTAAGTCACTACTGGTTTTCACCAGAGCCCGCCGCAAAGCGGGATGGTCTTGCTGCGGCGGTAGTGACCAGGTCGTATCCACTAGCAACGGCTCAACCTCTCTGGCTGCTGAAGATAGGCGCGGTACAAGGGAGTAGACAGAAGCAAGGTCGGACGTAGCAGAAGGTCGGGGCAGGCAGCAAGGATCGTAGTCAGGGGCAACGGCAGGAGGTCTGGAACACAGGCTAGGAACATACAAGGAACGCTTTCACTGGCACAATGGCAACAAGATCCGGCAGGGAAGTGCAGGGGAAGTGAGGTGATATAGGGAAGTGCACAGGTGAAGACACTAATTGGAATCACTGCGCCAATCAGCGGCGCAGTGGCCCTTTAAATCGCAAAGACCCGGCGCGCGCGCGCCCTAGGGAGCGGGGCCGCGCGCGCCGGGACAGGACCGAGGGAGAGCGAGTCAGGTACGGGAGCCGGGGTGCGCATCGCGAGCGGACTGTCACGATGCCGGCTGGCAGGTAGTGGATCCTCTGTGCCAGAGAGGGATTGGCGTGGACCGTGCTAGTGGATCGGTTCTAAGTCACTACTGGTTTTCACCAGAGCCCGCCGCAAAGCGGGATGGTCTTGCTGCGGCGGTAGTGACCAGGTCGTATCCACTAGCAACGGCTCAACCTCTCTGGCTGCTGAAGATAGGCGCGGTACAAGGGAGTAGACAGAAGCAAGGTCGGACGTAGCAGAAGGTCGGGGCAGGCAGCAAGGATCGTAGTCAGGGGCAACGGCAGGAGGTCTGGAACACAGGCTAGGAACATACAAGGAACGCTTTCACTGGCACAATGGCAACAAGATCCGGCAGGGAAGTGCAGGGGAAGTGAGGTGATATAGGGAAGTGCACAGGTGAAGACACTAATTGGAATCACTGCGCCAATCAGCGGCGCAGTGGCCCTTTAAATCGCAAAGACCCGGCGCGCGCGCGCCCTAGGGAGCGGGGCCGCGCGCGCCGGGACAGGACCGAGGGAGAGCGAGTCAGGTACGGGAGCCGGGGTGCGCATCGCGAGCGGGCGCTACCCGCATCGCGAATCGCATCCCGGCTGGCAGCAGAATCGCAGCGCCCCGGGTCAGTGGATCTGACCGGAGCGCTGCAGCGGAGAGAGTGTAGCGAGCGCTCCGGGGAGGAGCGGGGACCCGGAGCGCTCGGCGTAACACCAGAACTGTTGGAGATCTTTAACAATACCGCACACATCGGGTACACTCCATTCTATTTGATGAGGGGTCGACATGGCCAGCTACCCAAAGATAGAACGTTTGGACTCCAAGCTCCTATCAATAATTCTCCCCAAGCTTCTATGGAGTGGGTCTCAGAACACCAGAAAAGTATCCAGGAAGCAAAGGAAATTGTCAATAGAAAGATGGGTGAAGCTAAACAGAGGCAGCAGCAAGATTACAATAGTGTTGAGCGGCATAGGCCATATTTGAATTCGCAATATTTCACGAATATATGGACGGATATTCGTCATATATTCGCTAAATTCGCATATTCATAATATTCGCGTTTTATTTTCGCATATGCGAAAATACGCACGCCAGTCTCACACAGTAGTATTAGAGCCTTCTTTACACCACACAAGCTGGAAGCAGAGAGGGATGATCACTGTGATGTGTACTATGGAAAAAAATAAAATAAATAAAGAATATTCGTAATTACAAATATATAGTGCTATATTCGCGAATATGCGATATTCGCAAATAAAATTTGCATTGCGAATATTCGCGAGCAACACTAGATTACAACCGTCATGCCAAGGCCAAACCTTTACAGCTAGGTGACAAGGTCTGGCTGAAGAAATTCCCGAGAACCCACAAACTGGACTCCATCTGGGAAACGAAGCCCTATACGGTGACCACAGTACCTTATCCCGACGCAGATGTGTATGCAATTCAGAAGTCAGGGTTTGAGCTTTAAGTTGTTCACCGCAACCGAATCATGCTGTGTCACAAGGAAGATTTACCAGTGTTACCGCAGCCTCCTTCACCACCAGTCAAACCTGCGAGGGAGTATGTGCCCGGATGTTCCCATGTTCCCTCCTGGCCGAGCTGCAGTCTTTGGGTTCATGCCAGCCTGTTGGCCTGTGCAACCAATGCTAGTCACTACTCCGGCTCAAATTCTGTCACCGTTGGCACAAGAGTATACTCCAAATCTCCAGACCGCCTGCCTCACCCATGTCGGAACCCCCAATTCCAAGTTCCAGTCCTGTCCGTCAAGAGTCAACACCTATTCCCGCTACCGGAAAAGAGGAACCTGTCACCAACCCAGCCAAGAGTTCCTGAAGAGATTGCTGTTCCTGAGTCTCAAGAAATGGTGTTGCATAGGTCCCAACGGTCCACGCAAGGTCAGATACCCGCTAGATACAAAGACTAAAGTGTACATAGTTCAGTATACACAAGTATACCTCAGTCACATAAAGTAGTACTGTATCACTCACATTCCACAGACTACTCCAAGTAACATGTCAAGTGTATGTAATGTCATGTATCATTATGTTCGTTCACAGGATACTTTCCTGGCCAGTAAGTATTCCTGAAACTAACCTAAGCACATAGTCAATACGAGGTAACGTGAATGTCAAAATGTTATCTGTATTCATTGTCTCGCATAAAGAAAATGACTAGAGAAAACTAAAAATAGTGTTCTGGGGAGATGTTTTTTTATGCCAAGGGACCCCAGTAGCTAAGGCATTGGGCAGAGAGCCTCCGGCAACCCAATCCGCGACTATAAGTCTAAAGTCATAAGTCTAGTCGTGTATACAATGTCTAGTAAATAATGTCTAGTATATAGTCTAGTCGTGTACAGTATATCAGATGCATAGTCAAAAATGTCATGTTCTGTTCAGTAAACAGTTATACAAGTCAGTAATTGCATATTCCAGTTATAACATGCATAGTCTAGTTATAAAATGTAAGTCCAGTTATAAAGTACATAGTAAAGGTCCTTACAAGTCAAGTAAATGTATATGTATAAGTTATATATAACCACAAATCCTTTTCACAATCCTGTTCAACTACAAGTCAGAGCGTGTATGGACTCTAATGTTATTCATTGTCTCACCAGCCTGAAATGGACGTTTGTGCATAAAATGCCTCAGGACTGCATCTGGCCCCGCGGCCACTTCGGCCCTAAAGCCTGACAGAACCTTATATCGAAGACTACTTATGTTAAGCAAGGGGGTTTATGATGTCCCACTACAGGTACACGGTCCTGCACTACCTGTAGGCCCTGTCAGGTTGAGTCCGTCACTGATGTGGGGGCTTCCCTGCAGGGTCTTCCCCTGTTGTCTCCCTGTTGTTTTATATGGTGTGTGTATATCACTTTAATGCATAGACAGGATCCCTATGTATAGATAGAATATAGGACCTGTGGGAGGTCTCAAGGACCTGTGTATAAATTTGTCACATGTTATGTTATGCAGTCACATAATCTGTTGTCACATGTACCCCCAAAGAGCACCAGCTTAACCTTGTACCCACAGCTTGACCAATAGGTTCCCCCACATTAGGCTGGCAGTATATTTCCCCCACATTAGCCTGGCAGTATATTTCCCCCACATTAGGCTGGCAGTATAGTTCCCCACATTAGGTAGCAGTATAGTTCCCCCACATTAGGCTGGCAGTATAGTTCCCCCACATTAGGCTGGCAGTATAGTTCCCCCCACATTAGGTTGGCAGTATAGTTCCCCCCACATTAGGCTGTAGTTCCCCCACATTTATTTGGCAGTATAGTTCCCCCCACATTAGGCAGGCAGTATGTTCCCCCACAGACATACAGCCTCCAGCCATACAGTGCATGGCTGGAGGCTGTATACCTGTGTACTGCCCCATTTCAGTTCTCTATGCTAAGGCAGCGACCACCAGAGATCTCAGGACAAGTGATCAGCATATGAAAGGCCCAAAAGCTTCAGTCTCTCCAGTAAGTCTCAAGTCTATGTCTGCTGTCACTGAGACTAGTCAAGTCCTGCACATAGTCAAGTCAAGTTTATTACAAGTATGGGTCCAGCAAGCTGCGAGGTCCTCTGGGTCCTGGCCACCTCTCTGGGAATTCTGGCCTTAGCTGTGAAGATAATTATACCTGTCTTCTACTCAGTAAAGCCTCCGTTTGACCCGAACTGGTTGTGGACTCTTTATTCACAACCAGCCCGTGGGGTAACAGAGAATCCGGGCTTATGGTGTTCCGGAACCTGAAAACCACACTGGCATCATGAACACATAAGGGTTAATACCATCCGACCCCCGGGGTTAATAACATCTGATCCCACCAACCTACACCGCAACACCCGTGGTCTTGCCATTTACACCGGTGGTCACCACACTCCTACTAACTAAAGTCAATGCAACATGCTACAGTATGAACTATTCATTACATGTTACACACATATCCTCAGTCATTGCTCTTAGATATCTTTACATTTGGATATACTTTGTAATGACCAGGTAATGGCGACTAAGCGTGTGACTTCTCATTATTCTTTTCTTCTTCACTTATACAATACAGTTGCATGAGGGCCAAGCATGTCATATACATCACATAGCATAAATGTAAGCCAAACCTGTTGATGATCCGATGTGTGTAGGGGCTTACCATAAGCAGGGTGCTCATTGCTCCTTTGTTCCTATTCAAGAAACTTCCCATCATATAAGGACATGTTCACATCATTATAAACTGCATTTTGTAGGTCAAATATATTGGGATACCCGAAAAAAGTTGTTGTGACATATACCGTGGTCTACCCACAGCTAGCCCATTGATGCAAATGTATAGAATGTAGTCTGCTAACGACAACGGAAGGTCTGTATTCCATACGTACGCTTTTTTTCCCTTTAAGACTCATAAGTGTATTCTACTGCACACAAAAAGTTTGTTCAGAAAATAAACCATGAGGTATGACCACTTTTGTTTAATTAAAGTCAATGGGTCTGTTACGTACGTCACAGTATGCATGTTAATACTTTTTTGCTATTATTGTAGACATTAACAAATGTAACAAATCTGGCATGTTTTTCTGTCCTTTGTTCCCTTGAGAGGATGCCCATTATCTAATTTGTATAGGGGACCTCCCCTCCCTTGGATATTTTACCCAAATCCTATGTTTTCCCGAGAGATTATCTAATGTGTATAGGGCCTCTCTTTGGCATGTTGCCGACCCTTTTATTCCTGTAAAAGAACTTGCCTACCAACTAAGGTATATGGTGGTCTGTTTTTGGAATGTTGCTCGATTTTCAGCTCCTTTTAGTGCCCATTTACATGGCGGAATGCATTGCCATCTATGGAGATGACATATTTTCGAGCAGTCCCTGCTGCCGTTGTAATTACTTCCAGGCAGATATGCCGCCAAGGGAAACGGCCCTCAGAGAACCTACTAACAATCTAATTTGCACAGGGCTTCCCATGGGGATGTTGTTCTTGAGCAAGAATCTGCTGACGATCTAATGTGTATGGGAGTCTTCCTCAGGAATATTGCTCTATCCTTTCTTCTTGTAGCTGTCAGCTGAGAGTAGTCTACATATTCATGGTTAAATCAGAAAGAACTGCTTTATCCATCTACTAGTCATTATATCTAGCTGGTAAGTCAGACAAGCATCTCACTGAAGTGAACTCAAGGTGCCATCACCAACCCCAGGCAAGGAATCTAGGTAATTCTGCTTTGCTTCTGGGTTAACGCACAGCATTTAACCATAATTGGTTGAGAATTCCCATTGTTGGTCCATTCTTAATGGTTGAGAATTCCCATTGTTGGTTCAATATTAATTGTGGAGAATTCCCATTATTGATCTATTATTGCTGGTTTAGAATTTCCATCGTTGGTCCTTTATTGATGGTTGAAAATGTGGTGTCCCAGAACAGGACATGGTCCTTTACCATCTCTAGGTCCCCTCCGGAAGTGTCCCTGCAGTCCATAGGGCTCTCCTGCAGGGCTTATCCCTTGCTCACCTTCTGTTAATGCATTGTAAATGTGTTGTGTACATATTGTTCATTATACATAAAGTTGTACAAATTTATAGAGGTTAGTCATGTGAACCACTGTCATGTGACACTACTCAGAGTGCCATGGGCACAGGAACCACAGGCTTTGCAACCAATGGGCTTTAGTACAGCCCCCCTAGTAAATAAGGGTCTGTAGTCTCTAAATTCACTCTCTTAGTTCCTGGCTACAAAGCAAGCACAATACCTGTCTAAATTAATCTCCGCTAGGCCAAAGCCTAAAGAACCTGCAGCCACTTCAAAACGTGAGTTATCAAGCTCTATCTACAATTCTAGTGACTACTACTCAACTCAAGAATAAAATTAGTAGCACAGTGGCCTGCATAAATCATCTCAATACTACAAGTCCCAGCAAGCCTGTGAGGTATCCTGCATCCCGGTTGCCTCTAGAGAAACTGCATATTTGTAAAGACTGTTCCAGTTATTTTCACAATTCCTGCTGTGGACATTCCTTTATTGCCTGCCATTTCTGGGTTGGTTGTCGGCAGGGCCTTATACTGAAACAACCACATCCTGGCGTCACGACTAATCAGGGGTTAATAACACCTTACCCCACAGGGTTAATACCACTAGACCCTGCTACACCATTGCACTATTGCACCCCGGCACCACAAACATTTCCATTGATGGTCCATTATTAAAAATTTTGTGACTACTGTATGGGTGTACCATTCACCAAAATTTGTAAAATGTCCTCATATGGATAATCTGAACATTTTACATCTACCTTGCATAGACCATGTGGCTGCTCCTGAGCCCTTGAGGAGATTGAACCCCGTTCTAGTTGGTCCATTCTTCTCTCTGCATTATTATCAAATAAGATGGTGAAAACTGGCGAATAGGAGGACATGTAGGAAAAAGCAAATGTCAGACTCATCTGTGGTTGCAGATGGCTAAGCCATTATGCTCTTTGCCATGGTGCCACCACTTTTCTATGTATACCACTATAGTGGCTATTTATCAATTTAATGCAGAAATGAAGGGTCACGGGGGCCATTTCCACATTCATTATTGAGCAGCCAGATAACTAAGTGAATCTGTCTCGGTGACACTGCTCCTTTAAAATATAATATCGCTGTATAACGTATCCGCTTCTTGTTTTACCTGGTTACCTGAGCAACCACCTCCTTGAGGGGGAGCCGCTCTGGCAATGAGATACTCCATGTATCTTTATTTTAATTACTTTATACACAGTAGGACGGGAACGGAAATGAAATTATGCGCACAAGCAGCGATAGGAAATTGATCTATGCTAACCTCAGTGCTTATGGATTTGCTGAAGCCTTAAAATAGCACAATTGCTTTATCTCTATTTTCCTTCCATTCAGCCAAACTTCTGCTGTGATGATAAAGCGGGTCAGATCGAGCAGACGGAGCTGATACTGCAGATACTGAATACTGATGCCTCTATACTGCGGTGATCAGATCACATGACATATCTCCATTCTGTATATGGGCTGAATCGTATGGGCGTCCTAGATCAGTGATCTCAAACTGTGGCCCTCCACATGTTGCAAAACTTCAACTCCCAGCATGCCTGGACAGCCCAGCTGTCCGGGCATGCTGGAAGTTGAAGTTTTGCAACATTTGGGGAGCCACAGTTTGAGACTACTGTCCTAGATTCCATTGTTCACTATCAGGAAGGACCACAGTTTGAGACCACTGTCCTAGATACCACTGTTCACTATCAGAGAGGGCCACAGTTTGAGACCACTAACCTAGATACCACTGTTCACTATCAGAGAGGGCCACAGTTTGAGACCACTGTCCTAGATTCCATTGTTCACTATCAGGAAGGACCACAGTTTGAGACCACTGTCCTAGATACCACTGTTCACTATCAGAGAGGGCCACAGTTTGAGACCACTAACCTAGATACCACTGTTCACTATCAGAGAGGGCCACAGTTTGAGACCACTGTCCTAGATTCCATTGTTCACTATCAGGAAGGACCACAGTTTGAGACCACTGTCCTAGATACCCCTGTTCACTATCAGAGAGGGCCACAGTTTGAGACTACTGTCCTAGATACCACTGTTCACTATCAGAGAGGGCCACAGTTTGAGACCACTGACCTAGATACCACTGTTCACTATCAGAGAGGGCCACAGTTTGAGACAAATGTCCTAGATGCCACTGTTCACTATCAGAAAGGGCCACAGTTTGAGACCACTGTCCTAGATACCACTGTTCACTATCAGAGAGGGCCACAGTTTGAGACCACTGACCTAGATACCACTGTTCACTATCAGAGAGGGCCACAGTTTGAGACAAATGTCCTAGATGCCACTGTTCACTATCAGAAAGGGCCACAGTTTGAGGCCACTGTCCTAGATACCACTGTTCACTATCAGAGAGGGCCACAGTTTGAGACCACTAACCTAGATACCACTGTTCACTATCAGAGAGGGCCACAGTTTGAGACCATTGTCCTATATTCCATTGTTCACTATCAGGAAGGACCACAGTTTGAGACCACTGACGTAGATACCACTGTTCACTATCAGAGAGGGCCACAGTTTGAGACCACTGTCCTAGATACCACTGTTCACTATCATAGAGGTCCACAGTTTCAGACCACTGTCCTAGATACCACTGTTCACCATCAGGGTGGGCCACAGTTTGAGACCACTGTACTAGATGCCACTGTTCACTATCAGGGGAGGCCACAGTTTGAGACCACTGTCCTAGATACCACTGTTCACTATCAGAGAGGGCCACAGTTTGAGACCACTGTCCTAGATACCACTGTTCACCATCAGGGAGGGCCACAGTTTGAAACCACTGTCCTATTCACCAAAAGATCACCGATGTGATCCACTAATTCCCTATATTTCCCATATATTTGTTGAAAGGTATAATCTTTATTAATTTCAAAACACCAACAAAAAAGGAGTTAAAATTTGCAGTGTATCTCTCCTCCTGTATTATTGGTTATCTGTGCCAGCCAGGCATCACCTATTATCTACCTGTCACCCCAGTAGTAAGAAGAATACATGAGGAGGAAGTTTGTTACGGTGTATCACCCCAGTAGTAAGGTGGGGCATGTCAAAGGACGGAGCCAGCCAGGTGATGCCTGGCTGGCACAGATAACCAATAATACAGGAGTAGAGATACACTGCAAATTTTAACTCCTTTTTTGTTGGTGTTTTGGAATTAATAAAGATTATACCTTTCAACAAATATATGGGAAATATAGGGAATTAGTGGATCACTTCGGTGATCTTTTGGTGAATTGGTTTAAATAACCCTCCATATATTGGTCCGCAGTTGGATCGAAACCACTGTCCTAGATACCACTGTTCACTATCAGGGAGGGCCACAGTTTGAGACTACTGTCCTAGGTACCATTGTTCACTATCAGGGGAGGCCACAGTTTGAGACCACTGTCCTAGATACCACTGTTCACTATCAGAGAGGGCCACAGTTTGAGACTACTGTCCTAGGTACCATTGTTCACTATCAGGGGAGGCCACAGTTTGAGACCACTGTCCTAGATACCACTGTTCACTATCAGGGAGGGCCACAGTTTGAGACCATTGTCCTAGATACCACTGAGACCACTGTCCTTCATTCTAATAATATTTGACAATGCTTCCAATTGTTGCTGCATTAATAATTTCTCTATTTCATCTTTAATGTCACAGCAACATGTAAGCAGTTAGGATCCCCGGGCGATCTACAGCACTGACCATCAGAAGACGTTAATGCCAAAGGATTATGCAAATAATAGAGCTAGTGTATTTTTATTAAGGCGTTCCTCATCCAGACTAGATGCTTCCTCAGATACATAACCATGAAATGAATCTAAAGAGGCATCTAGTTAAGATGCGAAACGCCTTATTCAAAATAAACTAGGTCTATTCTCTGCATAAATCCTTGGCATGCATGTCTTCTGTGGGTCAGTGTTGTAGATTATACCAAGGCCAGATATCCTGATATTACTTGTTGCTGTTGTTCACATTGGCTACCAGGGGAATAGATAAAGTCTTTTAGGCCCCCCCATTCCCCAGGTGCAGCTTCTCTTCAATCTTTATAGGGTATTCCCATCTCATGCAGGACTTGTGCAAGGATTTTTGCCACCCTAAGCAAAAGCTAATTTTGACACCCCTTGACCCCGCCCATTGGCTCCGTCTTTTGACATGCCCCACCTTACTACTGGGGTGATACACCGTAACAAACTTCCTCCTCATGTATTCTTCTTACTACTGGGGTGACACACTGTAACAACCTCCTCCTCATGTAATCTCCTTACTACTGGGGTTACATACTGTAACAAACCTCCTCATGTAATCTCCTTACTACTGGGGTGACACACTGTAACAAACCTCCTCCTCATAAATTCTTCTTACTACTGGGTGACACACTGTAACAAACCTCCATCTCATGTAATCTCCTTACTACTGGGGTGACACACCATAACAAACCTCCTCCTCATGTATTCTTCTTACTACTGGGGTGACACACTGTAACAAACCTCCTCCTCATGTAATCTCCTTACTACTGGAGTGACACACTGTAACAAACCTCCTCCTCATGTATTCTTCTTACTACTGGGTTGACACACTGTAACAAACCTCTTCCCCATGTAATCTTCTTACTACTGGGGTGACACACTGTAACAAACCTCCTCCTCATGTAATCTCCTTACTATCGGGGTGACACACTGTAACAAACCTCCTCCTCATGTAATCTCCTTACTAATGGGGTGACACACTGTAACAAACCTCCTTCTCATGTAATTACCTACTACTGGGGTGACACACTGTAACAAACCTCCTCCCCATGTAATCTTCTTACCACTGGGGTGACACACTGTAACAAACCTTCTCCCCATGTAATCTTCTTATTACTGGGGTGACACACTGTAACAACCTCCTTACATGAGAAGGAGGTTACTTACTACTGGGGTGACACAGTGTAACAAACCTCCTCCTCATGTAATCTTCTTACTACTGGGGTGACACACTGTAACAAACCTCCTCCTTATGTATTATTCTTACTACTGGGTGACACACTGTAACAAACCTCCATCTCATGTAATCTCCTTACTACTGGGGTGACACACCATAACAAACCTCCTCCTCATGTATTCTTCTTACTACTGGGGTGACACACTGTAACAAACCTCCTCCTCATGTAATCTCCTTACTACTGGGGTGACACACTGTAACAAACCTCCTCCTCATGTATTCTTCTTACTACTGGGTTGACACACTGTAACAAACCTCTTCCCCATGTAATCTTCTTACTACTGGGGTGACACACTGTAACAAACCTCCTCCTCATGTAATCTCCTTACTATCGGGGTGACACACTGTAACAAACCTCCTCCTCATGTAATCTCCTTACTAATGGGGTGACACACTGTAACAAACCTCCTTCTCATGTAATTACCTACTACTGGGGTGACACACTGTAACAAACCTCCTCCCCATGTAATCTTCTTACCACTGGGGTGACACACTGTAACAAACCTCCTCCCCATGTAATCTTCTTATTACTGGGGTGACACACTGTAACAACCTCCTTACATGAGAAGGAGGTTACTTACTACTGGGGTGACACAGTGTAACAAACCTCCTCCTCATGTAATCTTCTTACTATTGGGGTGACACACTGTAACAATCCTCCTTCTCATGTACTCACCTACTACTGGGGTGACACACTGTAACAAACCCCCTTCTCACGCGATGGTGGTGCTGGCTGGGCAGGTGCTTCAGATGCTGTCTGGTTGCTAACTTTTTTGCAGCAAGCCGAGTGACGCCCCCATCAACAGGGCGCTCTAGACAGCTGCCTATTTTGCCCTGATCTCATGAATTTACCCCCCTATACACAGGATAGGGGACAACAAGGCAATTAGTGGGGGTCTGACTGCTGGAAGCATAAATGAAAATGTGTAGCCACCTATTCACACTGGGTTCCGTCTATGCGTTTTCAAGTGAGGACTCTTGACTCACTAAATTGTATACAGTTTTTTGCAAGTGAAAACGCAACACAATTCTTTAAGATTTTATAAATGCTTCTTTAGTAATTTCTTAACATCCAAAAATGACAGTAGAAAATATATCAATGAAAATAATCACCCAGGTGCACCAAACTATGAATCTTGTAACTTTGGTGTATATCTGTGAATTACCATCTTTGATACTGTTTCTAGTTTTATATAAATTTGAATGATTTTAATTAGATCGCTCTCGTTTTTAGAGTTGAACTCTCGCGAGAATTCATAGCTTATTTAATGTGGTGGAGGGTGCACGGTAGGGATACTTGAAAAAGGAACGTCGTGAAAGTGTCGGCGCAAGCTTCACCTGTTCACCTTCGGGGGATGAGCAGAAAGGAACCCGTAATGGGATGAAGGAATCCTGAAGCCTGTCCAAGTGTCTAGCGCGTCTAATAGTTTGGTGCACCTGGGTGATTATTTTCATTGATATATTTTCTACTGTCATTTTTGGATATTAAGAAATTACTAAAGAAGCATTTATAAAATCTTAAAGAATTGTGTTGCGTTTTCACTTGCAAAAAGTCTGACTGCTGGGACCCTCACCAATCCGAAGAACAATATTCTCCCCAGAATTAACAGAGCGCTCCTCATGTCCATTCATTCTCTATGGAGTTACTGAACATTTTAGAGTCCAGCGCTCATGTTTGGCAGCACAATGGTGCTTATTATTTATTCTATGGACAATGTTGTTCCCTTTCTGGCATTGGTAGGGGTCTTAGACATGCGCAAAACACAGGAAATTTAAAAAAAAATTGCGCCAAAAAGAAATTGCAGAAAAATTTGCAAAATCTACACATAAACCAATAATAAATGCTTTCCTAAATGCTGCAGCCAGACATTACTTACTTAGGCTATGTTCACATAATGGATTTCCGCGTGGAATTCCGCAGAAGAAATCTGAACGGACATTCCGTAGCAGCAGAGCCCCACTGATTTCAATGGGATTCTGCTGTACTGTTTACATCTGGTGCGGAAATTAAGATTCCAATGGCCACAGAAAGAATAGTCATGTCTCTTCTTTCTGCGGAGTCTGTGCAGCGCATTTCCCAGCGGTTCTAGCGCAGGCATGTTCTGGAATGGCCGCACAGAGATTTTCCATGTGGACATTCCCCCACGTGAACATAGCCTTACTCTGTTCCTTCACTGTCTCGGTTGCTGCATGGGAACAGTCTATCCATGACTACTCAACATGCCATTGATCTTTTCCTGGCAGGAGTCATCCTTAATTGATTGCTTGTGCCTGGACAGAGATGAGTAATGAAGTGTCGCTTATCTCTGTATAACTGTAGAACTGTCTATTACTGTATATACTCGAGTATAAGCCGAGTTATTCAGCACGATTTTTCGTGCTGAAAACGCCCCCCCTCGGCTTATACTCAAGTGAACTCTCCGCCTGTCAATCCCTTCGGGCCTTCGTCATCATCCAGACCCCCCTTTAGTTTTCTACTCACCTCCCCTCGGTGGGAAGGAAGGGTGAGCTGGTCCTGGCCATCTATGCTGCAGGGACCGTCCCGTGGGGAGGGTTAGCCATTCCGGGCTGTCCATCTTCACCGAGAGGCCCTCTTCTCTGCTCCGAGCCGGCCTCCGACTAGTGACGTTGCCTTGACGAAGACGCACAGGGACGTCCGTGCGCAGCAGATGCCTGTGATGTCCCTGCGCATGAACGTCCCTGTGCATCGTCGTCAAGGCAATGTCACTAGTCCAGGGCCAGCTCGGAGCGGAGAAGAGGGCCTCTCGGTGAAGATGGACAGCCCGCAATGGCTAACCCTCCCCACCGGACGGTCCCTGCAGCATAGATGGCCCGGACCAGCTCACCCTTCCTTCCCACCGAGGGGAGGTGAGTAGAAAACTAAAGGGGGGTCTGGATGATGACGAAGGCCGCAGTGGTCTTCAAACTGCAGACCTCCAGATGTTTCACTACAACTCCCAGCATGCCCGGACAGCCGATGGCTCTCCGGGCATGCTGGAAGTTGTAGTTTTGCAACATCTGGAGGTCCGCAGGTTGAAGACCACTGCTGAAGGGATTGACAGGGGTGATGATGAAGGGGGGGATGATGACGAGGGTGATGATGACGGGGGTGATGATGACGGGGGTGATAATGACGGGGGTCTGGATGATGACAGGGGGGATGATGACATGGGGGGATGATGTATTTCCCACCCTAGGCTCATAGTCGGTTTTTGGGGTAAAATTAGGGGCCTCGGCTTATATTCTGGTCGGCTTATACTCGAGTATATACGGTATATACATTGGTATCCATATATATATATATATATATATATATATATATATATATATATAATCATTATTATTTTTCACATGATTATTACGATTATTACTATTATTATTATTATTATTATTTTTATTGCTTCAGTGTTCTTGATGTCCTGTGTCTTCCAATCTACATCAGCTCTTGTGACTTTATCTTCTGGTTCTGTATGATAAGGTGCTATCACTTCATAGGAAGTATTTGACTTGGACTTGTATTTAAATTTTAAGCTTATTATTCAAATATAAAGCAAATTTGTGTTGCTGGGTAAAGTCATGTAAATAGTTAAACCAGGAGCCGGAAGATAATGTCTAGAGGAAATGAGGTGGGCTGATGTCTCCCACAGGATTGTCTTGTATTAGACGTAGACTATAGGGACAGTCCAGGAGAGTTTTACATTTCTAGAGCTAAAAAGGAAAATCTCACCTTGTTGTTAAAGCGAAATCTGAAGGAAACCATCATAGCAGATGCAACAAAGTGACCATATAAGGTAACAATATTGAAGGTCATAAAAGCTTTTACAGTATCTAATGGAGAACCTAATGGAGAAATCGCTTCTCGGCCTTTTGGCTAAGATCAAGTGTAGTATCTGTTCTTATCAGTGGTTTAGTCTCTGGCCATTGATGTAGGATGGGTGCTGCATGGAGGGAGCAGGTGTACCAGAGCGTTCCGTGGCTGGTTCTGAGGAATCAGCTCGACGGCTGTCCTGATGTGTCCTGTTTCCTCCAGGTCTCGCCATGAGGTAGAGGGGTGTAGAGCCGAGGTACTTCTGGGCCTCGGGGAGTGATGACCCCGAGGTGCGGAAACTCACTGGGTGTTATAACTCACTGAGTGAAAGCACTGCACCATTACTCTTCACCTTTGGCACTCACCCTTGGTATCCCGGCCTTCTGGCTAGGATCGGGGAAATTTTTATAGATCCAGCCGGATGACCGGTCAGTATATCTGCACTTCATTCACTTATTTATTATTTTATTTGTTTGTCACTGTGCCACGTTTCATGTTTTTCTTTGTACACAGGATTGTCAGGATGCAGTAGCCCTTCTGGGTGTCCCTCCTGGCGGTCTAGGAGAGGTGTGTGTGGCCATTAGGTTCCTCACCTCGCTGCAACCCCTGGGCATCTTGGCCTCGGTCAAGATGTCGTCAGTATACGGCTCCTCGGCTTAAACCTTGGCTAACGCCCGGGTTGAAGCCAGGAGCATTTTCGGCCCCTTAGTAGCTTCGGCCAAAAGGGGCATCGAACCTGGATCCTTGCAGGTGCCTTTCGGCCCAGAGGTGAAGGGTAGGTTTGTTGGGGGGCCTCTCTCCTGTTAGCGATAGACCGCATCCTTTGTGCACGGTTTTTAGTGTGACACGTTTGCACTTTTTCTTGCACTTTGGGTGATAGAGAGCACTTTGCCTCGTCTCTTAAAAAAAAACCAATCTAATGGAGAACCTTTGTGTTATCAAATTTCATGGTAAATTAAAATGGACGAGGGACCTTACATATTTAAATTTACTACACTTTGTTCAAACTTTATGGTTACCCATCCATAATGGTAAAGCCCTATTTCCACCCCATACTTTAACAAGAAGACCCATCATCTAACCAGGAAACCAGAGACTACTAAAGGGGTATTCTGGGATTTTTGGTTCTTTGAATGTGACACAGGGGCAGAATTCTTACCTGTGTTTGGTGGCTGGTATTGAATTTCTTTGGCTTTCTTTTCCCCGGAAGTTCATTTTCCTGCAGCCTACAAAATATGTGTTGTCTCTGACCTTTCCTAGCTTGTTGTGAGACCTCACTTGGAGTATTGTGCACAGTACTGGAGGCCGTATCTTCAGAAGAATATAGATACTCTAGAGCAGTGGTCTTCAACCTGCGGACCTCCAGATGTTGCAAAACTACAACTCCAAGCAGGCCCGGACAACCAACGGCTGTCCAGGCATGCTGGGAGTTGTAGTTTTGAACATCTGGAGGTCCGCAGGTTGAAGACCACTGCTCTAGAGAGAGTTCAGAGAAGATACTAAACTATTCCCATGGATTGCTGGATAAAACTTACCAGGAAAGGTTAAAGGACTTTAACATGTATAGAAGTAAGAAGAGACAGAGGGGAAATGATAGAGACTTTTATATACATATAAGGAAATCAATATGGTAAAGAAGGAGAACATATTAATAAAAAAGAAAAACTACCACAAGAGGACATAGTGTTATATTAGAGGGGAAAAGGTTTAAAAGTAATATGAGGAAGTATTACTTTACTGAGAGAGTAGTGGATGCATGGAATAGCCTTCCTGCAGAAGTGGTCGCTGCAAATACAGTGAAGGAGTTTAAGCATGCATGGGATAGGCATAAGGCTATCCTTCATATAAGATAGAGATAGACATAAGGCTATCCTTCATATACGATAGAGATAGGCATAAGGCTATCCTTCATATATGATAGAGATAGGCATAAGGCTATCCTTCATATAAGATAGGGATAGGCATAAGGCTATCCTTCATATACGATAGAGATAGGCATAAGGCTATCCTTCATATAAGATAGAGAAAGGCATAAGGCTATCCTTCATATAAGATAGAGAAAGGCATAAGGCTATCCTTCATATAAGATAGAGATAGACATAAGGCTATCCTTCATATACGATAGAGATAGGCATAAGGCTATCCTTCATATACGATAGAGATAGGCATAAGGCTATCCTTCATATAAGATAGGGATAGGCATAAGGCTATCCTTCATATACGATAGAGATAGGCATAAGGCTATCCTTCATATAAGATAGAGAAAGGCATAAGGCTATCCTTCATATAAGATAGAGATAGACATAAGGCTATCCTTCATATAAGATAGAGATAGACATAAGGATATCCTTCATATAAGATAGAGATAGACATAAGGCTATCCTTCATATAAGATAGAGATAGACATAAGGATATCCTTCATATAAGATAGAGATAGACATAAGGATATCCTTCATATAAGATAGAGATAGACATAAGGCTAGCCATCATATAAGATAGAGAAAGGCATAAGGCTATCCTTCATATAAGATAGAGATAGACATAAGGCTATCCTTCATATAAGATAGAGAAAGGCATAAGGCTATCCTTCATATAAGATAGAGATAGGCATAAGGCTATACATACAATATAAAAAGTGAATAGTGAGAGAAATACAGCATCAATAAGGTGTTATCACCGGCCCTGCCCACAATCTATCAGTAAAGATATATGTAAATAGGTCACAATCTATAGCAGCAAACATGAATAAGAATAAATATACAGTGTCACAACACACTATTGCACTGGAGGGTACGGTATAACATATCCACCCTAAATACTCAAGTGAGAGTAAGGTGCCAAATGGGTAAGAAAAGTGTCAAATGCATATAAGCAGACCATATGGAATACAGACCTAATAAAATATGAACAGGAATAGGCCACACGTTAGTTCATAATAAGATTTTCTATCGGGGACTCGCCTACCTTGGCATGTTGCTTCGTATTACTGTGCGATAAAATTGCTCTATATCCTGCATTGGATCCGATATATGCACATGTTACTATGTTGTTGTCTATACCTGAAAACTTTAATAAAAATTTTGAATTGAAAAATAAATAAATAAATATGAACAGGAGACAAAGTGGTGGCAGGAGCCGGGATAGCACCACTCCAACGCACGTTTTGGTACGTCACCTTCGTCTGGGAGTGTCTGTTATCCCTATATGTGAAGTACGCCCCCCCCCCCCCCCCCCCCCCCCCCCCGTGCTCCCCTCATCCTTCTGTGCAGTCTAGATGCCACTTCCGTCCATAAGATGGCTGCACATGAAGGAACATCTGAACATACACATGGCTTGGCTTCCTTCATAGCAATACAATGCACAGGAATCTAGCTTAGGCAAGGAGGAGGAGGCAGCTGTTCACCACAGTAACCAAAAGAAATAGCTTTCGGCATCCCCTTAAAAATTCCAGCCCCTATAAATGTATCCCCTATTCACAGGATAGAGGATAGGTGTCTGATCGCAGGGAGTGCAATCTCTGGGACATCTCAATATTTCCAGAAGTAAGATTGATGGATATGAAATAGATAGATAGATATGTGGTAAGGGGTGTGATGCAAAGGCTGATGGCATTAACCTCTTGTATTCGTGATGCCAGGGCATGGTTTATCCTCAATACCACCCGAAGGTATACCGCCGGATCCTGGGCTAGGCACGGGGGCAATAAGTTACAGACAACGGTAGCTTTACTTAGGATAGACAGGTGGAAAATTCTATACAGTTCAGCCAGGCCCACTGAGGTGACCAATGACTTCAGGGACATTAAGGGCTAGCTGGGACTTGTAGTAGATGTGGGCAATTTAGTGCAGGCCACTTTGACTAGACAGATGACTGTGACTTGACTGACTTGTGACTGACAAGACTGTAACTGTTGCTTACTTGCTGGTTTGTAGCTTGTGGCTGCAGACTTGACTTGAGGCTCCTATGACTCTGGACACTTAGGCTCAACTTGACTGGACCTCAGCAGGAAGCAAGAGAGAGAAGAGACTCCTCCCAGGGCTTTTATGGGGGAGGCTATGGGGGGTTCCCTTGGGCACCCTTAAGTCACCTGGTCACTGATACCTCCTGGGTAACAATCACAGGACAACTCACATGTTAACCAGTCTTAAAGATACAACACTCTTATACATACTGTATATAACATAGGGGATAACATATAATTACAGTAAAACATATACAGTGGGCCCAGGGGACACTGCAGGGTAAGGGGTAACAACTCCCGTACTGGGCCACCACAGATACATATGAAATAGATAGATAGATAGATACATAGAGAAAGAAAGCAGCACTCCAGGTGTAAATATGTGCGGGTGCCTCACGTTGTTGATCCAAACTTGATATAGGAAGTAGAATCAGTGGCACTCCAGATAGGTGAAGAAAGTGGTGTCTTTATTCACTCAAAACGTGCGACCACTGCAACGTTTCCAGCCATTATCAAGCAACAAAATGGTGGATAGGGAGGGTATTTAAAGGTCACGCAGGACCACCCACAGATTAACATAATTGACATGTAAACAAACATGAGATATATAATGAAGGCGGCGATCATGGTGATATACATGGTGACCTGCGGTTTCCGCGGCACTCTGTGACTGCCCCTGTGCCAATCACCTACCAGGAGATCGATGTGAAACACCGGAGACCTGTTTCCCTCATGCAAGATGGCACAAGTTGTTCCCCGAGCGAGCGCACGCATGCGCTGAATAGGACGCCGCCTGTCTCTAGGTTACAGTGCACGTGACTAGCCACGCGGTGTTGTTTTCTTTTTTTTTTTAACTGTTTTTTTTATTAAATATTTTTTCTTTAAAACAGATATTTGAGAATAAGAAAATAAAAGTACATAGAATAATAAACAGAGTCATTACATATTAAAAAGACCAGGTTACGATATGATAACATAGATCCGGCTGTAAAGATGTTGTAAAGTCCATATTGATTATACGTCACTTCCGAACGCTGGACTGAGCCTCGCTGTGTGCCGGAAATGCCCTCCTTCTTCTCCTCCTACCTACGCCGGCTGCCGGGGGATGCACATGATCCACTGATGCACATGAACTTTATCACTTCTTTGCCTGAATATACACTATATACACTAATTTTTTACACATGTACATATAATGCGCAGCACACCGCTGCCCTTGATGTCTGTGTTCACTGTAGCACCTGTATATCAGCATGATCGCCGCCTTCATTATATATCTCATGTTTGTTTACAAGTCAATTATGTTAATCTGTGGGTGGTCCTGCGTGGCCTTTAAATACCCTCCCTATCCACCATTTTGTTGCTTGATAATGGCTGGGTGAGTCGGCCGAAACGTCGCACGTTTTGAGTGAATAAAGACACCACTTTCTTCACCTATCTGGAGTGCCACTGTTTCTACTTCCTATAGATAGATAGATAGAAGAGAGACACATAAATAGATAGATATGTGGTGACCCAGTATGGGAGGTGTTACCCCGTGCTCCTGCTGTCCTGTCAGGCAGCCTCCTTCAGTGTCCACAAGGCCCCCTGCACTTGTTTCCCCATTGTAAATATGTTTTACCATGTAAAGTGTTATAAAATGTAATGTTGCTTTAAGAGTTATACCATGTGATATATCATGTGATTGTTACCCAGAAGGTACGAGTGACCAGATGATCCCAAGAGTGACCTATGGGCTCCCTGCTAGTCTCCCCCATATAAGCCCTGGGTGGAGCTTTTCTCTCTTTGAGCTCTGCTCTTCTGCTAAGCTGTGGTCCAGTGCAGTCTTGTCTAGTGTGTGTGTCCAGAGTGTTGGAGACCTCAAAGTCAAGTCCTGCAGCCACCATCAAGTCACGTAAGATAAAGTCACAGCTTTATAAATCAAGTCAAGTCAGTCCCAGTCATCTGTCAAGTCAGCGTGGTCTGCATTCAGTTGTCCAGTCCTACTACAAGTCCCAGCAAGCTCTTAAGGTCTCTGAGTCACTGGTCACCTCCGTGGTCCCTGGCTGAACTGTATAGACGTTACCAACTGTCTACCCTCAGTAAAGCTACCGTTATCTGTAACTTGGCATCGGAGTCTTTATTGCCCACGTTCCTAGCCCATGATCCAGCAGTATACCTTTGGGTGGTTATAGGCTAAACCACGCCCTGGCGTCACAAATACAAGGGGTTAATGCCATTAGCCCCTAGGGTACCACACACCTCGCCACCTCAGATAGATATAAGAGAGACACATAGATAGATAGATAGATAGATAGATAGATAGATGAACAAAGCAGTGTAAAGTTGCCTTCTATGTTCACATTTGATGGAATAAACACTTGTGATTTTTACATGCTGGACTGCTGCAGTGGAATTGTTCTTTTTGTCACAGATAGAGGAGGGATATACAAACAATAGATAGATATGTTCAACCAAGGAACTGGAGAAGATATGGATGGAAGAAAGACGTTTAAACTTTGTCTCACCCTAATGCAATAGGCTGCACATACCTATGGAATGAACCCCATCTCCCTAGTCACTTTTATTTTTGATATGTTGTAGTACTTATGTACTACAACATATCTCTAATATAGTTTAATAAATTTTTTTTTTTTTATTAACACAGTGTATTTTACGTTTGAAAACCGGCCACTAGGGGTCTCTCTCCTAGTGGCCGACTGCAGCCTGGCATGACGTCACGCCTGAATTCGGACCGATGCCGGCCAGGCATCGGTCCTAATTCATTCATCCTGCGCTCGCTCCCTGCCTGTCAATCAGACAGGCGGGAGCAAGCGCTGAGAACAGAAGAAGCGTGCATTGGCTCCCCTGCTCCCTGGCCTCGCACACTGGCCCCGCCTCCCGGCATCCTGTCACTGCTGTCCTGCACTTACTTTTCACGCCGGCCCTGTCACTGCACTGTCCTGGAATGTCTGATGGGGGGGAGGAGGAGCGGGTGGGTTGCATGGCGGGAGGAGCGCGGCGGGGTTTCGGGTGGCGGGGTTCGGGTAGCAGGGATCAGAGGGGGGGGGGCGGGCCAGGTTCGAGATGCGCCGCGAAAGATCAAAAAAATCAAAAATTCTGCGAAAAAATAAAAAATGTGCATTTTTCTAGACTTTACATTTTCTGCTCGTACAATAAATAGTCATACGGCACCAAATTAATAATTAATTCCCATCTACAATATGTCTACTTTATGTTCCTATCATTAAATAAACATTCTTTTACTTTTTTAGAATGTTAGAATGTTTATGTTTAGTAGCAATTTTCCAGATTTTCAAGAAGATTTCAAAATCAGATTTTTCAGGGACCAGTTCAGTTCTGAAGTGGAATTGAGTGACCTATATGTTAGATATCCCCATAAATCCCCCCATTTTATAAATGTCATCCCTTAAAGTAGTCAGAATGACATTAAAGAAGTTTATTAACCCTTTAGGCGTTTCACAGAAATGAAAGCAAAGTGGAGGCTGAATATTAAAATTTCATTTTTTTGCAGATTTTTCCTTTTAATAAATTTTTTTTCTGTAACACAGTAGGTGTTGACAAAGAAATACAACTCAAGATTTATTCCCTGAATTCTGACGTATTTAGAAATATTCCATATGTGGCCTTTATGCGCTACACGTCTCTCACACAGGCCTCAGACGTGAAGGCGTGCTGTGTG
Organism: Hyla sarda; assembly: GCF_029499605.1. Lineage (NCBI taxonomy): Eukaryota > Metazoa > Chordata > Amphibia > Anura > Hylidae > Hyla > Hyla sarda. The sequence continues at coordinate 400,831,624 of NC_079191.1, forward strand.
GATTTTGGAGCATCCTTTTAGTTTAGGATACTTTGTTGGCATCATATAAAATTACAGGGGCCTTGGGGTGCAAAAATATTTTTGGGAGACAAGTTGATGCTTTTATTGGTACATTCTGGGGTACATGTGACACTCTGATCATTTTTTATTTCATTTTTTATCCGTTAAAAAAATCTATTCTGGGGTTAAAATTTAGGTTGTTTGTCATGCGGTATCAATGACATATTAACTTTACTCTGCAGATTGATACGGTTATGGCGATACCAAATTTCTATACTTTATTTTATATTTTAGTTCATTTATTGCATGAAAACTAGTTTTGTAAAAAAATGTTTGAAAGTCGCCGTATTCTGTGAGCCATAACTCTTTTATTTTTTCATTGACGCAATTGTGTGAGGACTCTTTTTTTGCGGGACATGTTCACGTTTTTGGGGGGGACTATTTTTGGGTGTGTTTTGGGGTGTATTATATATATATATATATATATATATATATATATAATTTATTTTATTATTTTTTTCACTTTTTTATTTAATTTTTCACGTTTTTTATTTAAATTTTTTTTTTCAAATTTTTTTTCACATTAATTTTTTTTTACTATTATACTCATAATTCAATGGAGTACACATCTGTACTCCATTGAATTATGCCTATGTCTGTCATAGACATAGGATAGAACAGTCACTACCTTAGGTAAAGACTGATATGTTGCCATGACAACAGAGGCTACTGCCGTTGTCTAATGTCAGTCCGCCGGTTGCCATGGCAACCATCAGCGCTCTTCTTTCCCTTTGCAGAGCGCCGATCAGTGACAGAGGGATTGGCGCTCTGCTACCCTATTCCTCCCTCTGCTACCCTAATAGACGCTGCGGTCACAGTGACCGCAGTGTCTACAGGGTTAATTGCTTCTCCCATGGGGCCTCCCTCACCACTGATCGCTTCACTGTGTGAAGTGACGGAGGAGAGGGGGAAGGAGGAGACCCCCACCAGATCCCTGCTATTGGTCCTTCTGTACTGACAGACCAATAGCAGCGATCGCCGGCCGGGGACCGCTGCAATTGGTCCGTGGCCGGCTTCAGGGAGGCTCGGCTGTGCAGCACAGCTGTGCTCAATAAACTGTCACAGCGCCCGGCAGCGCTGTGACAGTATATTCTCATCAGGTACATGTACGTGGTGTTGCGGGAAGTCATCCCTAATCACCACATACATGTACCTGATTTTGCGGGAAGGGGTTAAACATGTAAATCCCCAGCTGGGTGTTTGGATATTTAAAAAAGATGTCTGATCCCTGCAATCTCTTTGCAGCACCCAGCGCTGGGTGCAGAATGCTGGGTGCTGGCGGCGGGGGTTGTGATGTCACTGCCACGCCCTAGTGATGTCATGCCCCCTCCCAAAGACTTGCATTGAAGGGGCTTGGCGTGACGTCACAACCCCCACTGCCTGCTCCATGCTTTCGGAACAAAATGTTCTGAACACTGGGGCAGCGGAGTACCCCTTTAATCCTGCATCACTGGCCAAGGGGAAACAGGGAAGCTGTCCAGGCTAAAGTTTGGGGGGTCGGGGGGTTGGTACTGGTCAGAGTACAGAGCAAGAGACATGACTACAAAGAAAACAAAACAAATGTACCCCCTATTCCCAGGATAGAGGATGAGTGTCTGATCGCAGGGAGTGCAATCTCTAGGATAACTCACGATTTCCAGAATTGGTCCCGGTGTCTCCCTGCTGCATGGCGCCATCCGTCAGCACATGCCCAATAGAAGTGTTGGAGGTATTCAAGTGCAGCACTTGTGTATCTATTGAGCTTCCATAGAAAATACATGGAGAGAGTGACAATTGTGTTCTCCATGCAGTATGGAAAGACTGGGCTCAAGAGGTCACACTCCCTGCAATCAGACACTTATACCCTATCCTGGGGATTGGGGTATACGTTTTTAGGGGCTGAAATACCCCTTTAATTCTGAAGGGCCTATATTGTTAGCTGCCAGATGGGGAAGGAGACTATTTCTAACCAGAGCTTCCCCACAGTACAAATTAGCAGGAGTACCAAGGAGACAAATAAATGCCAAAATTATGAAAATGTTAGGCTTGAAACTCTATTTATCTTTCTCATTGATCTTCATGTTGGTTTCTGATGTTTCCGCATGTTCTCTGAATTGAATATAAGTTTCAGGTATTTAGCAGGTATTTTCCTAGGAATCTCCTCAAGTGTAATTTCTGAATCTGTGGAATTTCTGCTCTTAACCTTTGTCATTTCATTCACACACAGAACCTGTTCTCTGTTTATCAAGGCATACCTCTCATACTTGACAACAGTGGGAGATTTGGGATGGGCACTTATTCTTTGCTGGTATCTACTCTCTGGAATGTAGCGCGCCCTGAATTCGCTGTTAGCTGGGCTGCCAACATGATTCGTTTTCTGAACAAAATTTACAGAAAGCCAAGTAATTTACTATATTTCTATAGCTCCTATACTAATATCAACCTATTGGTACCATTTACTGTGACCTGTAAAATGAACATTATTTGAATCATAATAATCTACAAAAACCCCACACCACAATGCATTAATGTACCGATACTACAAAAGTCTGTTTTTATGTACTGTGCATTGGCAACCCTAGCTATTAGCTGACTAGCTGTCAAATAGAAAGATATCAGAGAGATCATTGATGGATAGATAGATAGATAGATAGATCGATAGATCGATAGATAGATGTACTCTAATGGTCTCTGATTTTGGGTGGAAGAAGACTGCTTGAGGAAGGCCAGGCTGAGCTGGCTGAAACATCGCTGCTGTTTGTAAAGACACTTTATATAGAAACTAAAAAAACACTTTTTTTGCCACGATTGGTGCTGTGAAAAGATCTTTTTTTCTGTTAAATAGATAGATAAATATGTGGTGGCCTAGTACAGGAGTTGTACCCCTGTACCCTCGCTGCCCTGTCAGGCAGCCTCCCTGCAGTGTGCCCTGGGCCCCCTTCCCCTGCTCCCTTTGTACAGTTGGTTTTATGCAATGTTTTGTATATAAGAGTGTTGTACCTTTAAGAATATTTGTCATGTGGTTAACCTGTTGTCATGTGAGTGTAACCCAGTGAGGTGTCAGTGACCATATGACCTAAGGGTGACCTATGGGACCCCACAAGAGTCTCTTTGAGCTCAGCTCTGAGTCTTTGCTGATGTCCAGCCAAGTCAAGTCCTAAGAGTTTGTCTGGAGTCCATAGGAAGCCTCAAGTCAGTCAAACAGCCACAAGTCTACAAGTTAGCTAAAATTGGGGTAAAGTCAGTCTCATTCAAGTCAGTCAAGTCAAAGTCATCTGTCTTCAGTCAGCGTGGCCTGCATCAATATTGTCCAAGTCCACTACAAGTCCCAGTGAGCCCTGAGGTCTCTAAAGTCATTGGTCACCTCCATGGCCCTGGCTAAGCTGCATAGACTGTTCCATTTGTCACTCAGTAAAGCTACCGTTGTCAATAACTTGGCGTCTGAGTCATTATTGCCCCCATGCCTAACCCAGGATCCAGCCGTATACCTTCGGGTGGTATTGAGGATAAATCACGCCCTGGCGTCACGAATACAAGGGGTTAATGCCATCTGCCCTTAGGGTTTTTCCATCTGCCCTCACACACCCTCTACCACAGATAAATAGATAGATATGAGATAAATAGATATGTGGTGACCCACAGGTGTATGGCAGGACCACGGGTGTAGCGATGTGAGTGGTGGGATCAGATGGTATTAACCCCAGGGGCAAGATGTTGTTAACCCCTAGGGTTCGTGATGCCAGTGTGGTTTTAGGGTTCCAGAACACCACATGCCCGGATTCTCTGCTATCCCAGTTGTTAGTAGTAAAATGAGAGTCCACAACCAGTTATGGTCAAACGGAGAGGTGACCAGGACCCAGAAGGACCACGCAGCCTGCTGGACCAATATACTTGTAATTAACTTGACTTGAGATCGGACTTGACTTGACTATGTGCAGGACTTGACTAGTTCCAGTGACAGCAGACATAGACTTGAGACTTACTGGAATGACTGTAGCTTTTGGGGTCTTCCAGATGCTGATCTCTGGTGGTTGCTGTGCTCAGTCAGGAAGCTGGTGGTAAGAGCTGGTAGCAAAGAGCTAAGAGAGTGAATTGTAATGGCCGCCCCTTTATAAAGTGGGGGGCTGGACTAAAGCCCATTGGTCAAGCTGCAGGTCATAGGTTAAGCTGGTGCTCTCTGGGAGAACATGTGACAACAAATCAGGTGACTACAAAACATAACATGTAACAGGCTTACACAGGTCCTTGAGACCTCCAACGGGTCCCTTGTACTACCTATACATAATGTGGTGTCCCGCTACCGCATCCTATCCGGTACCTGTGTGTATAGGCCCCCATAGCCAGAGTCCTTAGGACATGCGGGTCCTTATTGTCTAGTCCACCCCTAGTCACCTCTCATCTAGGTATCTAGTAATTATTTAGGATTTATATATAAAGGATTGTATAAATGTGTATAAATAGTTAATTACCTGTACGGAGCGTAGCAGGACCTGCGGGTCACGTGATCAGGTAAACTCTATGGTTTTTGCTTGAGGACCTTTGGAAGTCCCTGCCTGTGACGTATTGCACCCATCATTCTTGGTGACGGTGAGTGACAGATATTCGGACCAATCAGAACAACCCCACCCCTGCCCATATAAGGGAGCGGCGGCCATTGCTCACTCTCTTTCCTCGTGGGCTGTTGACAGGGAAGGATCTGCGCTACTGTCATCAGTGAATTTAGGCCCTAGCCTTGCGGCGACGGCTGATCTCTTCTAAATCGTGAGTGTATCAATCCCTAAGCACTCTGCAAGATCACCGGACCTTATCTATCCCCTAAATCCAGACGGATCTTCAAAATTACCCTAAATTCAGAGACTTATAATACAATCCAAGGTCCACAACAACTGTCAGTCACTGAACTATATAGAGACTGTTTGAATGAGACTGTTATTGTGCATTGGATGTACCGCAAGCAAGTTCAACTACTTTGTGGACCTTCAGTAATTTTATGCATGCACCTATCCTTACTGGGAAGGGCAGCAATATGCCGGAGAATTACCTCAGCATACTAGCCCTCAGCCTGGCGTCACGAACTATAGGGTTAACAACACCCCAACTGCCATACACCCCCCAAGGGCTACCACAATAAGGATACTGTCTAGGCATTAAAGTGATATACACAACATTATGCAACAACAGGGGGAGACCTTGCAGGGGAGCCCCCAGATCACTGAAGGACTCAACCTGACAGGGCCTAAGGTAGTATAGGAACGTGTACCTGTACTGGGACATTACAGATAGATAGATTAGATAGATAGATAGAAATGAGAGAGATACCTGCTCTCTACCCTGATGGCCAGGGTACAGAGCAGAAGAGATTGCTATAGAGTACATGATGGTGAAATTTGGACAAAGCAGGAGAGATAGGAACGGTCTGAGCAAGGAAGATGGGAAAAGAACAGTGGACACAGTCACATGGGACAGAAAAAAGGAGATGGGGCAGTCAGTAGGAGAGATGGGGACAAAGCAAGAGACATGGGCAGATGGGCACAGAGCTGAGTAGATAGGGATGTGGTGTCCCAGCACCAAAGGCTGTCTTGTGGCTTCAGACTGCTTCAGGCAGACTAGCAGCACTGGTGTTGGGCCCCCTGAAGGACTTCATGTTATTTCAATTATGTTTTGCACTTTATTACGAAGTAATATATATTTCTAATTATTTTGTGATTGTTACTCTAATGTATGTTATTTATGTGTTACTGTATCCTTAAGAGAGGAGCTGTCTAAACCCAATGTGACCCTGCCAATGGGAACCCCTAAATTCTTCCCCATATAGTGTATTGGGGAGGAATTGACCCAGTCTAGACTAAGCTGAGCATCAGTGTGGAAAAGGTGTAAGGTGAGTGGAGAAGCTCTGAAGGAAGGCCCAGAACAAATATACTTTATCCAGCTACAAGAACTTTATCAAGCTACAAGACCTTGACAGAACTCTAGCTACCAGGATCAATCATCTACTCTCACAAGTCAGTATCAATTCCTTTGGTGAAAGCACCAAAAGTCCCAGCAAGGCAACAGGGTTCCCAAGTGGTAACGCTGAATCCTCTCACTCTGAACCAGACTGTACGTGTAATACCATCTGCACCCTGCTGTAAAGACAGTTATCCGTAACCTTATGATGGTGTGGTCATTTACTCCCCATGTCTGGCCCAGGAGAAGCTGTCTCCAACCTAGGATAGTGTATAGGATAATGGCGCCCTGGCATCACAAAGTGATAAGGTATTTCTCCTAACACCCTGTGGCTACCACAGGGACAAAACAAAGGACATGGCACCAAAACGCACCTTCACCTGTGTAGACAAAAATCCTTGTACCAGCCCTAACTGTACTACGGTGTGTTGCCAATGTGGTTGAAACTACACCTGCCTTTGGTGGCTAATACCCCTTTCCATCATCCATATCCTCTTTAAAGGGAATCTGTCATTAGCATTTACCATTTCCTGATGTGTGCCTCCGTGGCCTTATTAATCCAGTTTTTTCAATTATGCAAATGAAGTAGCTTGGTGCACTCGAGGCATTCCCAAGCCCAATTGCACCTTGACGGATCTTCAGAGTAGACGCCCGCCTTATGCATACTGATCCTCCTCCCCTGTGAAATCTCTCTTGCGAACATTGCCTGCCACTGATGATTGCTCATGCGCAGCCGCAGGCATTGGGGAGAGATTTCACAGGGGAGGAGGATCAGTATGCATCAGGGGGGCGTTTACTCTGAAGATCCGGGCCGGATGTCATGGTGCACAAGGACTAATGGCGCTATGGAGACACATATAAGGTAACAGTAAATACTATTGTCATTAGCATCACCTGCACTATAAGCTTTTACCAGCAGATGACAGATTCCCTTTAACCCTTGGTTCATCATACCTCTTGATCTACATCTCAGCATGGACCTGGAACTTCTGAGATTCCAGGACAACCCCTTTAAAGGTCAAAATTCCCTTCCAAACCACAAGCTTTGATCTGACTAGATGATCAGCATTCAAACAATTAATCTAACATTTTAATATATACACGCTATATGAATGACGTGTTCACTTTGGTCTCTTACACAAACTATTCAGACAGATCAGCAGAATTTACAAACTGTTTATGGAACAGACTCTCGGATTCTCCTTCACATGGTGGCACCTCGCCAGAAAGCATTCCAAGTTCTGGGAGCGCAAACTGGGAATATAGGTGACGTTACAGCACTGGAGGGTTAAATTCACTCACCGAATGGAAACACTTGAGCGCTGCCAACATGTCAGTAGGCAGTATGCGCGAACCGACGTACAGAGAAAAGTTATAATTATTTGCGATGTATATGTGGAAATGAATAAATATTCACAGTGAATGAGGTGAGAAGAACAGACTTGTCTACGTTACTCCCAGCTCCAGACATCTAAACCCACTGGGGCAGACGTGCCGTACTGACAGCTATCTGATTTTGGCAGAACAATGTACATGTTCTGCTTTAGATTCTGAATATTTATACGCAGGGCAGGACTGACACAGAACTGACCGCACACAGGCCGACTTGCTGTGTGGTGAATGTGAAATATGTTGGTGCACTTGCGGGTTATGGCCGATCGGGGCCGTATATCACATTTACAGAATACAAACTGTTGTAAGCTGCACTCTGTCATCTGTAGGCAAAACCAGACTGACACCGTGTGGAACAGGAATTTTCCTTCATGAAAATGTTTTTTATTGTTTTCGACAGAAAGCAGGGCCATACAGTTGTGTTAGAAAGTTTGGGAACCCTTCAGAATTTTCTATATTTCTGCAAGTTTGAATTTAAACTACAACAGATTTTTTCAAATAAATCCTAGAAGCACATAAAGGGAACCAAAAGACTTAGTCAAACACAATTCTCTGTTAGAAAAAAAAAAAGAAGTAAAAAACTTTAGTCCTTAGTGCTAGTGTCACCCCAGCATTGTAGACCACAGTGAATTTCAGCCATAGTGACATGGGAGGGGAGTCATCAAAACCAGTCTAGAGGAAAAGTTGCTGAGTTTCCCATAGCATCCAATTAGATTGCTGCTTTCATTTTTGAAAATGTCTCTGAAAAATGAAAGAAGCGATCTGATTGGTTGCTATGGGCAAATCAGCAACTTCTCCTCTGGGCAGGTTTTGAGAAATCTCCCCCCATAATGATGCTTCACGACAACAATTTGGGCAGGATAAAACACTGACAGGCTTCCTTATAACAACGATCTATGATTTACTCTGAATAAGAGCTGGAAATAGGGATATCCTTCTAAATGGAAATATGGAGAGATCTGTCAATCATTGACCTAATGACTAGGAACCCCCTTTAATAAATCTGCAACATCTCTGAGGCCCAGTGTATTGGTGTGGAGCTAGGGGTCAAGTCCTGGCAGAAAAAAAAGCGTGTGAATTCACCCAAGATTTCTACTCAAGGGCTGATCCCAAAGGACTCCTGCCAATGGGAACGGCATTCCTACTGTGGAAAAAGTGCAGGAACTCAGTTCCCATGCGTTCCTACAGGACTTGATCCCTGTGCAGGGCCAAGGTAGAATGAAGTAGAAAGCCCTTAGTGCCTGAACTAGAACTCAATCTTGGATCCATCACTGGGTTAAAGAGTTTACATTATTGATATGACGTCCCCTTCCTGTTCCTTCCCAACCATTTTCAGCTTATTATCCAGGGAAGGAAAAGGATAAGACCTTCTTAAATTCACACTCAAGGCTGAAATTATGATCTCAACAGGAGATTAAAAATGAGTCGGGTAATGGATGGCTCCGCTGTTTACTGTGAAATATCTGAAATATGAATATCGCTGTGTATGTTAATGTGGTGTCCCAGCACCAATGGCTGTCCTGTGGGCTGCGGATCTCCTCGGGCATGCATGCTGCTCCTGTGTTAGGCCTACTGTTCTATTGCTTACTGTGTTTATGCACTTTGCTGTATTGACTGTATTGTTATTATATGTGTACTGTACCCTTAAGAGAGGAGATGTAGAGTAATCAGGTGACCCTGTTATCCAATGGGAACCCCCAAATTGCCCTGTATATGGTATGGGGGGAGGAGCTGCCCCAGTTCAGTTCCTAGTTCAGTTCATTTAAGACCTTGACTGTGTGAGCTGCAGTGTGGAAAGGAGGTGGAAGAATTGTGAGGTGATTCCGAGGAAAGCCTAAAATAAATCTCTTATCAAATCAACCCCGCCATTCTGCAAGTGTTCCCCATATAGTTGGTGAGTCATACCCTGGCGGTGTCAGTGAAATTGGACCTTAGCAGAACCCTAGCCAGCTTGTGTGATCTCCAAGTCTCAAGTCTGTCTAATTCAAATCTCAGCAAGGTAACAGGGAGCCCCCTGCAGAGTTACACTGCATCTCTTTTACTCTGCTCCGTACTGCGAGTGTTGTACTATCTACTCCTGCCTAAGTAAAAGACAGTTATACATAAGTGTGTTTATTGCATGCCATGCCTGGCCCAGGAGAAGCTGTCTCCACCTTGGACCATGAATAGGCTAACGGTGCCCTGGCATCACAACCTAACAAGTATAACTTGCACCCCCATGTCACCACATTAACATACCACTTCACATTCAAAAGAAAAAGAGACAAAAGTCATCTACATCCGGGGGAAATTTCGCACCCAGGGAAATATCCCCACAAACATGCAGATTAGAATTTTCGAGTTATCATCTAGGCCGGTGGTCTCAAACTATGGCCCTCCAGATGTTGCAAAATTTCAGCCAACGGCTCTCTGGGCATGCTGGGATTTAAAGTTTTGCAACATCTGAAGGGCCACAGTTTGAGACCACTGATCTAGGCTCACATTTCGGCACCATTGTATAGTTTTATAAACATATGGTATCCTTTACAAAAAATTGTAAAAGTTTGCAAATACATTGCTTTATCGGTCTTTTACTGATCCTTGGTTATAGTCCGTTGTCAGCCAGAGCTGCAATCCTAATTCAGCATCATGCCGAATGCTTCTCTAACAGTGGCCTCTGCTTGAACAGCATCTATATAGCACTTGCTCTGGCTCTTTATTTTAGATTATGTATTTTATACCTGTATTGGGATGTAGCATATAACATGTGCAAAAGCAGGGGACCCCCTTCTGTAACATCCTTTTTAAAAAGTACCTCTCATGATCTTGTAAAATTTTACAATCCTCCCAGTTCACTGCCCCCATCATGATAAACCACCCCCTGCCTTTATTTTTATTATTTGTTAGTTTTCTACCTTGATATTGCTCTGTATTTTCTGCTCAGTATCAGTCAGATTCACAGACTGGGAAGGGACGTTACCCAACAGGTGTGACATCATCTGAAGCCATACAGGGGAGAACTTCCTCCCTCACTCTGCTACACACAGCCCAGAGCAGTTCAGTGTGTGAGATGGGGATACAGAGACATGTTAGTTTTTGATATTATGCTGAGAAGCAATTAGATCATTATACAAGATTGTAGATGTGCGACCATGTCTGTTTCTTCTACCTGAATTCAGTGTGTGAGATGAGCTATGATTGGCTAAGGCTGCACCCCCCCCCCCCCCCCAAGCACTCCAGACTGCATTTCCTGATTTTGGACTTCTGCCAGGCCAGCAGGAGACCAAAGAGATAGGGGGAAATGTGCTCTGGACAAGAAGGGAGACACCTAGTGGCAGCTTTTTTAAACACAAATACAACATAGCAAACTTCATTTATTTATTTTTTTGAACCAAGGCCTATAAAAAGCACTGGTTTCTGGTATTATGTACAGTGTACCTCTGGAACTGTTCTCCTATGTGTATAATATGGCAGATATTTGCATTCATATCTTTTTCCTCAACCTAACAGCATCACAAGTAGAGTTGAGTGAATCTACAATATGATTTGCCGAACCGGATTCTAATGAATCAGCTGTCTGTTCATTTAGTCTTATGAAAGTTCTTATAGCAGTTGTCCCCAACCTAGTCCTCAAGGCCCACCAACATTGAATTGGTGGACTTTGAGGATTGGGTTGGGGAGCTCTGCTCTAGCATATCCAGGCATTACACAGACAATCCATTGATTTGAATAGTTATTGTATAATGTTTCATTTTTTTTTTTCGGGGGACCCTTCCGTTATTAAAAGTATGCCATCTGATTATCTTTAAACTGCAGCCCATGTATCTGGTAGCAATACCACATACTGGTAGCATAATCTGTAGCCTTATATGTTCTACAGCACAGTGCCAATGCAGTTACATGTACTACAGTGCTCTGAACCACAAATAGATGATCCCGCACTGACAATGCGGCCTATCTGCAAGTCGCTATCAGGTCAGGTATAAAATTACCTACATATATCATTTAGCTGGGTAATATAATCCACTTGACACCAGCTGAGACAAAACACCATTAGATTCTCTTTAATTATAAACCTCATAAGGAGCCATGTAACCAGCTGGCCTCTAAATTCCCTCTAGAAAGAGGTTAGGTGCCCTCGCTGCATTCAGGGGGTCACCATCAATAAACATTATTTGTTCTAATCTTACATACGCTGTGTCGAGTACTCGAGGAAAACCAAAGCAATCAGTTTTAATGGTATCTATGACATATTTCTTAATCCAACAATGGTAGAAAAAAAATACATAGTCCAGGGCCTTAGCTGAGGAAGGGGGTATGTGCCTTTGTTATGGGGTTACAGAGGGTTACTCCAAGACACTTTGCTTTGACAAAGGTATTTAAATGGTTACTCCTCCAGAAAACATCTTTGGATAGGGGATAAGATGTCTGATCACTGGGGGTCCTGCCCCTGGGGACCCCCGCAATATCCAAGCCGGCAGCGGCCGGAACACAGAAGCTTCCATGTTCATGACATCACGCCCCCTTCATTCATGTCTATGGGGGGGGGCGTGACAGCTAGTATGTAGCCATCACACCTCCTCTCATAGACATGAATGGACAGAGCATGGCGGCTGTGGTCGTCCCTACTCCGACACGGAGCAGAGTTCGCTCTGTGCATCGAATGACTGTGGTGCCGTGCCGGAGATCGCGGGGGTCCCCAGTGGGATAGGGTATAAGATGTTTTCCAGCGTAGTACCCCTTTAAATATGGACCTCCAAAGGATAGGGAGTAATTGTATGATTGCCTTGGGTCCAACCACTGAGACCCTAGTGATTTTAAGGAGTACCTGTTGTGGTAGAGGGTGTGATGCAAAGGGCAGATAGAATTACCCTAGGGGCAGATGGCATTAACCCCTTGTATTTATGATGCCAGGGTGTGGTTTATCCTCAATGCCACCCGAAGGTATACCCCTAGATCTTGGGTTAGGCACGGAGGCAATAATCACTTTGACGCCAAGTTACGTACAACGGTAGCTTTACTCAGGTTAGACAGGTGGAAAAGTCTATAAAGTTCAACCAGGGCCCACGGAGGTGACCAGTGACTCAGAGACCTTAAGGGCTTGCTGAGACTTGTAGTAGATGGGTCAATTTAATGCAGGCCACGTTGACTTGACAAATGATGACTGTGACTGACTTGACTTGACTGATGACTGACAATACTGAGACACTGGTTACTTGTAGCTGCTTGTGGCTGTAGACTGGAATTGAGGCTCCTATGGCTCTGGACACTCTCTACGTCTCGTCTTGACCTCAGCAAAGACTGGTACCTCAAGGATAACAATCACATGACAAGTCACATGGTAAACAGTCTTAAAATGACAACACTTTCTGAACACATTACATGGTATAATACATTAGAAACATATTTACATGTGGGGAAGATGCAAGGGAGGCCCAGGGGACAATGTAGGGAGGCTGCCTGACAGGGCAGCAAGGGTATGAGGGTAACACCTCCTGTACTGGGCCACCACACTTTCATTGAGAAAAACTGTTGACATGTACTAGCGACATATCAATAGTTTTGATCAGCAGGGGTCTGAGTGTTCAGGAGAATTTGTAGAAAAAAACAGGGGAAGTCTGCGCTGCCACAAGCTGCTCTCCCTGCCTCCCCCCTAGTTTGCGCCAAGACTTTTCGACTTTGTCCTGATCACAAGACCCGAAACTGGGAGAGAACGCCTCCTGAGTGCAAACTTTTCCCATGTATGACCACAGCTCCATTCAGAAGGACCTCCATTTTTGAGATTGCTGGGTGCCCCATATTGATATCGTTTTGGACAAATAAGACTTTTCGTTCAATGTTCCCATCACTGTTTAGTAGGATTCGAAATTGATGCCATGCTCGTCGCTTAAAAAATAAATGGGTGGGGCTTGGTAATAAGGGGGCATGGTATCCCACTGCCCAAAGGGATCTGTGCCTCTTAATAAACTTTGCACAGCTTGTTCTAGCATTCTTTGCCATAAGATTGTATGAAGGTCTGACTCACGAGTTTTAATAAATCCCCCCCAAATGCATTTCCCCACAGGTCTCTGCTCTCTCATTTTCCAAGGTTTATTCAGGATAAAAATGTATCTTTTGATTTTTATTTCTAACTTGTTATAAATTAGAACAGTACATAAAATGCTGGATAACAAAATGGAAAGGGGAGAGTGCACTGAAAAAATTATTATGTATTCACTTTCTAACTGATATACATTATATGGACAAAAGTACTGAGACATCTACAAATTCAATCTACAGGAGATTTAATGACATCCCAATTTAAATCCATGGGCATTGATATGGAGTTGGTCCCCTCTCTGGAGTTACAATAGCCTCCACTCTTCTAGGAAGACTTTCTACAAGATTTTGGAGGTGTCAGAGGGAATTTTCGCTCATTCATCCAGAAGAGCATGTATAAGACAGTGATGTTGATTGAGGGGGTCTGGATCCCAATCTCTGGTTTATTTCATCTCAAAGGTGTTGGTTGGGGGTTGAGGCCAGGGCTCTGTGTGGCCAGTCAAGTTCTTTCACACCAAACCATGTCTTTATGGGTCTTACTTCAAGCACTGGCGTTCAGTAATGCTGGACAGAAAAGGCCTGAACCCAATCTGTTCCCTCAAAGTTGGAAGCATACAGTTGTCCAAAACGTCTTGGTATGCGTGGAGCATTAAAGGGGTTATCCACCAGAAGTTGATTTTAGTATGTACCTGCCAGACAGTAATGGACATGCTTAGGAAGGATCTGTGCTTGTCTTGGGGCTAAATGGCTATGTTGAGAGATTACCATATTGCTTTCTCTTTTTGTAAACTAGGTATTTTCTGTTCGAGTTCGATCTCTTAAACTACAAGTCCTATAATTCCTTGTTTGAAAGTATGAGGTCCCTTTCCTCCCTCCCACACATCAGCCACCCACCCATTGAAACACAAATGTGCTGCATTCCATTCAAAAGACCAGTGTTTTTTTAACCAGGGTGTCTCCTACCATTGCAAAATGATCTCTCTTTCACCCAGCGGTAGCATCACCCACTGAAGCAGACAAGCTCCCTTTGCACACCTGACTAGTAATGTCATGTCTTGATGCAATGCAACCTGAGAAAACTCCAGACCTGAGTAATTTTTTATGCTGTTAAAAATAAATATTGGGGCAAAAATCAGTGAAAATCAGAATTGCGAGACCACTATCACACACAGGTACAGACACTATTGTGGTATCCCATTACTGGATTGTATCCGTTACCTTGTGGTGAGGTCCCCAAAGTCAGAGTCCCTAGTTACCGGTGGGGTCCTCATCTATAGTTAGCCCCTTGTCACCCCTTAAATAATTCAAATTAGTCAAATTCTAAGTGTATATATGTATATAATGTATACTTTCTTTGTTTTAGCGTCGCAGGACCTGTGGGTCACGTGATGCGTTCCAAAACTCTATGGTTTTATGGTTCAAGAACCTTTGGAGGAAGTCAGGTGATCGCCCACCATGAATTGTAACGGTGAGTGACAGCTGACTCGGACCAATCCAAAACGGCGCTGCCCCTGCCCATATAAGGGAGCGGTGGCCATTAAGCGCTCTCTTTCCTCGTGGGCTGCTGATAGAGGAGGATCTGCGCAGCTGTCGTCAGCAGTGACTAGGCCCAAGCCTTGCGGCAACGGCCATCTTGCAGAACTGTGAGTTATCTCAATCCCTGTTAAGTCTGCAAGATCACCGGACCTAAACAGACCCCTAAATCCGGACGGATCTCTGCATCACTCCTAATTCTAATAACCTCTTGGATAAGTTAATGGTCCACGGCATCTGTCAATCACTGCCGTACTACATAGAGACTGTATTGCTAAGACTGTTGCTGTTAATTGGATGTACTGCAAGTACCTCAGTAAAGTTTATTCAAGTTCAAGTTCATCTCTATTGTGGACCTTCAATCATTTAAACACGCACCTATCGTTTCTGGGAAGGGTGGCGATAGTTCGAAGATTTACCTCAGCGTATTAACCCTCACCCTGGCGTCACGAGTGACAGGGGTCAAGTTAACCCCTCATATACCGAAGCAACACCCCAACTACACTACACCCCCAAGGCCTACCACACTATTTTATGAACAACACTAACTTTACAGCCCCTGTAGCATAGTCAAATAAAAAGAAAATCCTGTAATACCCCTTTAATATTTCCCTTCCCTAGAGCTAAGGGACCTAGGCCAACCCCTGAAAAACAACCCCATAATATTATCCATCTTTCACCAAACTTTACAGCTAGCAAAATGCAGTCAGGCAGGTAATGTTCTCCTGGCATTCACCAAACCCACAACATCCCTTTACTGAACAGATTTCCTTTGCTCCAGATTACAGTAGTGGCGGCTTGGCTTTGTGTTTGATGATGTAAGGCTTGTATTCAGCTGCCTGACCATGGAAACCCATACCATGAAGCTCCCGGTGGGCACAGTTTTTATGCTGATTTTAATTCCAGATAAGGCTTGGCCTCAACAGTTCTTATGTCATCAGGGCGTTGCTGACTTTTATGCACTATGGGTCTCAGCAGTCGGTGACGCCCCCCCACTGTAACCTTACATGGTCTACACTTTGTGAGTTGTTGTAGTTCCTAAACACTTCCACTTCTCAATAATACCACTCATGGCTGATAGTGGAAGATCTAGGGGGGGAAGAAATTTCAGGATATGACTTGTTGCATAGGTTGTTATAGGACAACACCGGGATTTAAACATCCATTCTGTCAAATGTTTATATGGCACTCTAATGATGGCTGTAGGTGCAGGGTGTATAGATAGGTTTGTGACACCAGGGCACCGTTAACCTACACGCTCTGAGGTTGCGATAGCTTCTCCTGGGTCAGGCGTGGGGTAATGAATACACCAATGTAAGGTTACAGATAACTCTCTTTACTTTGCTGGATGTAGCAGATCTCAAACAATACAGTCTCTGGTGCTCCAGGATAGGCAGAGTGGAACCCGGGGAGTCTGCCACCTTCCTGGGAGTTGTAGTTGCTGTGGAACGCGGCTTTAAGATTATTAGCAGCACAGGCTGACTTGAAAGACTTGACTGACTGACTGACTGAAGAGCTTACCACTAGGCTTTGATATTCACCTGTGCACCTGGGTATTTTTTAGATTGGCGTGGCTGTGGAATTTTGTAGTTTTCTTCTCCCTAAGCTTCTCCTTGGTACCTCAGCTTACTAGCTGGAAGACATTCTTCCTCACTGCTTACTGCAACTGCACTGAACTGAACCTCCTCACTGACTGCTTTGCCTCACTAAACTAAACTCTCCTCCCCCCCCCCCTCCCCTACACTATGTAAGGGAAATGTTGTGGGCTCTCCCATTGGGGTGTCAGGGTCACCTGGTCACTCTGCCACAACCCCTAAAGGTACAGTGCATAAATTAATACATGAAATAACAGATCAATATATCACATTATAACAGGTGTAACAATGGAGCAGTGGGCCCAACATATAGACAGCAGGGATGCCAGAGGCAATCTTTAGCCCACAAGACAGCCTTCACTGCCGTATCCCGACCTTATCTTATTCAACTCATTTTTGTACCTCATCAGTTTTATTGCCAGACTTAAAACCGCGGCATACCACGGTTTTTAGTCCGGCAACATAACCAGATATGGTGCAAAAATGAGCAAACCGGAGTCACTATCTGACTCTGGTCGGCTCATTTAAATGAATGAGATGCGGCGGGCATATGGCAGCGGTTGGTTTTGAAATATCCCCACAGGATCCATCGGCCGTATGAAGAAATTGTAGTGTGAATGTAGCCTAAGTGATGGGCACAGTACTTTTGTTTGGTGTACAGCACATGGGCCGTTACATGAACCAAATGGTTCTGATGGTCCCTGCTCACAACATTTGGAATAGATACAGTATTGTGCAGTAAGGTTTTCCACAGACATAACACTATAGAGATACTAAAATGAATGCGCTACTTCTATGTGATCTGGTGTGATTATTCATGAGCTGCACAAACAAGTTTTTTTTTTTTTTTCCCTGTTTGCAAATAGGTAAAAAAAATTGCCAGGTGCAGATATTGTACATAAGTAAAACAACAGTCAATTAGGATGATAGAAAGTGGCGTTCAGTGCCAAGATCTGAGCCGCTGTGACAGGAACCCCAGACTTGTGTTTACCTGACCTCATTACTCCAATAATTACGGTAATAGTGACTGAAATGTGAGCCCGGCCTGACATTTTGTTCCTAATGCAATTTTCATGCTGAAGACTAGAATAATAAGATTGTCATGAAAACAGTACACTCCGGGCATGATTATACATCCAGACAAATGCTGTTTTTTAAGAACGTTGTGAATCTTAAATAAACTGTACGAAACAAAACTGCAGAAGAAAGCTTTTCTCTCCTGACATAATAGATGATTACAAAGGTGTAAAGCGTGCACCTCCCATCTGCACTAATATTTGGATGAATGCATCTGTACAGAAGAGTGGGGCTCCAGTCCTGCAGGAACGCATGGGAATGGAGTTCCTGCATTTTTTTTTCACAGCGGGAACACTGTTCCCCAGAGGCGTAGCTTGCAGCTTCTGGGCCCTGATGCAAAATTTTCAACAGAGCCCCATGTGCCAATTATTATACCTGTCTCTTATGGGGCAGATGTGCTTTAGGGCCCCCTTAGGCCCCAGGGCTCTGGTGCAACGCTACCTCGGCACCACCTATAGCTAAGCCCCTGCTGTTGTTCCCATTAGAGTGGGAATCTTGGGGGAGTTCCCCCTTATTTTTTTCCCCAGGACTTGACCCTGCAGAAGAGTATATGAATATCCTCAACAAGATGGAGGCATCTGCATGGATTTTGCTCTGATAAGATGGCTTTGTGGATAGGAGAATCTAGGGGCCAGCGCTCATTCAAAACTAAGATTTCGAAATAGCAATGGGACCACCCCTGCTTACTGAACTCCACCCCCTCCATATAGGTTAATGGTCTCAAACTGCGACCCTCCAGATGTATCAGTGGTCTCAAACTGTGACCCTCCACTTATATCAGTGGTCTCAATCTGTGGCCCTCCAGATGTATCAGTGGTCTCAAACTGTGACCCTCCACCTATATCAGTGGTCTCAAATTGTAGCCTTTCAGATGTTGCAAAACTTCAACTCCCAGTATGCCCGGACAGCCGTTGGCTGTCCGGGCATACTGGGAGTTGAAGTTTTGAAACATCTGGAAGGCCAAAGTTTGAGACCACTGATATAGGTAGACGTTCTGCTGACATTTCTCGGTATATGTAGAACAATGCAGTAACCTCCTCAGTAAAAAAAAAAGTGATCCATAAGTGTTCTCCAAAAAGAAAGATTTCTGCAGCACTCACCAGTGATCAAGGCATGTGTTCATTGCTGTAAAGCCAGGGCTCAAGTCCTGCAGGAATGCATGGGAACTGAGTTCCTGCACTTTTTCCACAGCAGGAACACCATTCCCATTAGCAGGAGTCCTGCAGTACCAGCTTTGGAGTGGAAATCTTCCCATGGACTTGACAAGAGCCATAATGATGCAGCTCTTTAGTATATAAAGAACAGTATGTGAAACCATAATTGCCCCTTCATGCAAAACTGAAGTCGTCAAAGACATCATCGCAAGGCCTCCTAAGTCAGTGGATATCCTACTAGAAAAATTCGCTATGATGGGAGATAATTCATAAGCCATAACATACTCTAAGACAAGCTATTGAGGGGATATAAGTCCTCGCTGAAAAGAAAATGCAAGCAATTGTATAATAGTGACCCTTAAAGGGGTACTTCGGTGGAATTTTTTTTTTTAAATCAACTGGTACCAGAAAGTTAAACAGATTAGTAAATTACTTTTATTTAAAAATCTTAATCCTTCCAGTACTTATCAGCTGCTGTATGCTCCAGAGGAAGTTCTTTTCTTTCTGAGATTCTTTCCAGTCTGACCACAGTGCTCTCTGCTGACACCTCTGTCAATGTCAGGAACTGCCCAGAGCAGGAGCAAATTCCCATAGCAAATCTATCCTGCTGTGGACAGTTCCTGACATGGACAGAGGTGTCAGCAGAGAGCACTGGGGTCTGGCAGAAAATACATTCAAAAAGAAAAGAACTTCCTGTGGAGCATACAGCAGCTGATAAGTACTGGAAGTGTTCATATTTTTAAATAGAAGTAATTTACAAATATGTTCATCTTTCTGGCACCAGTTGATATAAGAAAAAAATGTTTTCCACTGGAGTACCCCTTTAAATTGAGATTCATTATTGATGGCTATGGCTGATGAAGCGTCTTCTCCATTTTTTTTTTTTTTTGGGGGGGGGGGGGGGGACCAATTTTTCCTTTTTCAAACTTTTTTTTCTTTTAACAAGGAACCTAAAGGATTGTATCATAGTAAATCTTTCACCATCCATTAGATCTCTACTCATGGTTTTCCAGAGAAGTGATCTTTATAAAGAAGAGGTTGACTCTATGTTAGATATAAGGGAACTGACAATCTGTCGCAGGGGTGGCCTTTTGGTAAGGCACCACTGTGCACTGGAAAAACTTCCAATATACTGATTTCAAAATAGAAATAGGACCACCCCTGCCTAACTGAACTCCACCCCCTCCTACCTTTTTTGAAAGCCTACCTATATCAGTGGTCTCAAACTGTGACCCTCCCATTGTTGCAAAACTAAAACTCCTAGCATGCCCGGACAGCCGTTTGCTGTCCGGGCATGCTGGAAGTTGAAGTTCTGCAACATCTAGTGGGTCACAGTTTGAGACCACTGATATAGGTAGGCTTTCAAAAAAGGTAGGAGGGGGTGGAGTTCAGTTAGGCAGGGGTGGTCCTATTTCTATTTTGAAATCAGTATATTGGAAGTTTTTCCAGTAGAACACAATAGAAGCATCAGGCATGGGCATTACTGCTGAGATTCACAGGGGTGGTCTTTTGGTGAGGTACCGCTGTGCACGCGAACAACTAGAAGAGGTTACAGCAGTGACTCCATTCTTTAGTTAAAATACTAGTGCGTCACCTTCATTCTCAAATTCCCAGTGACCAAACCTTCACCGATCATAAAGTAATGGCACATCTTATCTTAGTTAGATATGCCATTTTTTTCATCGGATGGAAAATGTCCAGTTTCCAAAATATATTTTTTTTTACTTGTTCCAATAAATCCAAAATAATGCACCTTTACAAAAGTTCCTACTGTGCTGCTGTTTTGTGTCAACAGCTGTTCTGCAGACTACACATCTCCACGGTAACAGACAACAAGCAAACTATGCGTAGTCTGATCCTGCAGTCATATTCCCTGCTACCTACTTCCGGACACCATTAATCACAAAGTCGGGGACAAACGGAAGAAAGTATGAACCTACAATGATTACACTACACAGAGTTTGTCTCTTGTCTGTTACCATGGAGATGCATTTGTAATTTTAGATTTATTTTTTCCAGTAGAAGTACAAAGGGCGCGCTAGCAGCCATAAAAGAGTCATTGGAAATTGTGGCCATGCTTATTTTATAACAGCCCCGTACCACTTCTCTGACTGTATTTTAATGGTCCGTTCTGTCGTTTGACAATTCCCATGAGTATTCAGTTGAACATATTTCCAGAAAGATATTTCGAGTTACCTCTTACAACTTTCACATTTATATGTTTCTTGGAGCCTGACGTGTGAAGGTTATTTCAAATTGAATCTGCTCCTCTGCGGTCTGGACATGAACATGGTAAAAATAAACCAGAAACTAGAGAGCCAGAGCCATAGAAAGACCTAATAATAATAATCTAGGTCGCCATCTTGTATTCTCCTCAAACCATGGCAAAATGTATTTTAAACATGTGAAAATTGTTAGTGGGAGTGATGCCGAGAATGATGTTCACACTGTTCTATATTTACGACATAGCACGAAAATAACTGTTAATAAAAATGATCAAAGTCAGAAAAAATTTGGTGTTATCAACCATCTTATATGTATTGAAGACTACTGGTGGCATCGTTTGAGGCAAGGAATTACAGTGAAGGAAAAAATGATTTGATCCCCTGATGATTGTGTCCAATTACTCAATGACAAAGAAATGATCAATCTATAATTTTATTGGGTTTATGTGAACAGAGAAAGACAGAAAAACACATTTGAAATAAGTTACGAATTGATTTGGATTTTACTCAGTGAAATAAATATTTGATCCACTATCGAACAGCAAGATTTCTGACTCCCAGGTGTCTTTTATACAAGTGATGAGCTGAGATTGGGAGCACTCTCTTAAAGGAAATCTGTCAGCAGTATCACTGGCTTGTAGTGTTGGTGATGCTGATCAAAACGATACTCACAGCTTCCAGATTTGCCCAACCGTTCAGCTGCAATTCTCCTTTTTCTTTTTATGCAAATGAGGGCCTTGGGGCATGGGCGGAGCTCCGAACCGAGCTAGGGACAAAAAGTAAAAAAATGTAAAAAGTCTTTCAGAGTTCTATTAAAAGTCTTACCGTTACAAGACCCATCATGCGTTGCCCTTAGTGAGCTGTGAAGCGTATCCATGGTGTCTATTTTTCTTATATGAATTTGTCCTAAAATTGTTAATGCACAGAGCTCAGCTGCAGGATACATGGGTATGGCCAACAACCTTTACCACGCGGCCCCTAATATGTAAGACAAAAGGTGCTGGCAGTCACCAGTTAAAATATCAAAACTGAATTATACTTTTCCAAGGACTGTTGTTTTTTTCCGGCCTTTCTTATTGTACAATTTTGGGGTGTTTACAATGTGAATCATGTAATGTACAGTTGTGACGCCAGGGTAATGTAAACCACCACGATCCAAGATTTAGACAGTTCTCCTGGGCCAAGCGCTGGGGACAATAGTGACCACAGAGGCAGGGTTATGGAAAACTATCTTTTACTGCGGTAGGAATTATGGTAATATCCTTTACAGTACAGATAAGAACAGGGGAGATCCAGAGTAACCCTTGGGAGACTGTTGCCTTGCTGGGATTTGTTGGTAGTTGTCTTTCACTTGACTGTATTATGGTTGCTGCAGACTTTATACTTTAGCTTTAGACTTGACTTTTAAGACATCCCACGTTGACTTGGGTCGTTCTAATGTCCAATTAAAGCTACTATATTTTACTGAAAAACAACAACTAGCCCTTGCCTGAGGTTTTCTACTGTCTCTATCCCTGACTGGCACTGTGTGGCCACAGCTAGACATTTCCAACTCCTCCTGGGAAGGGAAAACTAGCAAAATGGCGTGGTCGTTAGTGTTGCTCGCGAATATTCGCAATGCGAATTTTATTCGCGAATATTGCATATTCGCGAATTCGCGAATATTCGCGAATATAGCACTATATATTCGTAATTACGAATATTGTTTTTTTTTTTTTCACAGTACACATCACAGTGATCATCCCTCTCTGCTTCCAGCTTGTGTGGTGTAAAGAAGGCTCTAATACTACTGTGTGAGACTGGTGCGCGCATTTTCGCATATGCGAAGATTTGCATATGCTACTTTTCGCATATGCGAATTTTCGCCTATGCTAATTTTGCATATGCTAATTTTTCACATATGTTAATTTTCGCATTCGCGAATTTTCGCTTATGCGAAAATAAAACGAGACTGTTACGAATATGCGAATATTCGCGAATATATGACGAATATTCGTCCATATATTCGCGAATATTCGCGAATTCGAATATGGCCTATGCCGCTCAACACTAGTGGTCGTTCACTTTAAGATTTTCTTTAGGCTTCCCTTGAATCACCTCAGCTCTCCTTCTGACTCCTCTCCACACTGTCCTTCAGCTCCACTCCAACTCCTAACTAACTAACTCCTCCCCCCTACACTATATAAGGCCCAAGCTAGGGGACCACCCATTGGGCATCAGGATCACATGGTTTTCTCTGCATCATCACTCCTTAAATATACTTTTGACATTTATTAAAGGCAATGTTACAAACACTTTATTAATCATCAGACAATAAATTGTAGTGCCTTTCAATGCAGCACCTGAGCAGTGGGGGCCAGCACTGGCACCTGAGGCAATGTTTACCTGACAGGACAACTCCTGTACTGGGACACCACAATTGCGTTATCTTAGTCACAAGTATTGTAGAGCAAGCAAGGATATACATCGATATATAATAAATCTCCAATGTAAACTGACATGGAAGAATGAAATGACTCCTCTGAAGGCTGCGATGAAATAGAAATTGGATTAAAAAAAATGATTGATTGAATTCCTCTGCAAGAAGCGTTTTGCGATGTGATAAAATGGTAAAGCGATAAAGTAATATTATTTCCTCCATAAACAGAAAACAAAACATGCAAACAAGACGTATTATGCAGGATAAATAAGGTCAGTACTGGGAGACGTTCTCTATGTTTTCTCAACGTTATTGAATTTTAGTTATATCTGCTCCACTGTTCATCTTCAAGCACGACTTCCCTCTAAGAAATGTAAAAGAGACTCTCTTGTGTATAAAGACTTCTCTCTGTTTATGGAGAATCGTACCATATCATTTCAACATATGCCATAAAATTGAAAAACAACAACAAAAATACAGGATAGGCAGCACTGGCAACGCTGAAGGCAGTAGAGACCTAGAGCCACGGCCTTGGGTTGGCAAAGTGCACTCAAGGAGAACTAATTATGGCTGTGACCCCACTGAGCATTACCCTTATGTCCATCTGCCCAGTACACCCCTGAACATGTGACTATTTCTATAATGGTAAATGATCACTTATTGATGTGTGACCCCTATGATCTTAAAACAATGTTTGGAAGCTCCTAGAGCAGTGTTTCCCAATCAGCATGCCTCCAACTGTTGCAAAACTACAACTCCCAGCATGCCCAGAAAGCCAAAGGTTGTAGTTTTGTAACAGCTGGAGGCATCCTAGATGAGAAACACTTTACTAGAGCAGGAATGGAGCACTGGCCCTGCATACACACGTTGCTCTGTTTGTTTGGGAGACTTTTTCCTATGTTCTGGCTGTGCCCTCAATTTATTATGGGGAAAATGTTGCCCATGCTTTTGGGATTGGTGTGTGGGGGGAGGGGGGTTTCTCAGTGCTCAGACCACCATTGATCAGCTTGTTATTCTCCATCTGGTTGATAGGGAATAACTATGTCCCTATAGGGAAGAGCCATCCATACCATCCAGAACATAATCCTGTTGGGCACCAGCATCATCTTGGTTCCAGCTGAAGCACAGGCTGGGACAAGGTCCAGGAAGTGAGGGTGGGACTAACACTGTCTGTGCTCACTCCTGTCCTGTCAGACTCCTGTATGAAAACAGAAAGGAAGGAATTACAGAGCAGCACAGAGATATTTCAGTGGTGCCTGGTGCTCTCTCTACTTTGCATTGTGGTTTGCCCAGTATCTGGAATAAAGCAGCCATGTTTCTTCCAGTTACATATAATACCTTTAAAGGGATACTCCAAAGGGTAGGATATACTATGTCTGATCATGGGGGTCCCCCCAGATCTTCGGCACAGCACCCCAGTAATCCGCTGCATGGAGCGATACTGCAGTAGAAGAGTAACTTGAATGTCTTGGACCCCAAATCGGCCCCAGAAACAGGCCCCCATTTCTTATGTGGCATAGAGCATTAAGGTTCAGCTATCACTGTTTACTCTACATCCCATGTTAGCTCTGCCCTAGTACAGTATTATGGATGACTAAATGTGCTTCTCCATATACTTGAAGTTTACAGACTAATTTTATCCTGATTACATTTCACCCACCATCACAATATACCAAAATACCATATAGTAGATTATGATTACAGCATCTATGTTTATGTTTTCCAACCTGTTGCAGAACTACAAACCCCATCATGCCCTGATGATTTCTTGATGAGGGAGTAGTAGCTTTGCAGCAGCTGGAGATCCGCAGGCTATGGAAAATTGACTTACATCATATCAATACCAGACAGGTGCATCTCTTGTAGACTTTTTATATTGACTTCTTCATCAGATTTGATCCTCTGATCTATTATCGTTACAGATATAACCTTCATATTGTTTTAATTGTGTCCTTACAGTTCAGATTCAGGTGCAAAAGTTGGCAGCTGCCATGGCACAGTATATGCCCTGGTGCACATCCCTCTAATCCCCGGGGTTTTGATACAGAAGACCACTTAAAGGGGTTCTCTGCTGCCCCACTTAGAGCAGACGGCGGGGTCGGGACACCACTGTCACGCCCCTTGTGACATAACGTCATGCCCCTCAGTGCAAGTCTATCACCACACCCCCTCAATGCAAGTCTATGGGAGGGGGCGTGGCGATAGACTTGCACGTGACAGTGGCGTGACATCACGAGGGGCGTGACAGTGACTTCACGACCCCCGCTGCCCACTCCAAGTGTTCTAAACGAATGTCGGGTACAGCACAGAGATCACGCACGGATAGGGGATAAGATGTCTAGGGACGGACTACCCCTTTAATCGTGGTAAGTCATGGTAAGTGGAATCTTCAGCAAGACTACAGCCACCATTATCACCACCATTGCACATTTTTATCACACTCCTTTCATCAGGAACTGACAACCAGACAGCCTAGTATCCTTAACATACACAGAGACATTATTCCTAATCCTCCATCTACCACACTCCCAGCTAAGGATGTCCTGCCTGGTGGTAACTGGAAGGACCTTGGTAGTAGTAGTGCACTTAAAGGGGTAGTCCAGTGGTGAAAAACATATCCCCTATCCTAAGGATAGGGGATAAGTTTGAGATCGCGGGGGGTCCGACCGCTGGGGCCCCCTGCGATCTCTCTGTACGGGGGCAGAGCTCTCCGGCCAGATAGCGGGTGTCGACCCCCGAACGAAGCGGCGGCTGACACGCCCCCTCAATACATCTCTATGGCAGAGCCGGAGATTGCCGAAGGCAACGCTTCGGCTCTGCCATAGAGTAGTATTGAGGGGGCGTGTCGGCCGCCGCTTCATGCAGAGGTTGACACGCCCCCTTCCCGTGGGCTGTTGGGGCTCCGTACAGGAGATCGCAGGGGGCCCCAGCGGTCGGACCCCCCGCGATCTCAAACTTAATAAGTTGTTCACCACGGGTCACCACTGGACTACTCCTTTAAAACCAGGATGTTGCGGCAGAATGGATAACTTTATTGAATTTCTTCCACATAGTGGAGTTACATATGTTAAACAATACCTGCATTTGTATAGCACAAGAAAAGAAAAAAAGATCAGCAGTACACTCACCACTCTTTTACTCGAATGCACAGCTGTCCGGACCGAAGCAAACTGATCCTCCTTGGTGCCCAGCGAGAACCTAAAATCATAAGTCTAAAGTTATTGGCTGTTAAAGGAATACTAGTACGAAGGCACAAAGCTGCGGGAACTCACCTGTGAATTCAAACTATTTTACTGAGCAATCTTGGTTGTAGGATACAGAGGAAAGGATGGCGGCCATTTCACAGCTCAACACTAATTCTTCATGCCGTCCCTATCCCGTCTGTATCCCACAACCAAGATTGTTTAATAAAATAGTTTGAATTTGCAGCTGAGTTCCCGCAGCTTTGTGTTTTTGTATTACCTAATACCTGCATTTGGTAGATGGCAATGGAGGAGGTAGATTGTGTGGGGTCATGGTGTTCAGATGAGTAGTTCCTAAGGTAGTAGATTCCCTAAAAGACTTGCTTGAAGAAACACTGCAAGGTGTAGAGGTGTCAGAAGCAGAGCTTCATAAAACCATACGTACACCTGTACTGGGACACTGCAAAACTATTTGTGGTGTCGGATGAGAGGATACTGTCTTGTGGGGGGTGTAGGGTGTTTAGGGTGTTTCTGTTCAGGATAGTTAAGGGCGCTGTTAACCCTTGTCACTCATGATGCCAGGGTGAGGGTTAAATGCTGGGTTTCTTGATAGGCCTATTGCCACCCATCCCAAGAGCAATAGGTGATGCAGAAATAAAGGATTGTCCACAACCACTGTTAACTGGAAAGTTGCTGGAACTTTTACTGAAGAATTTCTGTACATGTGGTAATAGTAACAGTCCAGATAACAGAGTCTCTTTGTATATAGCTAGAGCAGCAATTGACAGTCGGTTGGGATCAGATAAGCCCAATTTACCTTCTTAAGGATTGTATAGCAGAGATCCGGTGGATTTAGGGGAGTAATTAGGTCCAGTGATCTTGCGATGAGTAGCAGGGAATTGCTTAGTATATCCGCTATGTTAGAGGCCTAGGCCGCAAGGCTTTGGCCTAGTAATTAGTCTTGTAAGCTGCGGAGGTCCTAACTCTTCCAGAGTCAGCAACCCAAGAGAGGGATCAAGCTGGCGCAGGTCCCTTATATGGGCAGGAGCTGGCCGTTTTTTGATTGGTCCGTAACGACTGTCACTTACCGTCACAGTGCATTGTGGGTGAACACGTCACAGGAACCTCCAAAGGTCCTGTAGCAAAACCGTAGAGTTGTAACCTAATCACGTGACCCGCAGGTCCTGCTACGCTCCGAACAGGTATACAACTAAATATATACATATTTATACTTATATTTATATTAATAAGAACTGCTATATAGTCATCGACTAACTGAGAGGTGACAAGGGGAAAACTACAAAAGAGGGACCCCGACGTCCTAGGGACTCTGACTATGGGGACCTCTATATAGGTAACGTATACAATACGTTACCGGGACACCACATATTCAATACTTGACTTCTTATTGCACTAACTTTTTCCTCTTTCACTTCCTCTTCTTACCCTTCATTACCCTTTCACCTTGCCAATGGGGTATGTCTCTACACAGTCTGGCACTGTCAGTGATGATTGGACCGTGTTGGAAACTTAACACTCAGTTGACAATTTCTTTATACTTCCAGGAGGAATAACAGAGAAACAACCCAAATCTAGGATCCCAATCATTAAGGATACAACTATTTACTAAAACAGACATTTTAGGGGAATCAGCAAGTCCACTTTAAATTGTATCATAGCCATTTTTATTTTGCCATATGATATAGACTAGGATATAGCCCCTAAATAATAATTTATTTTTACATGGATGGTCGTGGTATGCTTTTATTGAGTATGTATGCGGGCTTAACCCTACTTAATTTTTTACTTCCTGTTTGGTTTGCTGTAATATATGGTGGGAGTATTTTATGATATTGCACCTGAGTTGTGTCTATGCATTGAGTGGATGAGCAATAAAATTACAAAGTGGGTCTTAGAGACACTAATCAAAACTTGCAAAAACATGACCACAGGCAATGCACAGGACGACAATGACTATATTGGGTATATAGCTGGACAACGCATTTTGACACCTTCTTGTGCCTTCCTCAGGTCCACCAGAACGACTGATGCAGCGTCCTGGACTGAAGCTGTGCAGCCGGGATCTGACACCTACAAGGGTCTGTTCAGACTGCGGCAACTCATAATTTGCCTTCTACATTCTCCATCACTATGGTGTGGTGGTGGGATGTACACCTACTGATATACTACCAAAGAAAGCGCCCCCTTCTTTTCTTCTTTTTTTAATCCCTCCAATTCACTTCTATTCATTGAGCAAATTTGGCAGGTCAGTAGCTTTATATACTTTTCTGGCTTGTATCGTTAAAGGGTAAAGGGGTATTCTGCCACTAGACATCTTATTCCGCCACTAGACATCTCCTTTGGATAGGGGATAAGATGTCTGATGTCTGCTTCTGGGGACCCCGGTCATCTCCGTGCAGCACTTGGCATGCTGAAACTTATTTACAGAAAGCTGGGTTTGGGCGGCCAAGTCGTGACATCAACCCAGCGCTCTGAAAACAACTTTCAGAATGTGGGGGGGCTGCACGGTCACGCTGGGAATGCCTGCGATCAGGCCTCTTATACCCTATTCTTTGGAGTACCCCTTTACTACCCCAGGGAGCACCCCACCAGTTTTCTCTACTGGACAATAATGGAATCCACAAGTACCAGTAGATTATACATTGTGAATATTCATCTAAAGTTTTTTTGTTCCTCTAAAAACTATTTCTTCTTGTTTCACTTTATTGTTTCCCTACTCTAAGTATTTTATGTAAAAGAGAAGAAAACTCAGAGTACAGGATATGAATATGAGATTGACCTTGCAGAATAAGAAAAGAGGAGCTGTCGAATTTTCCGCTGTTTTGACAAGATGCTGATGTCTTCCCCAGACAATAAATCTTGTTGCCAAGAAAAAATAAGTAATTAAAAAGCAGATTAAAAAACAGCAATAAATACCTGCGGTGCCATCGCGGCCTTTGTTTTCAAGAAAAGATGAGTAACAGAATATGTAAAAAACAAGAAAAGATTAATCAGTTACATCTGACGGAAGGAAAAAAGCCCCAAGGTGGTCCTGCTGGTGTCTGAAGAGGGATGTCACATGAACAGCAAAGAGCTCTTGTGGTTTTAATGTTTTACGCAACCGTCAATCCAGATCAGCTTTGGCGCCCACTAAAGGGGAGATGCTGCATTACCAGCCATCAGTACAGGTGAATGTCGGTCCCTGTATGGTAGATGGGAAGTGGCAGATCACAGGGATCTGGCAGGACAGGGTGGTTGTTCCCATCCCGCTTAGAAATAGATGGGGCACCTTGGCGGTACTGTCCCCAGTTGGTGATGTTAAAGCGTAAATGTCACTTAAAAACTTTTTTTATGATGCACAGACATTTCAAAAGTTTTGATCAGCTGAGACGTCCACTCATCGCTAGATACAGCCAGGAGAAGCACACGGCTGTGCACTTCACTTGTAGCAGGAGACTGGCTCCCTTGGATGTCTATGGCCCCTGTCTCCTAGAAACCTATTGCACTGTGGTTACCTCTGTGTTTGCATCAATCATGTTTTCAATGCATGGGATAGGGACCCCCCAAACCCCACCCCCAAACCTTCCCATAAATAAAACTAATACAACTACTTTGGAGAAAAGGCCACGGCCTGTTTATTGAGGGTACTATTTTATTAATAATCAATAAATTTAATAAATAACCATTTAATAAACCATTTAATAAATATATATACTAACTCATAAACCATACTAAAATATCAAACCACAGTGTATACTCCAAACCAGCTGTCCACCCAGAAAACCTCTGTGTGACACCCCCACTTAAATATAAGCTGTCCACCTTTCAGTGACACCCTCATAACAGACCGTGACATCGAGGTGTTTCTTCAGGGTTCTCCTCAGACTGGATACCGGGCTCCTTCAGCAGCGATTTATATAGATTTCAAATCTTCCCGCTGTGGGTAGCAACAGCCAATCAGAGGCTTCTCATAATCTGCCCAGCAACACGCCAGCCCTATAAGAAACTTAATACCACATTAGAAATAGATTAACCCTTATTAACTTTACGCCTGAAACTACATTTAAATAACTCTAACCACCAGGGGGGAGGGGAAGGGGGGCCCAACCCATGTGGCCCCTCCGTTAGGCGCAGTATAGTTCCCCCACATTAGGCATTATAGTCCCCCAACATTAGGTGCAGTATAGTTCCCCACATTAGGTGCAGTATAGTTCTCCCCACATTAGGTGCAGTATAGTTCTCCACATTAGGTGCAGTATAGTTCTCCACATTAGGTTGGCAGTATAGTTTACCCCACCTTAGGTGCAGTATAGTTCCCCACATTAGGTGCAGTATAGTTCCCCCACATTAGGTGCAGTATAGTTCCCCACATTAGGTGCAGTATAGTTCTCCCCACATTAGGTGCAGTATAGTTCTCCCCACATTAGGATATAGTTCCCCCACATTAGGTGCAGTATAGTCCCCCCACATTAGGTGCAGTATAGTTCCCCCACATTAGGTGCAGTATAGTTCCCCCACATTAGGTGCAGTATAGTTCCCCACATTAGGTGCAGTATAGTTCTCCCCACATTAGGCTATAGTTCCCCCACATTAGGTGCAGTATAGTCCCCCCACATTAGGTGCAGTATAGTTCTCCCCACATTAGGCTATAGTCCCCCACATTAGGTGCAGTATAGTCCCCCCACATTAGGTGCAGTATAGTTCCCCCACATTAGGTGCAGTATAGTTCCCCCACATTAGGTGCAGTATAGTGCCCCCACATTAGGTGCAGTATAGTTCCCCACATTAGGTGCAGTATGTTCCCCCACATTAGGTGCAGTATAGTTCCCCCACATTAGGTGCAGTATAGTTCCCCCACATTAGGTGCAGTATAGTCCCCCCCCACATTAGGTGTAGTATAGTTCCCCCACATTAGGTGCAGTATAGTTTCCCCACATTAGGTGCAGTATAGTCCCCCCACATTTGGTGCAGTATGTTCCCCCACAGACATACAACCTCCAGCCATACAGTGTATGGCTGGAGGCTGTATGCCTGATTACTGCCCTACTTCAGTGCTCCGATCACTGCTCCTCTGGTCCGGCCACAATAGCAGTAGGTTCCCGGACTGGAGGAGCGGTGGTCGGAGCACTGAAGCTGATGTGACGCTGGTCACTTACCATGCTGGCCAGTGCATGTCCTGTTTGCTGCTCCGCTCCTCCATGTTGCTTTCCAATGGGCGCACGCACGGGACGTCAGTGGGCTAACAGGGGCATGGGATGTCCTTAATAGGGATGTCCTTAAAAGTGATGGGGAAATTAATCTGTGGTGGGAGGGCAATTTCCCCGTAACCCCCCTCACCCGGGATCCGCCACTACATGCATTATATACAGACACAACTCACTGTACACATTACATACTGTACATGCATGCTTCATACACACAGAACACACTGTACATATTACATACTGTACATGCATCATACACACACATACTGTACATGCATGCTTCATACACGCACAACACACTGTACATATTACATACTGTACATGCATCATATACACACACATACTGTACACATTTTATACTGTACATGCATTATATACACACATACTGTACACATTATAAACTGTACATGCATTATATACACACATACTGTACACAATACATACTGTACATACATCATATACACACATACTGTACACATTATATACTGTACATGCATTATATACACACATACTGTACACATTATATACTGTACATGCATCATACACACACAACACACTGTACATATTATATACTGTACATGCTTCATATACACACATACTGTACACATTATATACTGTACATGCATTATATACACACATACTGTACACATTATATACTGTACATGCATGCTTCATACACACAACACACTGTACATATTACATACAGTACATGCATCATACACACATACTGTACATGCATGCTTCATACACACACACTGTACACATTATATACTGTACATGCATGCTTCATACACACAACACACTACATATTATATACTGTATATGCATCATACACACACATACTGTACATGCATGCTTCATACACACACACACACACTGTACATTATATACTGTACATGCATTATACACACAACACACATACTGTACACATTACATACTGTACATGCATCACACACATACTGTACACATTACATACTGTACATGCATTATACACACAACACACATACTGCACACATTACATACTGTACATGCATCATACACACAACACACACACTGTACACATTACATACTGTACATGCATTACATACACACAGCACACATAATGTACACATTATATACTGTACTTACATTATACACACACACACATACTATACACATTATATACTGTACATACATTACACA
Source organism: Hyla sarda (assembly GCF_029499605.1). Classification (NCBI taxonomy): domain Eukaryota; kingdom Metazoa; phylum Chordata; class Amphibia; order Anura; family Hylidae; genus Hyla; species Hyla sarda. The sequence continues at coordinate 400,864,590 of NC_079191.1, forward strand.
CACACACTGTACACATTACATACTGAACATGCATTTTATACACACACTGTACACATTACATACTGTACATACATTATACACACACTGTACACATTACATACTGTACATGCATCATACACACAACACACTGTACATGCATTATACACACACACTGTACACATTACATACTGTACATGCATCATACACACACACACTGTACACATTACATACTGTACATGCATCATACACACAATACACTGTACATGCATTATACACACACATACTGTAAAAATTACATACTATATATGCATCATACACACACAGATAGAATAGATCAGTGTTTCCCAACCAGGATGCCTACAGAGGTTGCAAAACTACAACTCCCAGCATGCCCAGACAGCCTTTTGCTGTCCGGGCATGCTGGGAGTTGTAGTTTTGCAACAACTGGAGGCACCCTGGTTGGGAAAGACTGGTATAGATACACACATGCACTTTACATATAGTCATCCACAGTAGTAACACACACACAGGCACAGTACATAGACATACACATATGTACACACATATATATATATCCACACATACACGCTTATACACATATATATATCCAGGGACACCTACTGTAGTCAGGCCCCATCTTGAACAGCCTCTGCGGTCTCATTTCCTCACAGCTCTGTGCTCTCCCCTCCCCCTCCTCCTGCTCAGACAGCTGAAGGCTGAGAGAAGAGTCCGGGCTGAGGGAAGATACCAAATGCAGCGGGGGTGGGGGGAGCGTGATTGTGGTGAGGTGAGAAGAACTCCAAAGCTGCAAATGAGTTTATTTAAAAAAAATGTCAGACATTCGGGGGCCCTCTTGTTTGACTGGGTGCCTGGGGCCCGGAGCTCAAACTCCAAGAGCACGTTTGTTAATCCGGCCCTGGTGATGGGAGGAATTGCCATGTCACTACAGGACGGGCAAGCACTGGCTCTGCTCGGGGCCCCAAGCAAATGCTTGGTTTGCCTGTCCAGTAGCGACGGGCCTGTCTGCATGGGAAATCTACAGTCTCTAATCTCAAGTCAGTATCATTCAAGTGGGTGAAAAGCACCATAGATCCCAGCAAGGCAACAGGGCTCCAAATGGGTTACACTGCATCCCTTCTACTCTGCTGTGTGTGATACCTTCTGCACCTGCTCAGTAAATGCAGTTATCCGTAACCTGATGTCAGTGTGTTTCTTACTCCCCGTGTCTGGCCCAGGAGAAGCTGTCTCCACCTTGGACCGTGTACAGGCGGTTCCCTGGCATCACGAAGTGATAAGAATTCCCTGCACCCCTGTGTCACCACAGTTTTCCATTTCCAAAGCCCCCTGCTCCTGCCACTCCCTACCCCCTACCTTTCTTTCCTCTGCAGAGTCTTGCCACTTAGTGCCCCCCCCCCATAAGAGCCTCTACACATTGACTCCCCACCAATCTATAAAATTTTTAATTTCCTCTCCCTGTTCTTCACCCAAAGATTTCTGCCACCCAATGTCACCCCTACCCCCCCCCCCCCCACACATCTCATGCCTGCTGCCCCTGCCACTTTCTGTGCCTTGACATTAGGTATCCTGGGTATCCTCCTGCCTCTCCACTAGGGCACTGCCACATTGTTATGCTCCCTTACTCAGAGCCTCTGCCAACATGTCTCCCAACCCCTCCCAGACAGTAATGGGGAGAGGCTAGAATCCAGACCTCTTGGCTGTATGGGATCACAAAGCAGAAAATCTGCAGAGGATGTGATACATGTGAATGTACACTAATATTTACTGTCTGGGACATAATTAGAAAACGTTAGGTCAGGCAGATTACAAGAACTGGCCTATGCAGGGAGGGTGTATGTCCTCAAGGTGGGGAGTCCCTGAGGCATGTGCCCTTTGTGCCCTTTCTGTAATGCAACCAACCCATAGGGACTCTGTGTGCAGTCTGCACTGACCTTAGGGCCCAGTATTCTACAGAGGTAATACTTTTCACATGATTTTTTTTTTTTAAGCGTTATAATTTAATGCCAATAAAATAAACATTTTTATAGCGGATTCCGGGCATTTCCTTTTGGTTATCTGACCTTTGAATCAAATAAAAAGTTAATAGGGATATCATCCTGGGACTAGCTTCTAAAATAGCAGCTCTTTTTGGCAGGTTTTACCAAAAGATTCAGTTATAATAATTATCTAGAAATAAGGTCAAACTGAGTACAAATGTGTCTTGTACACAGTGCCTTGCATAAGTATTCACCCCTTTTTGCCCATTTTGCTAATGTTACAAATTGGAATTCAATTTAATAAGACTAAAGGGGTACTCCGCCCCTAGACATCTTATCATCTATTCAAAGGATAGGGGATAAGATTTTTGATTGCTGGGGACCCCTGCGATCTCGGCTGCGGCACCCCAGACTTCACTTCGTGTCCGGTGACTGGCAATGCGGGGCAGAGGCTTGTGACATCACGACCATGCCCCCTCAATGTAAGTCTATGGGAGGGGGTGTGACTGCCGTCACGAGCCTCTGGTGCTGCACCCGATGCTCTAAATAAACGCCGGGTGCAGCAGGGAGATCGCAGGGCGGAATTTCCGCTTGCAGAATTCTGCCTCAAATTAAAGGTGTACTCCACTGAAAAGCTTCATTTAAAAAAAAAAATCAACTGGTGCAGAAAGTTAAACAGATTTGTAAATTAATTCTATTAAAAAATCTTAATCCTTCCAGTACTTATCAGCTGCTGTATGCTCCACAGGAAGTTCTTTTCTTTTCAAATTTCTTTTCTGCCTGACAACATTGCTCTCTGCTGACACCTCTGTCCATTTTAGAAACTGTCCAGAGCAGGAGAGTTTTTCTATGGGGATTTGTTCAAACTCTGGACAGTTCCTAAAATGGACAAAGGTGTCAGCAGAGAGCACTGTGGTCAGGCAGAAAGGAGATTTGAAAAGAAAACAACTTCCTGTAGATCATACGGCAGAAGATAACTACTGGAAGGATTAAGATTTTTTAATATAAGTAATTTACAAATCTGTTTAACTTTCTGGCACCAGTTGATTTAAGACAAAATGTTTTCTAGTGGAGTACCTATTTAAAGCACATAGACTTCTATGGGATTCTGCACTCCCATAAATCTCAGATATCGAGGAACGAGCATATCATAAAAATTTACTTTTTTATTTCGTCATTTAAAATCTTCCGGACCAATAAATGAAACAGAAAAATAAAGTGCACTGTGTTAACACCAGTAATCAGTGATTTAAAATCAGTTACAAGTGTTAACAGTGACAATATCGGGAGGTAAGGGTCAGGAGTGGGGTCAGGGACAATGGGTGGTTGGTGGTACTAATCTCACCCTTGTCACTTGCCCTGTTACTCCCTTCTTGGCTAGTGTTGCATCGACCTTCGAAGGGCGGCCCCACACTGGAACCTGACCCTGTTATGCCCTAAGTAGCCCTATAGTCCCTACGCTTTTCGTCTGTTAGTCACAACATAGTCTTCAGGGGATTAGGTATGGGTCAATAATGGCAGTATACTATATATCAATCAAATTACAATAGCATACAATAAAAACCATAAAAGATCATTCAATATACAGGTCCACCAATGTGTGCCATATTCATTATAATCGCACTATGGAGTTAGTGCAGCATCGGTTGTCACTGTCTAACTACTGTCAATTGACCTCTCCAAGATGCACATGTAGTATATATGTAACATGCAGTTTTGTCAAATGAACTCCAAAAAATGGCCCATTGATTATGCTTTATATAGTGAAATTACTAATATGCACATATATTAACAATCAGATCCCTGGAGAGGGCTACTCACGATAACCCATAAGCAGAAGATCTGGTTTGCTGAACCAGTTAGTCTGCCTGTAAATAAAATAAGACTTGTAAGTAACTTGCGACTCAAGTCATAGACAACATGAACAGCATGGCAGATTATTACATTACCTATAACCGTGGTCGCCAATGTCCGTCCGGCACAGTGGTGCCTTCAAGAGGAGAGATCCTCCACGCTCTCCCGCTGGAAGGTAGCGGGCTGAGCGGTAATCTCACGGAGCATAGCTCCGACTATAAATGTGTGCCGGCGTCTTACGTCACATCCGGGTGCGCGGTCAGGTGACGCGCTCCATCTTGCCGCATCATGGATGGGCGCGGCTCACTCCCAAAGACTAGTTACCACCCGTGGGAGTGTCTGACCGCCCTGTGAACATTAACCCTACAGCGACTGGTGAATTCTTAATAGCAGTCTAGGTATGTGTCTTCTAACAAATGCATGTTCACAGCGATACCATAAGTGATAGTGGTTAGTGCACAAATAAACATTGCAAGTAACCGCATTGCAAAGTAACCGCTCAGTATACAAACATTATCATCTACTTTATATATAAAGTGCAGCCTTCATGTACAGTAAGAGCGAGAAAAGGACAATTAGATGTATGCAAATCACATTGTAAGAGGAGTAATCCCCAATAGGTAAGTATGAAAATAATAATTATTTAGTTATGGTGATACTTATCAGATAAATTATATCTAGGAAACTGCCTAGGATCCACCTCAGGTATTAAATAATTATATGGGTAACCTTAAGAATAAATTATCCCTCCTAGGGAGTCATCAGGTCAGATGGTTCATATGTCCTCATTCATACTGGGACGTCCCACACTTCACAGCACACATACTTTACCCATTGATTCATTATGATCATAGATAGATACCAATAAAATGCCATCTTACGGTATTCTTAAAGTGTGATCAAATAATTTACGCAAAAACACATGCTACTAGTGTATTTTGGGATTATGAACAGAGTCAATTGGATGAGTAGAATCTTATACCACTATAAAAATGGTGCCCAATTAACCTGTTCATTTAAACTATAGGGGGCCATGGATTGTAACTTTACAATCCATCTACTTTCGTGTTGTAGGATGGTATGATCAAAGTTGCCCCCCCGAGGTGATGGCATGATTTTTTCTATGCCCCTAAATTTTAGTACTCTAGAATCACCTCCATGATGTTGGATTACATGTCTCGCCAGGGGCATCTCTTGTTCGTTCCTAATGTCCCCTATGTGCTCGAGGACTCTTCTTCTCAATTCACGAATAGTCTTTCCTACACAAGATAGTGGGCAAGAGCATGTAGCTTGTGGAACAATTTATAAAATCCCTAATTACATAGTCCTGGCCTGTCACTAAAGATGAAAATTTAATGGTTTTCTCCATAAATGCGCAGGCTTTGCATCTGCCGCATTTAAAATGACCTCTTAGCGGTGTTTTATTCAGCCATGTCCTTGTTGCTGATAGAGGGGCAAGGTGGCTCTGGACCAGATGGTCACCTAGATTTTTTGCCCTTCTAAAGGTAATCTGGGGTTGGGTCAAGACAATGTCACTTAGGTCGGGGTCCATTTGAAGTATTTCCCAATATTTTTCCACAATTTCACAAATTTTTCCATTAGCCTTATCATAGGTCCCTATTATACGTGCCACTTTAGAATCTGGGATTTTTGGCTTGGACACGAGAAGTTCTTCCCTGTTTTTTTCCAACGCATTTGTGTATGCAGATGAAAGGGTGTAACCCGGATATCCACGATTAACAAACCGATCTCTTAGTAAATACGCCTGGCGCCTGTATTCCGGCACTGATGAAAAGTTCCTCTTGAGGCGGAGATACTGGCCCTTGGGGATCCCTCGTTTGAGGGGCCCCAGGTGGCAGCTCTCCCACCTCAGGAGACTGTTCGTGGCTGTGGTTTTCCGGTATATACTCGTGTCCAATCCACCCCCTGTGTTTTTGGAGATGACCACATCCAAAAACGGTAGTCTGGCATTGCTTACTTCAAAAGTAAAGGTTAGACCGATCTCATTGACGTTGATCAGTCTAATCAACTTCTCAAATTGTAGCTGTGTGCCATTCCAGGGAACAAAGATGTCATCAATGTATCGGGCCCATATAAGGGCCCGATCAGTGATGACCTCCATGTTCTCCGTGAAAACATCCGCTAGCAGAATTCCACAAGTGGAAATTCAGAAGTGTGAATGGGAGTGCGGAATCCCATAGAAATCTATGGGCTTTAATTTGAGGTGGAAATTCTGCTGTGTGAATAGACCCAAACAATAATCAGAACAAAAAAGTTGACATCTGTTGGATAAGAAAAAATCTATTTTTTTAAGTAATTATAGATCTGGACTGTGACTGGGACACTTGAGGACATTAATATGCATTGATCTGAACCATTCTATTGAAGCTCAGGCTGTATGTTTAGGGTTATTGGGGGCCACTTAGCAAAACTGGTAAATTCCAGGTCAGGCATTAGCTCACTATTGTTGCGCGTGTGACAAATTTGTGGCCCAGACTTGTCACCTTAGAATTGCTGTTACTCACACCACATTTGCCTGGAAGTATATATGTGAAGCGGGAGGCTGGTCGACGCCAAAAGCATTTATTGACATGTTGGAAAGTGGATATCGTGTTGTTTCACATGGTTTGGGGCCTTCCTTTTTTCCCAATATATTGTACAATCCGCTGGCAGTTAATTTGAAGCCTGGGGGCCTTATTGACAAGTTGACAGGAAGTACATTGGGTTCCATGCAACATCTAATTTGAAAATACTGTAAAAAAAATTCACATCACACAGTAATAATTTATGCAAGAAAGCATTTCAACCATGCAGAGCCGCTGAACTTTTATGGTCCGTTTTAAATTATTTTAAAATAAACTTGCTCACTTTAGCAGCGGGCAACGGCTGGGCAACTTACAGGCTACGGAGTTGCCGGCAGTTTTAAACATGTATCCTGCCGCTACATTATGGGGTTGCGCTTTAAAGGGGTACTCCACTGCGCACTTCGGGGGGTTGTGACGTCACACCACGCCCCCTCAATACAAGTCTATGGGAGGGGGCATGGCACCCACCACACTCCCTCCCATAGACTTGAATTGAGGGGGCATGTTGTCACGTCACAACCCCCCACAGTGCGCAGTGGAGTACCACACAAAATGTTCCAAATGCTGGGGCAGTGGAGTTACCCTTTAAAGGGGTTTGCCTGTGAAGGAAAAAGATGGCTCTCCAGCCATCTCCAGCCTGTATGCATCTGGCAATGATGGTCGGGTGTGTTACACAATTTGCATAACTCCCATTTACACTAATGGTAGGCGCGCAAATAGTGTAGCGCGTAACTCTGAAATTTATTGTCACTTTTTGCCACATTTCTGACTCCCACCAGTCAGATATTGATGGCCTATCATAGCAAAGTAAAAAAAAAAAAATGCACATTTATAAATAATTGCCCAATGTACTGCGTCCAAAAAGCGCACATCATTCCTATCCGGTGCTTTATTTCTACAGTCCTACTGTGAATGATGCTTTAATTCCTTCCAAGTGTATTTTTAATATAGCAAGCCATAAAAATCTCACATAAAACCGCTGTGAGTCCAGGATGATGCTGACAATCTGACAAGCACTTCCCCTCTGTTTGCGAATGTCACATGGTCCTGTGAATGCTGCTGTGTAAATAATGGCTCCAGGGCACATACTGCAAAAGTGTGGGAACTTTCCCAAGTCTCGCCCTGAAAAGGAGCAGACAGATCTGGGAAAGTTAGACCAAGAATAAATAAGTGGAAAGAGCCAAATTTCTGGTCATCCTGGTTATAATTATTTTACGGTCAAAGACAAAGGAATTTTTGATGTCTTACTATGTAAAGAGAAATAATTCCATCCAATCAGATGTGGTATTTGTCCAGAGTGCTCAGGCACTGATTAATTGTTAGAACAAGTAGAGAGTGAAGCACCCGGCTGAGCGCTTTGCTCCCTGCTCTTTGTGTGTGCAACTGAGATGTTCCCATAGATGTGCCTAAGGAGGCCATCTCAGTCTCAGGATTGGGGAATAAGTGTCTAAGTTTCTGGGCCCTGTTCTGCAGATTGCAGGGGGTCCCAGAGGACCCCCCACAATCTCCCAAACAGGGCCCAGAAACTTACCTGCTCCAGCCCCCACCCTCAGAGATGGATGGGATCGATGGCCAGCTCAGCCAATAACTGGCTGAGATGGGGCCACGTTCTAAGGATCACAGCGGTCGGACCTTCCGCAATCAGGCATCCTGTGGATAGGGGAAAGACTTGTAGAATATAGTCACACAGTCAGCACACTTCCATGAATATCTTTTACTGGCCATACTGTTTGCTATTCTACCTTATCTGATCCTAAAAGAGCATTATTTGGCACAGAGTATAGACATATATGGTGGCCCAGTACGGGATGGTGTTTCCCCGTACCTTCCCTGCCCTGTCAGGCAGTGCGCCTCAGTGTCCCCATGGCCCCCTGCAGTTGTTCCCCCCCATGTAAATAGGTTATGTATTATATTGTGTATTGTGCCTTTAATAAATGTACCATGTGATTGTTACCCAGGAAGAACTAGTGACCAGCTGACCCCAGAGGTGACCTATGGGCTCCCTGCTAGTCTCCACTATATAAGTCCTGGGGGGAGCTAGCCTCTTTCTCTTTGAGCTCTGCTCTCTTTGTGCTGAGGTCCAGTCTAGTCAAGTCATGCCTATAGTGTGTGTCCAGAGAAGGGGAGGCCTCAAGTCCAGTCCTGCAGCCTCAAGTTAAGTCATGCAACCTCAAGTTAAGTGCAAGTAAGCTGAAGTCACTGTCCTGTCAGTCAAGTCTTCTGGCTACTCAGCTTTGGCCTGCACTAAATTCTCCTGTCTACTACAAGTCCCAGCAAACCTGCAAGGTCTCTGTGTCACTGGTCTCCTCCTTGGGTCCTGGCTGTACTGCATAGACTGTAACAACTGTCTACCCTCAGTAAAGCTACCGTTGTCCGTAACTTGGCATCGGTGTCTTCATTGCCCCCGTGCCCAGCCTGGCTTAAAGGTAGGAAAACAATGTAATAGAGCAGCAGGAAATGCTAACAGTATGCTTGGATGTGTAGGGAGAGGTATAAGCAGTAGAAAGAGAGAAGTGCTTTAAGGGCTTGCAAAATGGAAAAACGCTTAGTAACATCAACCCAACCCCTTAATTTAAAGTGAAAACTGAGGCCCGACAACCTCCGTCTAGCAACTACCGCTGACCTGCGCAACTCTCGCATGCGCAACAGATAATCCACAGTAACAGTAAAACGCAGCTGATCATCACCCGCCACATCCCGGCCACCCACCAGCTCCAGCCATTCCCCCCACGCCTTACCATGTCCGGACCAAGTAGCCGGGGTAACCGACGAGGACACCAATGGCATCAATCTCTGCTCACCACCTCCCAAAGGAAAGAGGGGCACTGCCGGCCCTCCAATGCCGCATCCAGGCACAACTCTCGGAATCCCTGGAAATTAAAATGAGACAACGCATCAGCAACTGAATTCTCAACACCAGGCATATGGCGAGCCCTGAAAAACACATTAAGCTCTAGACAGCGGAGAACTAAACGGCGAAGCAGAGATAGAACAGGAAGAGATGAGGAAGAAAGATGATTATACAATGCACAACACTGAGGTTATCTGTCCAGATTCTCAAAACGATCCCCCCACAACTCCAGGGCTACTGTTACGCCGAGCGCTCCGGGTCCCCGTTCCTCCCCGGAGCGCTCGCCTCATCTTCGTTGTTGCAGCGCCCCGGTCAGATCCACTGACCGGGTGCGCTGCGGTCCCGCCTTCAGCCGGGATGCGATTCGCGATGCGGATAGCGCCCGCTCGCGATGCGCACCCCGGCCCCCGTACCTGACTCGCTCTCCCTCGGTCCTGTCCCGGCGCGCGCGGCCCCGCTCCCTAGGGCGCGCGCGCGCCGGGTCTCTGCGATTTAAAGGGCCAGTGCACCAATGATGGTGCCTGGCCCAATCTTCCCAATTAGCTTAATTGGCTCCCACCTGTGCACTTCCCTATATCACCTCACTTCCCCTGCACTCCCTGGCCGGATCTTGTTGCACTTGTGCCTAGTGAAAGCGTTCCCTTGTCTGTTCCTAGTCCGTGTTCCTGACCTCCTGCCGTTGCCCCTGACTACGATCCTTGCCGCCTGCCCCCGACCTTCTGCTACGTCCGACCTTGCTTCTGCCTACTCCCTTGTACCGCGCCTATCTTCAGCATCTTCAGCAGCCAGAGAGGTGAGCCGTTGCTAGTGGATACGACCTGGTCACTACCGCCGCAGCAAGACCATCCCGCTTTGCGGCGGGCTCTGGTGAAAACCTGTAGTGGCTTAGAACCGGTCCACTAGCACGGTCCACGCCAATCCCTCTCTGGCACAGAGGATCCACTACCTGCCAGCCGGCATCGTGACAGTAGATCCGGCCATGGATCCCGCTGAAGTTCCTCTGCCAGTTGTCGCTGACCTCACCACGGTGGCCGCCCAGCAAGCACGACAGATCGCCCTTCTAACCCGTCAGCTGTCGGAAATGTCCACCATTTCGCACCAACTTCAGTCGCAACTTCTCCAGCAATCTTCTCCTCCGCCAGCTCCTGCACCTCCTCCGCAGCGAGTGGCCACTCCTAGCCTCCGCCTGTCCTTGCCGGACAAATTTAATGGGGACTCTAAGTATTGCCCTGGCTTTCTTTCGCAATGTTCCCAGCACTTGGAGATGATGTCGGACCAGTTTCCTACTGAAAGGTCTAAGGTGGCTTTCGTGTTCTGCCTTCTGTCTGGAAAAGCCCTGTCATGGGCCGCACCGCTCTGGGACCGCAATGACCCCGTCACTGCCTCTGTACACTCCTTCTTCTCGGAAATTCGAAGTGTCTTTGAGGAACCTGCCCGAGCTTCTTCAGCCGAGATTGCCCTGCTGAACCTGGCCCAGGGTGTTTCTTCCGTTGGCGAGTACGCCATTCAGTTCCGTGCTCTTGCTTACGAGTTGTCCTGGAATAGTGAGATTCTCTGCGCGACCTTTAAAAAAGGCCTATCCAGCAACATTAAAGATGTTCTGGCCGCACGAGAGACTCCTGCTGACCTACATGAACTCATTCATCTAGCCACTCGCATTGACATGCGTTCTTCCGGATGGCGTCTGGAGCTCCGCCTGGATATGGACTTTGTTCGCACGAAGCGTTTTTTCTCTCCGGCTCCTCTCTCCTCTGGTCCTCTGCAATCTGTTCCTGTGCTTCCCGCCGCGGAGGCTATGCAAGTTGACCGGTCTTGCTTGACACCTCAAGAGAGGACACGACGCCGCATGGAGAATCTTTGCCTGTACTATGCCGGTACCGAACACTTCCTGAAGGATTGTCCTATCCGTCCTCCCCGCCTGGAAAGACGTACGCTGACTCCGCACAAAGGTGACACAGTTCTTGATGTCAACTCTGCTTCTCCACGCCTTACTGTGCCTGTGCGGATATCTGCCTCTACCTTCTCCTTCTCTACTATGCTCTTCTTGGATTCCGGATCTGCAGGAAAATTTTTTTTGGCCTCTCTCATCAACAGGTTCTACGTTCCTGTGACCAGTCTCGCCAGACCCCTCTACATCTATTGTTTTTACAATAAAAGATTGGACTGTCTCGTACGTTTCCACACAGAACCCCTCCTAATTTGCATCGGACCTCATCACGGAAAAATTGAGTTTTTTTTCCTCAGGTTCTTTGGCCCCAAGAAGAGGGGGAGACCCAAGGGGGGGGGTACTGTTACGCCGAGCGCTCCGGGTCCCCGTTCCTCCCCGGAGCGCTCGCCTCATCTTCGTTGTTGCAGCGCCCCGGTCAGATCCACTGACCGGGTGCGCTGCGGTCCCGCCTTCAGCCGGGATGCGATTCGCGATGCGGATAGCGCCCGCTCGCGATGCGCACCCCGGCCCCCGTACCTGACTCGCTCTCCCTCGGTCCTGTCCCGGCGCGCGCGGCCCCGCTCCCTAGGGCGCGCGCGCGCCGGGTCTCTGCGATTTAAAGGGCCAGTGCACCAATGATGGTGCCTGGCCCAATCTTCCCAATTAGCTTAATTGGCTCCCACCTGTGCACTTCCCTATATCACCTCACTTCCCCTGCACTCCCTGGCCGGATCTTGTTGCACTTGTGCCTAGTGAAAGCGTTCCCTTGTCTGTTCCTAGTCCGTGTTCCTGACCTCCTGCCGTTGCCCCTGACTACGATCCTTGCCGCCTGCCCCCGACCTTCTGCTACGTCCGACCTTGCTTCTGCCTACTCCCTTGTACCGCGCCTATCTTCAGCATCTTCAGCAGCCAGAGAGGTGAGCCGTTGCTAGTGGATACGACCTGGTCACTACCGCCGCAGCAAGACCATCCCGCTTTGCGGCGGGCTCTGGTGAAAACCTGTAGTGGCTTAGAACCGGTCCACTAGCACGGTCCACGCCAATCCCTCTCTGGCACAGAGGATCCACTACCTGCCAGCCGGCATCGTGACAGCTACTAATATAGGAAAAAGTTCGAGAAGCGTTAAGTTGAGGCAGAAACCATTATTTACCCAGAGAACAGGTCACCTTTCAGCGCACCACTCTCCGTCAAGGTAAGCCCCAAAACCCACCGAGCCAGCCGCGTCAGTGTAAAGGGCTATCATAGTTAGAAACCACAGGCTGTTGCCAAAGGGTGCGACCGTTATACCGGGACAGGAATTCAATCCACACCACACAATCAGCTTTTAAAGGCCCAGTGACCCTAATCCTGTGCTCCGGCCTGCGAACGCCTCTGGTGGCAAGGGAAAGCCGTCTTGAAAAGACCCGCCCCATAGGCATGATTCTACACGCAAAAACTAATAAACCCAAAGGGACTGCAATTGCAGGAGAGTAACCTTGTTGGTTGCACAAAAACCCATCAGCTGATCCCGAAGACGGTTCAACTTGTCCACTGGCAAGCGAAAGACCATGTCCACGGTGTCAATTTCGATGCCCAGAAAGGACAACCGCGTGACAGGACCCTCCATTTTTTCCTTGGACAAGGGAACACCGAACCTACTCATAAGTGAACTGAAACAGTCTAACAAAAACTGACAACGGGAAGATCCACCCGGAGCTACAAACAAAAAATCATCCAGGTAATGTATGATCGAATCCGAACCCGTCTCAAAGCGTACAGCCCATTCCAAGAAGGAACTAAACATCTCAAAATAATGGCAAGAAATCAAGCAACCCATGGGAAGGCAGGCATCAAAATAATAAAAACCGTTCACCATGCAACCCAACAGGTGATAGTATTCCGGATGGACCGGCAAGAGCCGAAAAGCTGACTTGATGTCCGACTTGGCCAAAAATGCACCATGTCCTGCCCTGCCCACCAAATGGACCGCTCGATCAAAAGACACGTAGGAGACTGAAGCATCCTCCTTGGATATGCCATCGTTTACCGACGCGCCCTTTGGATGAGATAAGTGATGAATTAAACGAAAACTACCCACTTCCTTTTTCGGGACCACTCCTAAAGGGGACACCCTCAGGTTCTCATATGGGGGGCCAAAAACGGACTCATCATACGACCAAGATTAACCTCCTTCTGAACCTTATCCCGGAGAACCTGTGGGAGTTCCCTAGCAGATTTTAAGTTTTTAGCCAGCTGAGGGGAACGAGAGGGAACAAACGGTATAAAAAAACAAAAGAAAAACCCTCCAAAAGTTGCTCTGCTGCCGCCTTGTCTGGATACCTATTTAACCACGGCAGCATCCCTTCCACCGACACCGGACTCCTTGCTTTCAGCCTGACCCTGGGGTCTGCTGGGTTGCTTAATCTGTCTGGTGCATCGCACCGCTGCATGAGATCTACCACAGGTGGAACATTCATGTTTAAATTTACAGAGGCCGAAAAACTTACAGTGCCCCTCATTGAACAACCAGCAGGCTCCTAGGCGGCGGATGGCCACTAAACCTGAGGCAGCCTGCTGCCCCCGAGTGACCCCAGATTGAAAGGAGGGAACTCTCTGCAACATCATAAGTCGCAACCAGACATCTGTTGCTTTTACCCCCCAACCCAAATCCGGTTGCAACGCAAGGCGGCGATGAAATTCTTCGTCATATCGCCACCATGCGTTGCCGCCGTACGACTTATGAGCATTAAATATAGCATCCATATACATAAAAAGTTCGGAGCAATGCTCTGGATGACGCTGCCCCATCACACAACCCAGAACAGCGAAGGCCTGGAGCCAATTTCCCATTGTCTTCGCCACACGAGGTTTCCTATCCACAAATCTATCCTGCGTAACAGGTCTACGCTCCCTATCCACCGTGTGCTGATCAACTGATACCAGCGACCATATGTCTATATACTGATTGGCCCAAATTTTTTCCCGTACACTATCATCAATATGGGCCCCCAGGTGACTAAGTCGGCAAAAAATTGCTTCCTTATGAAGACCCGCCCGAACCGGCGAAGCCTTCCGCTGCGGAGCAGCTGGTGGTGGAACAGAACCCGGGGACTCAAACTGATGTAACAAAGCCTTAAGGGCTGGAATAAAACCCTGTGCCCCCGCCTCCCCCCAAGCCCCAGACAAGTCATACTTACCAACTGCAGGGGCAGAAACTGGAACCACAGGCGGAGCCACCGGCACAGGCGGAGCCACCGACGCAGCAGCAATGGGGACATCGTGTGATCGCGTAGCACCGCAGGTCGAACGACGGGAGGATCTTGAATTCCCCCGCCGAGACCCACGGCGGTGTGACCTCCTATCTGGACTCATGGAGCTATCGGATGAGTATTCAGAGGAGGAAGGGGACCTCCAGTGGGAGGACCTGGACCGACATCTATGACTGCGATATCGAGATTCGTGGCCTTTCCGACCTCGGCGGCGCCTCCCGGAACCGCTAGCCTCGCCACAATTTTCAGGGGCAGAGCCCCTGGCAGACCCAGATGAAGATCGCTTGCACCCTCCAGATGGGCCAGCAACCACCGGCTGCACGGTCTGGGGAATTATAACCGCTTGCTGATCCATAATGGGAAGCTGGGGGGGAGATAAAGCAACACTAGCAGTGGGAACCACAGGAGCCCCAAGTCCCCCAGCAGCATCTAAAGGCACAGGAGAAGGATCAGGGGAAGGAGTAACAACAGCAGCGGGCCCCTGAGGGACCCCTGTCAATGCATCACCCCCTTGTACTGAGGAGGAAGATGATGCCTGCAGGGTATTGCCCATATCCCTAGGGGGCAACCGCACTGGCAGGGCACAGGGGGCAGTAACAGTGGGTGCAGAGGAAGCTAGCAGGGCGCTGTGTGCAGAAGCAGGGGTTGGGGAATCTACTAACAAGGGGCAAGGGACGGGAGTAGTAGGAGCAGACCCTAACAGCTGGGCACTAGAGCCAGAAGCAGCGGCCGCTGCAGAGCAATGTACCTGGGCCACATGTGACTGCTGACTAACTGCCGGCAACTGGGGGAAAGAGAGAGGTGCGCACAAGGGAGGGGGCGGAGCCGGAGCTGCCGCGCGAACGGCCCGGGAACCACGCCCCCCTCCATGCTTTGCACTATCGCTCCGTCCAGCGTGGCCTCGCCGCCTGGACATAGGGGGACTAGGGCTAAGCCTAGCCGGAGGGCGGGATCGGCGCGACGGGCGCCCCGATCCCGAAATCTCCAACAGCACAGACAATTGACTCAGGGTAGGTGTAAGGGAAGGGTTCCCCAGTCCGGCAAGCAGCCGTGCCAGGAAACCCTCCTCATGCAACGCCCTCTCCCGGATTCTCTCACAGAGGTCGTCAGCCATTCTAGCTACCTGCTGCACAGAAGCTTCACACTTGCCGGGGACTCCACAAAGATGAAGCCGGAAGCCCAGGCAACACGTTTATCCCCTTCTTCTACTCCTCCCCTTCCTACTAACCTAGCCTATCCCTGACTCCTACACCTAAGTCCCACCTCTAATCCTCCAGCTCCTTATTCAATTTATTTTTTAACTCTATTTTAACCCTCCTTGTCAGTCCGAGATGCCGCCTCCTAAACGGTGCGGCGTCGAACATAAGCAGTAGATAGAGAGAAGTGCTCATGCCGCTGTACAGAACACTGGTGAGACCTCACTTGGAGTATTGTGCAGAGTACTGGAGGCCGTATCTCCAGAAGGATATAGATACTCTAGAGAGAGTTCAGAGAAGATATTAAACTAGTGTAATTTCCCAGTACAGGTACATGGTCCTATACTACCTGTAGGCCTTGTCAGGTTGAGCCTCCCCCTGTTGTCTCCCTGTTGTTTTATATGGTGAGTATGTTACTTTAATGCTTAGACAGGATGCCTATGTCTAGATAATCTGGAGGACCTGTGGGAGGTCTCAAGGACCTGTGAGTGAGCCTGTCACATGTTATGTTATGTAGTCATATGGTTTGTTGTCACATGTTCTCCCAGAGAGCACCAGCTTAATCTATGACCCACAGCTTGAACAATGGGCTTTAGCCCAGCCCCCCACTATATAAAGGGGTGGCCATTTGCAATTCTCTCTCTTGGATCTTACCATCTAATCTGAGAACAAGTCTTCACTGAGACAGCAAGCACCAGAGGCCTTAGACTCAAGTGATCTGCATCTGGAGTACCCCAAAAGCTACAAGTCTCTCCAGTAAGTCTACAAGTCTATGTCTGCTGTCACTGAAACTAGTCAAGTCCTGTCTAATTACAAGTCATGTTTACTACAAGTATTGGTCCAGCAAGCTGCAAGGTCCTCTGGGTCCTGGCCACCTCTCTGGGAAATCTGGCCTTAGATGTGGAGATAATTCCACCTGCCTTCTACTCAGTAAAGCCTCCGTTTGACCCGAGCTGGTTGTGGACTCTTTATTCACTACTAGCTTGTGGGATAGCGGAGAAAACCGGCATGTGGTGTTCCGAAACCCGAAAACCATACTGGTGTCATGAACACATAGGGGTTAATATCATCCGACCCCCAGGATTAAGAACAGCAGATCCCACCAACCTACACCGTATCACCTGTGGTCCCGCCATTCACCCGGTGGTCCACCACACTAGTACATGAATTGCAGAATAAAACTTACCAGGAAGGTTTAAAGGACCTTAACATGTATAGAAGAAAGAAGAGACAGAGGGGATATGATAGAGACTTTTATATACATAAAGGGAACCAAAACTACCACAAGAGGACATCATTTTAAATTAGAGGGGCAAAGGTTTAAAAGTAATATCAGGAAGTATTACTTTACTGAGAGAGTAGTGGATGCATGTGTGGTGTCCCGGTACCGTATCCTATCCGGTACCTGCGTGTGTGGGTCCCCTTAGCCAGAGTCCCTAAGACGTTGGGGTCCCCATTGTCTAGTTCACCCCTAGTCACCTCTCATCCAGATAGTTATTGCTCCAATAGCTTACTTAGGAAGCATGTAAATATTATATAAATGCCCTATAAATAGTTAATTACCTGTCTATAGTGTAGCAGGACCTGCGGGTCACGTGGTTAAGTGAACTCTATGGTATTTCTGCTTTAGGACCTTTGGAGGTCCTTGTGACGTAGTCAATCCCATCACTCATTGTAACAGTGAATGACGGCGTTTCGGACCAATCAGATTAGCCCTGCCCCCTGCCCATATAAGGGAGCGGCGGCCATCTTCTCACTCTCTTGGGCTCTTGTTCCTGTTCAAGCAAGCAAGAAGCATCTGCGCTGCTGAGATCTGTGAGTCTAGGCCTGAACCTTGCGGCGAAGGCCGATAACTTCTGAATTCTGAGTGTATCAGTCCCCATGCACTCTGCAAGATCACCGGACCTCATCTATCCCCTAAATCCGGACGGATTTGCAATAATTACCCTAAATTCAGAGACTTTAATTTATTTCGAGGTCCGCAACAATTGTCAGTCATTGAGCGATATAAAGACTGTATTCCTGAGACTGTCATTGTTCATTGGATGTACCGCAAGCACTTAAGTAAAGTTACCCAAGTTCAAGTACATTGTGGACCTTCAGTCATTTCATTACATGCACCTGTCGTTTCTGGGAAGGGCGGCGATAGGCCGGAGCATTACCTCAGCATACTAGCCCTCAGCCTGGCGTCACGAACTATAGGGTTAACATTAACCCCTCATCTACCGAAACAATACCCCCACTACCAACACCCCCCCAAGGGCTACCACAAAGCCTTTTTGGCGTTGCACGAACAGGATACAGGTGTGCGCCTAGTACAGTCGCCATTAGTGAAAGTGTACTCCCCCCCAGAAAAAGAACTTTATTCATGTGTTGTAAACCGTGTTGCTGTGTACAGGAACGGTGCTTGCGCTGCACCACACAAGGGGGCCAAGAGAAAAGTAAGGGGGGAGGCGAAAATTCTGTTACGACTAAGATGTGTAAACTGTGCAATGAGTTCATGCTGCGATCCAGTCGGCACAGGCGGAGCCGAACTGCTGCCGGAAAAGCGCGCAAAGAAAGCCTGCACTGCGCCACGCCCCACCCCTGGGCGTGGCCACCAAGTTGCTGTGTCACAGCCAAAAGGGAACTCAGAGATACAGGAGTCATTTCTGGAGGGACCGGAAGTCGGGGCTGCACCGACAGTGTCCTTCCTGCCCAGCACCATTTTGAAGAAGCCCACTATAAGAGACACCACGCAGAGCAACCTCTTCAGTCTGCATGGAGAGCCGGAGAGTACAGACATGGAGGAGAGCAGCGTACCACGTGGTGAAGTTGGCAAAATGGTGCCGGAAACACGGAAAGTTGTGGCAATCGCAGCCCAACTTTTTCAAGAGCTTGCCGACCGTCTGCAGTGGTTGTCATTAGACGAAGAGGGGGCCTGCAATCTTCCCCCACTGCCTGATGATGACGATTGCCAGAAACACCTCCAGCGGAAAGCACAGGGACACCTGGAGGTGCATCACCGGTGAGATTGTCCCCTCACCACAGAACCTGGGGCTCGTGGGCCGAGATCCCGTCGGAGGAGTCTGCTGTGAGTACCCCGTCTGAGGTGGCCTATTCTTCCTCCTCCAGCACTGAGGTCATTCCTCGATCAAGCTTGCCAAGTGCACGACCATGCTCACCAAAATTGCCGCAATGGGTGTTCGGAGATGAGCCGGAGCTGATTGAATACATGCACAGAGTACTTCAACCTTTACCTGGGAAGCCACTCCCACCAATCCCAACTGCAGAAAGGGAAAGGGCCCGTCAAGAAGCCGAGCTGGCCGAATTGATGGAAAAGCTAAAGGCCCGATACAAAGAACTCTATGCTCCCAAGCACATACATTTGCCTTATGAAGAAAGAGTGCCGTATCAAGAAAATACCAAAGAAATGGAGGCATTGTACATCCGTAAATGGGATCACCCCCGAGAAGGGGAGGAGCCATTAGAAAGAAGAAGAGCAACTGTGGCCAAGTTCGACAAGGTCAGAGGTTATGGGACACTCCTTGACTGCCACACTGGGCAGACCATCCTCATAAACCGGCGAGCAGTGCAAAGGCCATATCTCCATAAGAAGTTCTACACCTTGGAGGTGGGTGAAATTGTGGAGTACACCCCCGTCCAGAGCCTTCGTGGGGAATGGGCTGCTGCGGTCACCAGACCAACAGCCCCAACACAGCTTCCATTCAAATATTTCCCATCAACGGACTGGGAGTCCGATCCCTTCAACTTGAGGCCGACAAGGTCTGCTCCTAAAGCCTCCACCAGCGTACCCAAGGAGGAGGAGCTTCAACAGTCAAGTGCATCATCTTCTATGTACAGCAAAGAGTCAAGTACATCATCTTCTATGTACAGCAAAGAGCCAAGTTCTTCATTTTCTACAGATCGTCGAGAGTCAAGTCCTGCTCAAGTTCAAGAAAGCAAGCCCAAATTGCGGGCACTAAAGACCGTACCTAGGCCCTCTTGGAGCAATGAGAGTTTGCCTCCTGCACAGGTACCAACGTATGTACCAAGGCCCTCTTCTGACATGGAGAGTTTGCCTGATTCCAGGGTACCAACGAAAGAGTCATGGGTCCATCCTGGTTTGGAGATGGTACTCAAGCCCTATTGCCCCACTTTGATCCCGGCTAAATAAGTCTATAACCCCTTCTCAAGCTGCCTTTCACCACTCCATCCTCACCAATGTGGTGTGGCAAAGCTATGTAAATTCTAATCCTGCCCCTGACGTTGGCAGATATAGAGGAACCAAGAGAGGCACTACAAGAGTAAAAAAGAACATCTTCTAAAGGGACTCTAAAGTAATGTCATATTGTTTTTCTGTCTAACCATTTTTGTCTTACAATATCGACGTACTGCACGTGTACACTCAACACTAAAAACATCTTGTACATAAAAATGTATAAAATGCTAAAGGTGTTTAGTAGGTAATTCAACAGGGGACACATCGGCTCCTCCGAGGGTAGTATTATTGCTGTCGCCCATCGCTAGCACCTGTCTCAACAAAAATAGTAGGGAAGATTCCCCTTAAAATAGTACTTGCACACATAGTACCCTAGATTACTAACTTAAATGTACTACCTCAAGTTTCTCTGGTACATACACCAAAATAAATATCTCACTTAAGAAAAACATTTAGGAATTGTAGCATATGGATACCCAATTCCTGCCACTGTTAGGTACACATCTTCTTCTCCCTCATTGCGTGTGTGAGATGCTCTGCCTGGCCAGTAGGTGCTCTTGCTAATACAGAATTAAACACGTAATTCTAAAAATAACCTAGTTAGGTTGTTTTTGAAAGTGCTCTAGGGATAAGTAGCGTGTAGCCGATTGACCCTAGCAGCCACCCTTACTGTGACCTAGCTTACGACTAGCCAGTATAACCTTATGTGTACTTACAGGTAACTTATTGTTGGCAAAGAAATAAAATGTGTGAGATAATAATAAAATTGTCTGGTCAGCTTGACGCTAAAGGTGTATAGAGCTGAACTAATGTCTAGATAGTCTCATGTATAGAGAGTTATATTAATGCTCAGTTTAGCTTCCAAGAATGTGAAGAGAGCTAATAAAAATGTTTTAGGAGCTAGCAACTATATGTCAGATAGCTGCCTAATTGTCTAGTAAGCTTAGAATGTATAGTAAGCTTAATGAAAATGTCTAAGAAGCTACAAACTAAAGTATAGATAGCTTTGTTAATGTCTAGATAGCATTCTTGTCTAGGTAGCACTAATGTTTAGATAGACTTCTATTGTCTAGATCAGATACTAGTAAGAGTATCAGAGAATGTAAATGTATTCAATGTTTACTTAGGATGTATAGCAAAATTATAGATCATCCTGTTCTAGTCCTAGTCCCTCTGTCTTAGGGGACAGACGTCGAGGTCGACTTATCTTAAGTAAGGGGATTTGTGGTGTCCCGGTACCGTATCCTATCCGGTACCTGCGTGTGTGGGTCCCCTTAGCCAGAGTCCCTAGGACGTCGGGGTCCCCATTGTCTAGTTCACCCCTAGTCACCTCTCATCCAGATAGTTATTGCTCCAATAGCTTACTTAGGAAGCATGTAAATATTATATAAATGCCCTATAAATAGTTAATTACCTGTCTATAGCGTAGCAGGACCTGCGGATCAGGTGGTTAAGTGAACTCTATGGTATTTCTGCTTTAGGACCTTTGGAGGTCCTTGTGACGTAGTCAATCCCATCACTCATTGTAACAGTGAATGATGGATGTTCGGACCAATCAGATTAGCCCTGCCCCCTACCCATATAAGGGAGCGGCGGCCATCTTCTCGCTCTCTTGGGCTCTTGTTCCTGTTCAAGCAAGCAAGAAGCATCTGCGTTGCTGAGATTTGTGAGTCTAGGCCTGAACCTTGCGGCGAAGGCCGATAACTTCTGAATTCTGAGTGTATCAGTCCCCATGCACTCTGCAAGATCACCGGACCTTATCTATCCCCTAAATCCGAACGGATCTGCAATAATTACCCTAAATTCAGAGACTTTAATTTATTTCAAGGACCGCAACAATTGTCAGTCATTGAGCTACATAAAGACTGTATTCCTGAGACTGTCATTGTTCATTGGATGTACCGCAAGCACTTAAGTAAAGTTACCCAAGTTCAAGTTCAAGTACATTGTGGACCTTCAGTCATTTCATTACATGCACCTGTCGTTTCTGGGAAGGGCGGCGATAGGCCGGAGCATTACCTCAGCATACGAGCCCTCAGCCTGGCGTCACGAACTATAGGGTTAACATTAACCCCTCATCTACCGAAACAATACCCCCACTACCAACACCCCCCCCCCCCCCCCAAGGGCTACCACACAAGGAATAGCCTTCCTGCAGAAGTGGTCGCTGCAAATACAGTGAAGGAGTTTAAGCATGAATGGGATAAGCATAAGGCTATCCTTCATATAAGATAGGGATAGACATAAGGCTATACTTCATATAAGATAGGGATAGGCATAAGGCTATCCTTCATATAAGATAGGCTCTGGGACTATTCATAGGATTCAGATTATTGGGCAGACTAGATGGGCCAAATGGTTCTTATCTGCCGACACATTCTATGTTCTATGTACTAGGATCCAGTGGTATACCTTCGGGGGGTTAAGGCTAAACCACGCCCTGGTGTCACAAACACAAGGGGTTAATACCATCTGCACCTCACACCCTGCCGCCATACCACACTTACCCGCCCATTTTTTTTTTTGCCTATATTTTCAGTATACAGCAGTGGTCCTCAACCTGGGGTACAAGTACCCCCAGGGGTA
This sequence comes from Hyla sarda, assembly GCF_029499605.1. NCBI lineage: Eukaryota > Metazoa > Chordata > Amphibia > Anura > Hylidae > Hyla > Hyla sarda. The sequence goes on from NC_079191.1 coordinate 400,887,011, forward strand.
CTTGGCAGTTCTCTAGGGGGTACTTGAAGAAAAAAATCAGTAATGGCAGCCACTGGTTACTGGTCTGGACCACTTTGAAAGAAATGGCAGGCTGACGTCACTGCACCGAGGAGCAGAGCAGGAGAACAGCAAAGGGGAAGCGCGGGCACTGGGCTGCTGTGGGCAGTAACTACCATCAGCTTTGTTGCTCCAATGCCCCTGCAGACCGGGGACCTACTGATATGAGGCATAACAATAGGTCCCCAGACCAGTGGAACAGCGGGACAGTATGGCGGCCTACAATTATATATGGGGCAGTTTGGGGGCCTACAGCTATATTTGGGGGCACAAAGGGGGCCTTACAACTTTATGAGGACGCAAAGCGGGTACTATTACCGTGTGTGACAATAAACATGGGGAGTTTGTAAATAGGTGGGTATTGTACTGCAGAAAGAAGCCTAAAATGTTTGTTTGGCTGGTTCTGTGGAGAAGTCTTGTATGGGAGAAATCTTAATGGCTGCCTAGGCCAGATAGTGAAAAAAAGTAAACAACTCCGGTTAAAGAAGACGTCACCTGTAAATCAGGGACTGGGGAGATAGGGAGAAGAACAGGGGGCCTAATATAGAGGAAAGTAAAGCATATGAATTATACTATAATCATTACAAAAGGTCTCTAATATGGGGGTACAATTTTTTTGGGAATGGGCTGTCAAGGGGTACTCAGGCAAAAAAGATTGAGAACCACTGGTATACAGGATATAATTTTGCCCCACTGTTTGTCAGTCTGCACGATTTTCTACATATTCAAGTTGTTGTTTTTTTTAGACATCTTGCAATGGATACAGGGTAACATGTCATTTTTATCTCCATTTTTCATTAGTAGATGAGAGTCCATAGCTAAGCTTATCAGATCGAGCAATGGGGAAGGGCTTCTGCTGTAGCTAGGTGCCTTACAGTCAAAACGGAAAATCCTGAGAACTATAGAATAAATCATTATAAATGTCCCATACTGCAATTTCCATCAGTCAGAAACAATCAAAATTGTGTTAACTATGGGCAGTGGCTGACAATCAGAGGACTACTTTATGGTTATGTTGTCCATAATAATTTTGGCCAGGTATAGGCTATGGGTTTCCTGCCATTCTTAGTTAAAGGGGTTATCCACCATAAGGTGATTTTACTATGTACCTGGCAGACAGTAATGGACATGCTTAGAAAGGATCTGCGCTTGTCTTGGGGCTAAATGGCTATGTCATGAGATTACCATAACACTGTGGCTAGCTGTTTGTGAACTGGTATTTCCTGTTTGACTTTTCTTTTTTTGACTACAAATCCCACAATTCCATTTTCCTCCCTCCCACACATCAGGCACCCCACCCATTGAAACAAATAATGAGCAGCATCCATTCAAAGACCTGTGGTTTTCAATCAGGGTGCCTACAGCTGTTGCATTAGTTGCAGATTGAGCTCTCTCCCACCAAGCGATCGCTCCACCCATTGAAGCAGACAGGCTCCCTGTCATCAGCTGACTAGTGAGTCAGGTCTCGGCCGCATTGCAACCTGGGAAAAATCTGAGACCACAGTCATTTTGTATGCTGGTAAAAATAAAAATTGGGGTGAAAATCACAGAATAATTGTGAGAAAACCGTCACACACAGGTACAGACACTATATTATGAACTACACTAACTTCACAGCCCCTGTAGCATAAACAAATAAAAAAAAATCCTGAATACCCCTTTAAGATAAGATATAGCACTAAATATACACTTAAAGGGGTTGTGCGCTGCTCTGCAGTTCGGAGCTCCGCTCACAGCGTCCGAAAGTTCATTACTCTGAACGCTGTGTGCGGGCTTCGGTGTTCGCAGTCGCCGAGCGTGACGTCACGCCCCGGCCCCTTCGTGACGTCTCGCCCGCCCCCTCAACGAAAGTCTATGGGAAGGGGGTGCGACCGCTGTCACGCCCCCTTCCCATAGACTTTGGTAGAGGGGGCGGGCGTGACGTCACGAGGGGGCGGGCAAGATGGGTGGGTGTGGCGTCACACCCGGCGGCTGCGAACACGGAAGCCCGCACACAGCGTTCGGAGCTCCGAACTGCAGGGCAGCGCACAACCCCTTTAAAGAGTACCTGTCACCAAACTAAACATTTAATATATTGCTCCTTATGAAATTATAAGACACTTTGATATTTACTTGCTGTTAAAATTCTTAACCTTTATATGTTTTTAATGTGATTGAAAAAACAGGCTGCTAAGTACAATGATACACAGGGCAAGTCTGTACTGCCAAGGAGCCCTAAGCATAAGAGGGGCACTGGCAAATTGCACCTTATCTCTTTTTCTGCTGCTCCAAATCCTTTACTTTGTATGAGTTAAATGATAGTATTCTGTCTGCCTGCAGCCACCACTAGGGGGTGCCTACTGAATATAGAGTTATACAGATCCCAGTTTTTTATTAGGATCCATAATTTTCTGGATTTGCTGCCGAAGTCCCATTGAAGAACATTACAATACGCCTTTCTCCAGCCTGAAATGACTAATAACAGGGAACAATAGATTAATAGTGCAGTAAATGAGGATAAGCTTAGGTCAGTGTCTCTTTAAATTAGGATACTGGTTTAATGCCGAACAGAAATATTTTGTTGTTACTACAAGAGAAGCTATGTAACACATGCGGCTCTACACATCGTATAAACATAACCTCGGTGGAGCATTAATTCTCAGGCTAACAGGATTTTTCAGATACCTTCAACGGCCCATTCATAAACATCGGTAAGAATCTTACGTTACAAATCTTGACCCTAAATAAGGAATCAGATACTTAAGAGGGAGGGAGACGGAAAATACTGAGAAACTATTTCTACGCAAAGGCCTTGGAAAGGCATCTGAGAAGAACTTGATAATAGTGTGCATTATATAAAACCCAATGGACAGTTCTTACAGGGGCGGAGAACATCCACATATCCCTATTGTTTAACTACTGTATTCAGCTTTATTAAATGCGTTTGTGAGGCATTTCAAAATGACAAAAAAGTATTAAAGGGGTATTCCGGCCTTAGACATCTTATCCCCTATTCAAAGAATAGGTGATAAGATGTATGATTGCGGGGGTCCCGTGGCGGGACCCCTGCAATCATACATCTTATCCCCTATCCTTTGAATAGGGGATAAGATGTCTAAGTTAGTAACCCTTTAAATGTCATCTATGGGTGTCCAGTACCTGGACACCTTAAAGAAGATATTGTCATTAAACACTACAGTGGTATGACCATAAGACACAAATTACTTTTGTCCAAGCCATTATAACATATGCCATTATAACATGAAAAAATGCTTTAATCTGCAGCCTGCAAGTGTCAAAGGGGCATGGCCTTGCCTCTAAAATGCCCCATGCTGGAATGCCTTTCTCTACCCCCCTTGAGCCCTAATTGGCTGACAGAGCTCAGCCCCTATTGTGGCGCATGGGCATATTGTTGGGGGGTGCTGGGATTCAGACTCCTATTGATTGAAACTTGAGTGTTTTCCTAAAGACAGAGCCTTTTGTAGTCCCAGATAACCTCTTTAAGAATGGTGGTATTGTGGTGTCCCAGTACCGCATTCTATACGGTACTTGTTTATTTGTGGGTCCCCATAGCCAGAGTCCCTAGGACTTAGGGATCCCTCTTAGCCAGTCTACCTCTAGTCGCCTCTATTCTAGTGTATAAATCTTTAATTTATCCATAGGTTAATGTAAATGGGATAGTATATGTAAATAAATGGTTAATTACTTGTTTCCATGGCGTCGCAGGGCCTTCGGGTCATGTGATGCGTTCCAAGCCTCACTCTGGATGCGTTCCAGGCCTCACTTTGGTATTTCTTGCCTTGTTTTGGTTTTATTGTGTGTATAGGACCTGTATAGGAAGTCAGATGATCACCCAGAAGCCTGTGTGACGGTGAGTGACAGCTGACCTTGGACCTATCAAATTAGGCTCCACCCCCTGTCCATATAAGGGACGCGGCAGCCATTTTAGTGCTCTTTGTTCCTGGGTTGCCAAGCAAGCAACATCTCTCTATAGAACTTGTGCTGCTAAAAACCATGAGTTAGGCCTAAGCCTCGCAGCAACGGCCGATTCTAAGCAAATATAGAGTGTATCAATCCCCAAACACTCTGCGGGACCACCGGACCTAATCTACCCCTAAATCCGGACGGATCCACGCACCAATTACCTTGATTCTATTAACCTGAAAAAGACGCAAGGTCTGCAGCAACTGTCAGTCATTGAAGTCTATAGAAGTGTACTGCAGAGACTGTAACTGTATTCTGAAAGTAATGCAAGTTCAAGAGTAAAGTTTACTTCAGTTCAAGTTTAACTCCAGTGTGGACCTTCAGTCATTACCTGCATATGCCTGTCATTTCTGGGAAGGGCGGAGATAGGCCGAAGCTATACCTCAGTAATACCAGCCCTCACCCTGGCGCCACGAGTGACAGGGTTAATATTAACCCCTCATATACCGATACCATACCACCACCATACACCCCACCAAGGGCTACCACAGTATTTTATGGGGGCGTGGTCTGGATGTCGAGCTAAGCGGTTGCACGCTGAGGAGCTCCCGCTGCCCGGCACCTTCCACACTGGTCCATACATAATCCTGAGGGCCAGGTACCCACCTTATCTGCCTCCCTGGGTGGCCTGAAGTTCCTGCAGCCTCCCGGTGAGCGGAGGTGTTGGGTGTGCCTCTGCAGCAGTGCGGGTCTTGTGCTGTGGGGTCGTCTGTGTGGGCTGGAGGCTGTCCTCCTCTGGTGGATCCGGGCTCAGCGGCGGTGTGTGTGGAGAGTGCGCTGGGTCTCCTGGTCCTGAGGCCCAGCATGAACTTATCCTGTGTGCTGGGGAGCGCTGCCATTACGGGCTTCGTGGGCTTCTAAGGTTAGCGCCCTGCATCTGGCTGGTGCTGTGGTCCACAGATCTGCTTCTGCTGCGGTTGGGAGGTCAGGCCTCACTGGGACATTTACTGTTTCTCTGAAGCTACCTGGAATGCTGCATTTCTATCCTTGCAGTGGGGATTGTGCTGTCTCCCTCCCAGCCTGTAGAACTCTGGCCCTGCAGCACCTGGAGGTGCCCTTGTGAGACCCTATACTGCAGCCTTACTGTGGAGCTCCTGGACTGCTGGCTGTCTATTGCCTCATTGTAACTGTGAGTTCCTCTGTGATCTGCTTGTGGACTGCTTTGTTAGGAGCTGCTATATATATTCTGAAGTACCCTGCCTCCTCTGGACTGTGTCCCTTGTGCTTTCTAACTACTTGCCTCCTCTGATGATGGGCGCTCTCACTCCTGTGGTTCATCTCAGTGGGACCCTGGTGCTCAGACCCCGCTTGCTGCTAAAGTCTCCATGCAAACGTCGACAGCACTGAGCCAGTTCTCCAGGTCTCATGACCGTCCTAGGGGTAACTCTCCTGATCCACCTCTTTCGCTGTTTGAGGGCTCTCCGACTCCGCCACAAGTGCAGTCCCCTGGAAGACCCTCCTATGATGCGGCTACTATGGACCACCGGTTTTCTGAGCTTTTGGCTGCCTTTACCGCCTTTCAGTCAATCCTGGTGTCCAAGGTGGACGAGCTCTGGCAGGAATTCGTTATTATGCGGCATGAAACTCAAAAGCTACGTGAACACACTGATGAGGTGGAGCGCAGGGTGTCCAAAGTTTAAGATACTATACACCCTTTGCCGGTGCAAGTGGCTACTCTTCAGCGCCAAGTTACGGGCATTCTGGGCCGAATGGGTGACCCTGAGAATCACCTGAGGTGCAATAACTTCTGCGTTGTGGGCCTTCCTTAGAAGGTGGAAGGGACTGACCCCGTGTTGTTCTTGGAAACATGGCTGAAGGAGATCCTTCCTGTGGACACCTTTTCTTCCTACTTCTCTGTTGAAAGGGCCCATAGAGTCCCGGCTAGATCCCCTCCTGGTGGTCCCCCGCATCGTTTCCTGGCAAAACTTCTTCACTTCAAGGATCGCGATGCTGTGAGACTCAAAGGGGAGGTCATCTATAATGGGAGCAAAGTATCCTTCTATCCTGACTTCTCTGTGGAACTTCACAAGCAACAGGTTCAGTTCACTGAGGTCCGCTCGAAGCTAGGTGCCAAGGGCTACAGCTACTCAATGCTGTATCCTGCTTGCCTGAGTGTGGTGAATGGGAATTCTACCAAGTTCTTCACCTCTCCGACCGAGGCTCTACATTGGGTGGATGCGGCTCCTCCAGCTCGTCCGCCGGACTGACCTGCCCTGCTTTGACTGCCATCTCCCCCTTTTTATTTAGTTAGTTGTTAGGGAGACAGCATGTTCCTTGTAGGGTCTCCCTAGGCTCCAGATCCGGATAGGGATTCTCCGGTATAGCCTCCCTTAGTTGCTGGCCACTATACTGTTTAAGGTGGGGTAGCGGGAGGGTTTTGATGCTGGTTTGTGTTTCCTCAGTTAGGCGTTCTTTTAACGCTACATAACAGTTGAATTTAGGGTATAGGTCTGCACTGTGTTAGGGATTAGAGGTTTTCTCATGTCCCATTAGACAGGGAATTTTGGGGAATGTTTTGTTATTGCTATAATTGTTATGTATTTCGGTTTCTTGTTTGTGCCCTGTCTGTCCCTGTGTTGGTTTGTTGGTGTGTGGTGGTGTGAGTGGTCCCGGTCCTCCTTCCTTTCCCTACTGCTTTTGTCCATAGTTATCTATATTAATGGGGACTTTAAATGTTATTAGCTGGAATGTCCAGGGGCTTAACTCCAAATTTAAGAGGGCTCTTTCCTTGTATTTTTTAAAACGTCAGTCTCCTCATGTTATTGCTCTACAGGAGACCCATTTAACTGGATAGAAGGTTCTTGCCCTTATGAGGGAATGGATAGTGCTGGGTTACCATGCCTCTTACTCTAATTATGCTAGAGGAGTTTCTGTTTTAGTAGCTAAGTCTCTACCACTGGTTGTTTCCCATGCTGCCTGTGATCACTTTGGGCATTTGTCTTTTCCCTCCGATCCTGTCCTTTTTATAGGTGACTTTAATATGGCTCCTGATGCTCAGCTCTATCGTACCACTGCTGCTGATACTGGCTCCTCCTCTTTTGCTTCCTGGTGCCTGGCGTTGGGCCTAACTGACCTCTGGAGATGGAAGTACCCGACTGCATCTAAATTCTCCTTCTACTCTGCGCCCATAGGTCCTTCTCTCTCATAGATCTTGCCTTGGCGGATCTTCTACCGGCAGTAAGGAATGTCTTTTCCACCACTAGGGGGATCTCAGACCACTTTGCCATAGTCGTTACTCTCATAGTCGTTACTCTCAATTTAGGCCCTCGTCCCCCTTCCCATCTTTGGCGCATGCACCCGGGTTGGTTACAGGCTTTGGAGGCTTTGGGGGTGGTTCACATAGATTATTGGGAGCATAATGCTTCTCACCCTGACCCCTTGGTCCAATGGGATGCTTACAAGGCCACAATACGGGAAGCCTTTATTGCTGGTGGGGGGCAGGTCAGAGGAAAATTAGATCTGCTAGGGAGAGGGGGTTGCAGGAGGAAATGGGTGCTTTAGAAGTAGCCTGTGTCAGGGATCCCTCTTCTGATAATGAACGGGCTTAGGTTAAGGCTCAGAGATCTCTTTTAATTGTCCAGAGGTATAGGGTCCAGTTGCGATTGGCAGATAGGGAAGCGGCCCTCTTCGAGTTTGAGGATAAGAATGGGAAGGTCCTAGCTTACTTGGCGAGGGCGAGTCATCCTGCTGCCTCCATTCCTTGTATTAGAGACAGGGATGGTTCTATGGTGTCAGATCCCCATGTGATCAACTCAGTTTTTAGGGACTTCTACTGCACTCTCTACTCTGCTAAGTCTAGGCCCTGCCAGGGGAAGTTCATCTTTTCTTGGATGAGTTATCCTTTCCCAGACTTAGTTGTGCGCAGGATGAGGCTTTAGATGCCCCCTTTACAGCAGAGGAGGTGGGGCAGGCTATCCGTGATCTTCCACCTGGGAAGACTACGGGGTTGGATGGGATGATTGGTATAGGATGAATGAGGAGGGGTTGACCCCTATACTCCTTAAACTATTTAAGTTGGTGGCTGCTAGAGACTCTCTTCCAGACTCTATGAGGGAGGTGCTGATTGTTGTGCTCCTCAAGCCTGGAAAAGACCCACTATTGCCAGATTCTTACAGACCTATCTCCCTCCTTAATGTTGATATTAAGATTTTGGCTAGAGTTTTGGCTACTTGTCTCCATGGTGTCATTGCCTCTATCATTCATCCTGACAAAAGTGGTTTTATGCCAGGTAGGGATACAGATATTAATGTTAAACGCCTCCAACTCAATATTGCAGCGGTGGAGGAGGGTTGTCCCACAGGGGTTATAGTCAGTCTCGATGTTTACAAGGCCTTTGACTCAGTAGAGTAACCCTATCTATGGGGTTCGGTTGGGTTTGGTCCCCGGATCTGCGCTTGGGTTCGCCTGCTGTATGATAGCCCTCGGGCCCGCATTCGTACTAATCTAGATATTTCTGACCCCTTCCACCTAGGTAGTGGAACAAGACAGGGGTGTCCGCTATCTCTTTTCCTTTTTGCTTTTGCGGTAGAGCCTCTAGTTTCCCTTTACGCAGACAACATGTTAGTGTATTTGGCGGATGCAGAGGGTTCTCTCCTTTACCTCATTAACCGGTTTGGCTTGATTACGAGCCTGCAGGTTAACTGAGCCAAGTCCTCCTTGATGGCGCTCTTTGCCGAGGTTACTGGTGGGAGTTGTGGTTTTGCAACATCTAGATTACCAGTTTGGAGACCACAGCTCTAGATCAGCAGGAGGTGGCCAAAATTGAGTGAGAAGACGACCAATGTCCATCGTAGATTTCACAGATATCAGTGATTACTAAGGAGTTCAGGTACTGGTCACTAATAATTGACATTACCAAATACAGTATTTCTTAATGTGTCAAAAACCCATTTAATACAGTCAAATACAGTAAGGAAAACATGAATGTTTGACATTCTCAGCTTCCGTAAGGATTTACCGAGAGATCTCTAATGCCCACCACCATTATCACGTTCTTCTCCCCCATTATCACAGATGACTTTGACAGAAATTTTCCTAGAAAGAATTTTTGAAATATTTTGTTTCTCCCACTCAAGTGTTCCGTTCACTACTCAGGGTCAAGATTTGTAACGTAAGTCTGATGTTTATAGAAGTCATCCGAAAAAGTTATCCGAAAATCCTGTAAGCCTGAGAATGAATGCTCCGCTGACGTTATGTTTATATAAAGTGTAGAGCCGCATGTGTTACATATTGTTTCTTCTCTCTGCATTAAGCTGGTATCTGAGTTTAAAGAAATACTAAACAGAAAGTTTACCTTATCCTCATTGACACAGCGGAATTTTCGAAATCAATGGGGCTTTGAATTTCAGCAGAATTCAGTGTTTTAAAACCACAGGAATTCCGCCATCATTTGTGCAAAAATTTCAATGCAAGCTTTGCAGAACAGAGATTGAGAGGAATTCTGCCATGTGAACATAGCCTGAATGTACTATGCAATCTATTGCTCCCAGTTATAAGCTATTTCAGGTCAGAGGTTAATAATAATTGGGGGCATTTACAGCCATGACCGTAAATGTTGGCACCCCTGAAATTTTTCAAGAAAATGAAGTATTTCTCAAAGAAAAGGATTGCCGTGACAGACGTTTTGCTATACACATGTTTCCCTTTGTGTGTATTGGAACTAAACCAAAAAAGGGAGGAAAAAAAGCAAATTGGACATAATGTCACACAAAACTCCAAAAAAGGGCTGGACAAAATTATTGGCACCCTTTCAAAATTGTGGGAAAAAGATTGTTTGCTCCCATTGATTGTGATGCTCCTTTAAACTCACATGGGGCAAGTAACAGGGGTGGGCTATATAAAAATCACACATGAAAGTAGATAAAAAGGAGAGAAGTTCCCCTAGTCTTTGCATTGTGTGTCTGTGTGTGCCACACTAAACATGGACAACAGAAAGAGGAAAAGAGAACTGTCTGAGGACTTGAGAACCAAAATTGTGGAAAAATATCAACAATCACAAGGTCACAAGTCCATCTCCAGAGATCTAGATTTGAAAGTAAGAGGAGAAACCCTTTCCTCAAATCTGGTCTTTTGTATGCTCTGAAAAAATGGTGAGAGCGTATATAAAGAATTGTGTGTGTACACAGTTGGTACTGAAGTAAAAACAATATATATTATATTGTATTAAAACAAATATATGTTTATTGATGTAATTGGCTATGGCAACTGCCTGCAGGGCCCTTGCAGTAGTGTCAATAGATACAAACAAATATAAAATTAATAATATAGAATATAAAAAATAAAGATTATTCAAAATGATTATGCAGATAAATAAAAAAGGTCCATATTATGCAATCAAAAGGATAGGCAGCGATTTCAAATGCAATATTGCACAATTTGTAATCCAGTGGATAAAGTTCCGTATAGCTTAGAGAGACTTCAACAATCTTATGTAATGATATTGAACAAAGTTTGGAAGTTGCAGGACAGTGTTGGCTTACCTGTCCTGGCGGGATCCCATGGCGCTCTCACTACTTACCCACAGCGCCTTCCGAACCGGACGCCTAGTCGCTCTTTGGAATGGCGAGTCGTCAGCACCGGTGAGCCAGGGGAGGGAGAGGTCTGCTTGTTGGCGTGGTGATGCAAAGTTTTATGCACTATGCGCATCAGGATGTCTACTTGCCGGCGTGGTGTTATGTAGCTTCATGTGCTATGTGCACCAGGAGATCTGCTTGCCGGTGTAGTGATCTAAAGTTTTGTGCGTTGTGCGCACCAGGAAGGTTGGCTTGTCCCTGTAGTATAGTTCATGCGTTGTGCGCATCGGGAGGTTATAGGATGCTGCAAATACCTATAGATTGCTATGGGTATAAAGGCTAGAGGCGTTTCGAGACCGGCTGGGTCTCTTTTTCAATAGCAGTGTCTCGAACTATACTACAGAGACAAGCCATCCTTCCTGGTGCGCACAGCGCACAAAACTTCAGATCACTACACCGGCAAACAGATCTCCTGGTGAGCATAGCACATGAAGCTACATAACACCACGCCGGCAAGTAGACATCCTGATGCGCATAGTGCATAAAACTTTGCATCACCACGCCGACAAGCAGACCTCTCCCTCCCCTGGCTCACCGGTGCTGACGACTCGCCATTCCAAAGAGCGACTAGGCGTCCGGTTCGGAAGGCGCTGTGGGTAAGTAGTGAGAGAGCCATGGGATCCCGCCAGGACAGGTAAGCCAACACTGTCCTGCAACTTCCAAACTTTGTTCAATATCATTACATAAGATTGTTGAAGTCTCTCTAAGCTATACGGAACTTTATCCACTGGATTACAAATTGTGCAATATTGCATTTGAAATCGCTGCCTATCCTTTTGATTGCATAATATGGACCTTTTTTTATTTATCTGCATAATCATTTTGAATAATCTTTATTTTTTATATTCTATATTATTCATTTTATATTTGTTTGTATCTATTGACACTACTGCAAGGGCCCTGCAGGCAGTTGCCATAGCCAATGACATCAATAAACATATATTTGTTTTAATACAATATAATATATATTGTTTTTACTTCAGTACCAACTGTGTACACACACAATTCTTTATAATCGCTCTCACCATTTTTTCAAAGCATACAAAAGACCAGATTTGAGGAAAGTGTTTCTCCTCTTACTTTCAATATTATTTTCAGGTCGCATAGGATACGCGACCTTACACATCAGTACTCATCTGGCATAACTAAGCTTTATCAACTGTTTTTTGCGGTTAGAGCTACCTTTCCTCTCTATAGAGATCTAGATTTGCCTTTGTCCACAGTGCAAGAAGAAAGGAGCGTATAGCGACCAAATTATTGATGCAAAAATAATTTTTATTAAACACATATGCTCAAAAATGGCAAACACTTAAAATCACGTAAAAGCATAATATCAGAGAAAGGTGCAAGAGGATCGACTGAAATGGGGGCTACACACATGAAGATCAGCCTAATAGCTGAAAAACAGCTGCATCAAGGCATCAGACAATGTAAACATGGCACCGCATAAAGATAAACAATAAAGTCCTGTTTTTCAGCTATTAGGCTGATCTTCATGTGTGTAGCCCCCATTTCAGTCGATCCTCTTGCACCTTTCTCTGATATTATGCTTTTACGTGATTTTAAGTGTTTGCCATTTTTGAGCATATGTGTTTAATAAAAATTATTTTTGCATCAATAATTTGGTCGCTATACGCTCCTTTCTTCTTGTGGTATTTATCTTGTGGTCAAAGCGTAGACCTGTTACACCAACGTGGGATTGATGTGTTATTTGTCCACGGTGCGCAACATTATGAAGAAGTTTGCAACCCATGGCACTGTAGCTAATCTCCCTGGGCGTGGACGGAACAGAAAAATGTATGAAAAGTGTCAACGCAGGATAGTCCGGATGGTGGATAAGCAGCCCCAAACAAGTTCCAAAGATATTCAAGCTGTCCTGCAGGCTCAGGGAGCATCAGTGTCAGTGGCCTACAAAGAAAAGAGCACGGTACCTACAGTAAAATATGGGGGAGGATCAATGATATTTTGGGGTTGTTTTGCTGCCTTTGGCACTGGGTGCCTTGAATGTGTACAAGGCATCATGAAATCTAAGGATTACCAATGGATTTTGGGTCGCACTGTACAGCCCAGTGTCAGAAAGCTGGGTTTGCATCCAACATCTTGGGTCTTCCAACAGGACAATGACCCCAAACATACGTCAAAAAGCACCCAGAAATGGATGGCAACAAAGTGCTGGAGAGTTCTGAAGTGGCAGCAATGAGTCCAGATCTAAATCCCATTGAACACCTGTGGAGAGATCTTAAAATTGCTGTTGGGAAAAGGCGCCTTCCAATAAGAGACCTGGAGCAGTTTGCAAAGGAAGAGTGGTCCAACATTCCGGCTGAGAGGTGTAAGAAGCTTATTGATGGTTATAGGAAGTGATTGATTTCAGTTATTTTTTCCAAAGGGTGTGCAAACAAATATTAAGTTAAGGGTGCCAATAATTTTGTATAGACCATTTTTGGATTTCTATGACATTATGTCCAATTTGCTTTTTTTCCTCCCTTTTTTGGTTTAGTTCCAATACACACAAAGGGAAAAACATGTGTATAGCAAAATATGTGTTACTGCAACCCTTTTCTGTGAGAAATACTAACATTTATGGCCATGACTGCATAATTGTCTTTAGAGCTGTTTTTGTGTGTAGATTTGTCTCTATTCAGGTGCAGCGCTGTGCCTCAGGCTATTTTTGCCTTTTCAATTTACACCTTTTTTTAAAAAGAGCGTACAGGCCAGATGTTAAGGGTTAGTCTTGTGCAGTGGTAATGAATTTATCAACTGCGACTTTCACCAAAAAGTCGCAAAACACTCCAATAAGGTGCAATTCTACACCAGCCCAAACCTATTTGTGAAGAGTGAAATTTCAGAAAATGTGTATCCTCCACAAAATTTATCAATAATAAATGCAGCTGTTTTTTGCAAATCTGACCACTGTCATTTTAAGCATTAATAACTCTGGGATGTTTAAACTTATGAATTTGATTCTGAGATTGTTTTTTCGTGACATATTCTACTTTATGTTAGAGGTAAATTTTCGTCGATACTTGCAAAATTTCATAAAAAATGTGAAAGTTTTGCATTTTTGAAGTTTGAAGCTCTCTACTTGTAAGGAAAGTGGACATTCCAAATAAATTTTATGTTGATTCACATATACAATATGTCTAGTTTGTGGTTGCATCATAAAGTTGACATGTTTTTAGTTTTTGAAGACATTAGAGGGCTTTTTAGTTTAGCAACAATTTTCAAATTTTTCATGAAAATTTCAAAATCTGAATATTTCAGGGACCAGTTCAGTTTCAAAGTGAATTTGAGAGTCTTTAAGTTAGAAATACCCTATAATGGACCCCATTAAGAAAACTGCACCTCTTACAGCATTCAAAATGACATTCAGAATGTTTGTTAAAGGGGTTATCCACCATAAGGTGATTTTAGTACATACCTGGCAGACAGTAATGGACATGCTTAGGAAGAATCTGCGCTTGTCTTGGGGCTAAATGGCTATGTTGTGAGATTACCATAACTCTGTGGCTAGCTTTTTGTGAACTGGTATTTCCTGTGTGTTTTCTTTTTTTTAACTACAAATCCCATAATTCCATTTGCCTCCCTTCCACACATCAGCCACCCCACCCATTGAAACATAAATGAGCTGCATCCATTCAAAAGATCTGTGGTTTTCAATCAGGGTGCCTACAGCTGTTGCATTAGTTGCAGATTGATCTCTCTCCCGCTAAGCGATCGCTCCACCCATTGAAGCAGACAGGCTCCCTGTCATCAGCTGACTAGTGAGTCAGGTCTCGGCCGCATTGCAACCTGGGAAAAATCCGGGACAACAGTCATTTTGTATGCTGTTAAAAATAAATATTGGGGTGAAAATCACATAAGAATTGTGAGAAAACCGTCACACACAGGTACAGACACTATATTATGAACTACACTAACTTTACAGCCCCTGTAGAATAGTCAAATAAAAAAAAATCCTGGAATACCCCTTTAACCTTTTAGGTGTTTCACAGGAATAGCAGCAAAGTGGAGGAGAAAATTCAAAATCTAAATTTTTTACATTAACATGTTCTTGTAGACCCATTTTTACATGGGTTAATAGGTAAAAATGTCCCCCAAAATTTGTAACCCTATTTCTCACGAGTAAGGAAATACCTCATATGTGGATGCGTTTACAAAGCCCCTGTGCTACCAGAACAGTGGGCCCCTCCCACATGTGACCCCATTTTGGAAACTACACCCCTCATAGAATTTAATAAGGGGTGCAATGAGCATTTACACCCCACTGGTGTTTGACAGATTTTTTGAACAGTGGCTGTGCAAATGAAACATTTTATTTTTCATTATCACAGACCACTGTTCCAAAAATCTGTCAGGCACCAGTGGGGTGTAAATGCTCACTGCACCCCTTATTACATTCCGTGAGGGGTGTAGTTTCCAAAATGGGGTAACATGTGGGGGGGGGGGTCCACTGGCAGAATGGGAGTATTGTAGTTTGCCCGCAGAGCACTTTACATCCAGATATGGGGTATTTCCATACTCAGAAGAAATGGGGTTACAAATTTTGGGGGGCTTTTTCTCCTATTTCCCCTTGTGAAAATAAAAACTTTGGGGTAACACCAGTATTTTAGCAAAAAATCTGATTCTTCATTTTCACGTCCAACTTTAACGGAAATTTGTCAAACACCTGTGGGGTGTTAAGGATCACTATAAGCCTTGTTATGTTACTTGAGGGGTGAAGTTTCCAAATAGGGTCACATGTGGGTGATTTTCTTTTGCATTTTTGTCAGAACCACTGTAACTATCAGCCACCTCTGTGCAAATCAATTTAGGCCTCAAATGTACATAGTGCGCTCTCATTCCTGAGCCTTGTTGTGCGCCCACAGAGCATTTTACACCCACATATGGGGTATTTCCGTACTCAGGAGAAATTGCGTAACAAATTTTGGGGGTGTTTTTTTCCCTATTACCTCTTGTAAAAATGTAGTTTATAAGGTAACACTAACATGCTGGTGTAGACCCCCAACTTTACCTTTTCATATGTAGTAAAAGGAGAAAAAGCCCCCCAAAATTTGTTAGGCAATTTCTCCTGAGTACGGAGATACCCCATATTTGGCCCTAAACTGTTGCCTTGAAATATGTCAGGGCTCCGAAGTGAGAGAGCACCATGCACATTTGAGGCCTAAATTAGGGATTTGCATATGGACGGACACGGCAGTGTTCCCCAAATAGGGTGCCTCCAGCTGTTGCAAAACTCCCAGCATGACTGGACAGTCAATGGCTGTTCAGCAATACTGGGAGTTATTTTGCAATAGCTGGAGGCTCCGTTTTGGAAACACTGCCGTATGAGACGTTTTTAATTTTTATTGGGGGCCAGTGTAAGGGTGTATATATGTAGTGTTTTACCCTTTATTTTGTGTAAGTGTAGGTGTAGTGTAATGTAGTGTTTTTAGGGTACATTCACACAGGCGGGGGTTCACAGCCAGTTTCCCGCTGGGAGTTTGAGCTGCAGTGGAAAATTTGCTGCAGCTCAAACTTAAAGTGGGAAACTCACTGTAAACCCACCCGTGTGAATGTACCCAGTACATTCACATGGGCAGGTGCTACCCTTCAACAGTTGCAAAACTACAACTCCCAGCATGCACTGACAGACTGTGCATGCTAGGAGTTGTAGTTATGCAACAGCTGAAGGCACACTGGTTGGGAAACACTAAGTTAGGTAACAGACTACCGCAGTGTTTCTGCACCAGTGTGCCTCCAGCTGTTGCAAGACTACAACTCCCAGAATGTACGGTCTGTCAATGCATGTTGGGAGTTGTAGTTTTGCAACAGCTGGAGGCACACGGGTTGGGAAACACTGATTTAGGAAACAGACAATGTTTCCCAACCAGTATGCCTCCAGTTGTTGCAAAACTACAACTCCCAGCATGCCTGGAGAGCCAAAGAGCATGCTGGGAGTTGTAGTTTTGTAACATCTGGCCCTTCAGATGTTGTGGAACTACAATGCTCAGCATGCCTGGAAAGTCTTGGCATGCTGGGAGTTTTAGTTTTGCAACATCTGGAAGTGCAGTTTGGAGACCACTACATAGATGCCTCCAACTGCAGTCCTCCAGAAGTTGCAAAACTACAACTTCCAGCATGCCCAGACAGCCTTTGGCTATCTGGACATGCTGGGAGTTGTAGTTGTGAAACTACAAGGCAGCAGTGAAGATCACTTACCAGATCTTCACTGCTGCCTGTCTGCGCCACCGCCGCCTGTATTCTGCTGCCGCCGGTCCCCCGCCTCACCCCGCTGCCGCCATCTTTACCCTGCTCTGCCCGGACTTCCAGTGATGGGCAGAGCGGGGATCTCAACTTTGACACCCATCGCCCCCCTGGGATTCACCGGTCAGTCCTGACTGGCCAATCGCAGGGGATACTAGGAGGTGGCACGCCTGCCACCTCGCTCCTATCCTTTAGGATGATCGGGGCTGTCTCTGACAGCTCCGATCATCCCTATTTTCCAGGCTATCGGGTCACCAGAGACCCGATCAGCCAGGAAAAGCCGTGATATCAGGACCCCCCTGGGCGATATGCTGGGATGGCTGCTGATAGATATCAGCAGTCATCCCGTTCTGATCATTGCGTCCGGAGACGCGGTGATCAAGGAACGCAGTGCCGTACATTTACGGCGCTCGTCATTAAGTTTTTAATCTCAGTCACCGAAAGATGTCTGATCGTGGGGGTCCTGCCACTGGGAACTCCACGATCTCCTGCATGCCACCCCAGCAGTCTGAACTTTTCGTTCATGCCAGGCCTCCTTCATTCATGTCTATGGACGGAGTCCTCTTTTATGGGTAGGGTCACACACAGCGCATCTGCAGCGGATGCACTGTGTGTGACCCTACCCTAAAACAGGAAAGTTAAAGGGTAGATATCATCAAAAAAACTTTTTATATATTAAAGATCGATCCCTAATGAATAACTTTCTATTTGCTTTTAATTAAAAATTTTGCATCCTTTCATGTGTACTTTAAGTTTAAAAAATTCACCACTAGGGGTCTCCCTAGCAGTTCTGGACGCATCCATTTCTATTGATTTCGGACTCATGGCATGAGTCCAAAATCACACTGCAGCCAGGGCACGTACAAGCTCAGCGCAGCTCCCAGCCTGTCAATCAGACAGGCGGGAGCGAGCACTGTGCTTGTACTTTAGCACTTCAGCTCCCTACTACTGCCATTGCGCGCTCCTGACTCGGCCAGCCACCCACCTTTGTTATTTTACTGCTGCAGGCACGGCAACTTTGTCCTCCGATCTTCAGAGCTACTGTGCCTGCCCTCTGCTGAGACTCTATGCGCGCTCCCGAGAGGGATCGCAGCATAGAGGAGGAAGGGGGAAGTGAGCCCGGCCAGGCATCAGCTGATGTCACAGCTGCCAGGCCACTCCCCCCTCTCTCTCAGACGGCCGACAGAATGAGCAGCTTAGCTCATAGTAAAAAAGGTATTTTGGGTGGTTTTTCACAAAAAAAAAAAAAAACAGGGGTAGTGTCAGATAGTCAGGGACAGCTGGAGGGAAGGGCAATTGATTAGGGAAAGTTTAGTTGTTGATAGGTACTCTTTAAGACTGGGAGGAGGGAGGTGCAGCTGCATTTTCTCATTGAAACAGCATAAGGGAGAGATGAGAGGCAGGAAAGAGACATTCACTAGGCTCCGTAATAGCGAAATATTCATACCATTTATTTCATATGGAAATTTTCTGTCATGTGACTTAACAATATTTCAAAATGAAAATTATATTTGAATAAAAGTGCGACAATGTCACCTTAACCTCACCTAAAAGAAAAAAATATGGCAAGACTGGAAGACTTCTACCACAAGGATAAATAATATTGCGCTCTCTTGCTTTATTCTATATTTCATTGTGAAATATAAGAGAGAACTGTTCGGGTGTTTTGCTGTTTATTGTCTGGAATGTTTTGCGGCAGCGATAGATATTTCTCTTTCCTCTGCTGCAGGCGCCACATACATCAGTTTAATGCGACACATGCAGGCCACCAGACATGCGTAAATAAGAATCCTCTATATGAAGTGTCGGGAGGTCACCGTAAATGTGGATTGGAATGGTACAAATAATAAAGCCGATCTGTCACCTCATAATATTTTTAGATAATGTCACTTTTTGTCCTCACGCTCCCTCCAGCTTTGTGTTTTGGCTTCTACCATATCTTCATATTTTTCAAAATACAATACTTAATCAAAGGGGGGGATGTCCAGACTTATAGATTTGATGGCTCATCCTCAGGGTAGGCCGCCAGAATTAAATTGGTGGGGGTCTAAATTATGGCAACATCGCCAATCAGATGTTTGATCAACGGGAGTACTCCGCTGGTGTAAAAATTGGTCATGCTGCTGCATAGTAGCTTCGTCTTGTTCCTAAGGATATGTTTACAATGCATTTATTCCATACATTAGAGTTAAAAATTGGGAGTATTCCCTCACATATACCTTCTTCATACGGTGGCATATGTTGGCCATTGCCTACAATGGGAAAAAGTATATATATTATGGTATACTATTTTTTGTGGTAGCCCACTTAATAATAAAGCTCCTTATGCTGGAGTATGCCGGTGCATATCACCCGATGAAGGCCAAAAGGACACTTTTCTGGCCTCTGACAGGTCAACAGAAACCTATGGATACTTTCAGCCTATGCACCAATAACATTTCCAGCATATATGTAAAATGTGTTCACCCAAATGCAGTGTGAACACAGCCTAGGAAGTGAGTGATAAAGGTTCTAGATTATATCCTTTTTGGAGTGAGGGTATGCCGTTTAAACATTCACATTTCAGGTGACCTTGAATCCTTTTAGTTTTTTTGTATTTTATGCTTTTATGTTACAAAAATAATTGTTATGTCATGAAAATCTACTCATATACCTACATTATCTCATTGGATTGGGTTAATTTATAATCCTCCTGCTGCAGGCATGCCTCCTGCTTGTTTTCACAGCAGGGAGGGTAGTCAATCATCAGGCAGGAGGCATGCCTGCAGCAGGGGGAGCTGTGAATGCAGAGAGAGGACTCCTTGCCTCTGCACTGTTGGGTAACACGTCAATGACTTCAGGTTCTTCATTTACATGAAGCGCTGGCAGCAAAAGTTAACATCTAGCATATATCTCAGACACAAATATCATGCACATGTTTGGAATGGGTATTAAATGACCTACATCATAAGGCCAGCAGGTTCACTTTGAATTGGAGTAATCTGAATCCGTTGCATTTGGAGTTACTGCGGTAGATGGTTAGGATGCGCTACTGGTAATACAACCTCCAGTTTGAGAGTGGGAGGTGGAGGTGCGTTGTATGCGCTTTGTTTGTGTATATTTTGTGACTGTGGGTGTAAATGTTTAGTTCTATTGAACTATTTCAATGCAGTTGTCTAGATGGATAACTTCTGTATGGTACTTCTGACTTAGTATACTGAACAATTATTTCCTTGACAGTTTGTTTTGTAGCTGTGTATTTTACATTCTGATATAATGGTTCTTGATGTATAGCTTATTATTTTGTCATGCTTATCAAAATTCCCCAAATAAAGCCATTAAAAAACAGTATTGTAGAAACTCTGCCAACAACATGGGTTCATTTCCTGCTGATCTGTTCAATTCTCAACTTCAGTTTGGCAGAGGGGGCAGGATTAATAATGTTTTTGTCCTACTGCAGATAGAGCAGAGGCGGTGGGGGGCTCTGGGGAAGCTCCTACTGCAGATAAGGCAGAGGGAAAGAGGAGAGGCTCCTACTGCAGAAAGGGCAGGGCAGGAAGGTCTGGGGGGATGCTGCTACTGCAGATAGGGCAGAGAAAGGTAGGGGTCTCCTACTGTAGCCATTGGTCTTACAGTCAGACACAGGACTGTTGTGGTGTGGGCTACCTTTTGGTTGCTTTGAATTTGGGAAGCTGAGGGATTGCATGGTTCTTGAGGCATATAACCCAGCAGGATATGGGATTTCTA
Organism: Hyla sarda; assembly: GCF_029499605.1. NCBI lineage: Eukaryota > Metazoa > Chordata > Amphibia > Anura > Hylidae > Hyla > Hyla sarda. The sequence continues at coordinate 400,907,572 of NC_079191.1, forward strand.
CAGGAAATCCTCAGGTGGCTCCCCGAGTGCAGTCTGATGTATTATGGCAGAGTACTGTAGGAGTAGGCAGTAGAAATAGTTGTACAAGCAAAGGTCTGGGCAGGCGGCGTTCAGGCATCACAGATAACAGGCAAAAGGTCAGGGCAGGCAGCAAATGAGGAGACTAGTCGGTAAATAATCCAAGTCAGAACCTTGAAAATGCTTGTACTACTGCCTTGTGCTTAATTATTTTAGCTGATCTAGCAGGCATGAATCCTCCTGCTGAGGGTGTGGAGTCTCATCACTGCACCTGTAATCTCATTAGGCTGCAGGTACTGTAGTTCACCCAGGTGAACTCATTAGACTTGTAGGTCTAGAGCTCAGTTCACATTATGTGCAACTTTGATGTATTTGCTTATTCAAAGTGCAATCTTATAAGAAATATTCACTCAAGGCGAGGAGAAGAAGTCTTTAACCTATGTTTGCATACTGGATTCTACTGCCTTTTGGCAGTTTGTTGGTGATTTTCCAAACTTGTGGTAAAAAGTTTTTACTGCAATTGGCACAATTGTGGTAATGTGTACTGCTGCTTGTCCTTGCAATTGCAATATGATTGGTAGCAGCAGTGCGAGGAACTGCAACATTGTCTCGTCCAAGTAACTAGGACAACATAACAGTTGCCTGCACCACTGCTGCAAGGAGGAGCAACGAAGAGGCGGTGATGCCTACATGAGTGGTGTGACCTCTTAAAACAGGTGATTGGCAGGTTTTTGGGAGCTGGATCCCTCCCAATTTAATATTGATGGCCTATCTCAGGAACAGGCTGTAAATTTTAAAAGGTCTGATAACTCTTTCAGAGAGGAAGTGCCAAAGACGGACAATACAGTGTGCCTCCAGCTGTGCCTGCCTACTCGTAGCAATCCACCGCTATGAGCAAACACACAGCGATCTGTGAGTGGCCACGCGCATGCACAGTGCCTAGCTCAGGGAGCAGGGGGAGTGGCTGCGATGTACACTGCGCATGCGCGTGGCGACTCACAGATTGTTGTGTGTCTGCTCATAGCTGCAGATTGCTACAAGCAGGCAGGCACAGCTGGAGGCACACTGAAGGGTCTGTCATCGGCGAATCTGCAGCATATTCGACGCTGCGGATCTGTTCCTTTTGACCATACCCCGAAACTATTTATTGTCATGTTTATTGTCATGTTACAAACCATAACACAAATTGGATGTGGAAAACAAAGTTTCCATTTAGAGCTCGTTCACACTGCGGACATTAAGCTGGTAGAAATCCATGCGGACGTGCTCCATCTCATGGACGGCAATTCAGTCTGGCAGAATTCCACCCAAAGAATGAACATGTTCATTCTCTTTGCAGACGTCCATTCCATCGGGAGAATTCCACTGCAGTAATTCTGCAGTGTGCACAGAGCAGCAGAATCCCATTCAAAACTCAGCTGCAAGCAGAATTCCAGTCTGCAGTGTGAACAAGAACTTAAAGCAGCAGGCAGAGATGTTGAAATAGGTGAGAAAAAAAACAAAAAAAACAAACAATGTATATTAGAACCTGACATCATTTATAATTATAATAAGTACTATAAAAGCATTACATACATACATGCAGAAAATCATATGTTTGAAATACTTTTATTTAATTCAGGGCTCTCCTTATATTTAACAATTTTATTCTATTGCAGTCGCAGTTCTGTACATTGTGCATATTTGTCATTATAAACATCAATGAAAAAATAAATAGCAATTATATCAATAATTTCTGTTGGCAAAGTACTGTACGGTATTAAATTCAATTTGAGGCAAATCATTTGTCTTTAAAATAAAAACATATAAAAAAATATATAATTTGAAGGAGATTTTCTATTTCTAAGTAACTTTAAATGCTGTTGTATTGTCTTTCATTTTGAGATGTTAAACACTGTATGAATGGGTGTTGATTCTTGCAAAATGGGGTGTATTCAGTATGAGTGCCTGGGGCATAGGGCACAAGCTGTAAATACGGCCCTGGATACCACAAAGCTCCATACATTTACATGGATGCCAAATAATGGCTCCATACAACTCATCAGCTCCCGTGATGTGTCTTAAAGGGGTTATCCACCATAAAGTGATTTTAGTACTTACCTGCCAGACAGTAATGGACATGCTTAGGAAGGATCTGCGCTTGTCTTGGAGCTAACCAAGATTACCATAACGCTGTGCCTATTTTTTTTTATGAAATGGCTATTTCCTGTTAGAAATCCCTCTGTCAAACTACAAGTCCCACAATACCTTGTGTGTAAGTTTGAGGTCACTTTTCACCCTCCCACACACTAGCCATTGAAACACACCTGTGCTTTCTTCCATGCTTTGCTGTGAACAAAAGACCAGTGTTTTCTGACCAGGGTGCCTCCAGCTGTTGCAAACCTACAATTCACTGCAGAACAACCTCAATATCACCCAGCGGTCGCTTCACCCATTAAAGCAGACAGGCTCACCTGACTAGTGATGTAATGTCTCGGGCCGCACTGCAACCTGGGAAAACCTGAGACTACACTCATTTTGTATGCTATTAAAAATAAACATTGGGGAAAAGATCACAAAGTATTGCGAGACCAGCCATCAAACCCAGGTACAGAGACTATATTAAAAACTACACTAACTTTACAGCCCCTGTAGTATAGTAAAAAAAAATAATCCTGGAATACCCCTTTAACGGTTAGAAACGGTGATATATATATATATATATATATATATATATATATATATATATCTTATATATATATATAAGAAATGTTGTCACTGTTCTTCAATATTGGCAGTGTGTTTAATAACAGTACTAGTTCCATAACTACATCACAGAAGTCCTATGGTGTAGGACCAATAGATCATAGATATGTGCTTCTGCCCACCGTTAGTAACTGTACTATACAGTCTTGTCCATCAAAGGTGCTAGGAGGTCAATGGTGACTGTAGTTCTATGATGTTTGGGTGGATTTGTCTAATAAATGTATTTACTTCATGAAAGGGGTCTGCAATATGTAAGCAAAACTCCATTATATTAGGAGCTATCAAGACCCAAAGGAAAAGTCCTGCATATTCACTGATTCCATAATTATTCTGAAAAGACAATATCATTATTCCAGAAGAAAAACAGATCCTTGAACATGAAAAAAATGTAACTTTACAGGATATGGACACTATTGCACTGGTTTTTCTTTTCTCATTTGTTTCCAAAATACAAAATTAGGCAGATTTCTAAATAGTCTTCATTAAAAATTTCCTACCGTTATGCAGCTGATCAGAGAAAGAAGAAACTCCATCTGATGGACTTTCCTGATCTCTCAGAGTTAAAGGAGTAGTGCAGTGAAACATAACTTATCCCCTGTCCAAAGGATAGGGAATAAGTTATAGATTGCAGGGGGTCCAACCGCTGGGACCCCCTATGATCTCCTGAACGGGGCCCGGCAGTCTGCCGGAAGTGGACATTTCGATCCCCGGAGGAAGCTGCGGACGACACGCCCCCTTCATGTATCTCTTCATGTATCTCTTAGTAGACTGCCAGTGTCCCGTTCAGGAGATCACAGTGGGTCCCAGCGGTCGGACCCCCTGCAATCTATAACTTATCCCCTGTCCTTTGGATAGGGGATAAGTTATGTTTCCCTACAGAACTCCTTTAAAAGGTAGCAGCAGGGAGGTGGGGGAGTCGTAGAGAGCAGCTGGAAGTGTGGACAGAGGGGAGAGCATACATGGAGGGGAGGTCATACATGCTGTAAATAGGAAGGAAAGCACACAAATTGAAAATCTGCGGGGGAGAATCACATGGACTGTGTACAAGTGTAGAGAGAAAGCAGAGCACCCACAGCAAACTCTGAACTCTTGAACACAAAGAATTAAGCTTGAAGACTCAATATTAGTGCAATGTTTTAACTCAAGGTTACCACTAACACAGTGTTTCCCAACCAGAATGCCTCCAGGTGTTGCAAAACTACAACTCCCAGCATACCCGGACAGCCTCTATCTTTTGCCAAAGATAGAGGAACACTTGTTGGGAAATACTACACTAACATATATAAAAATATTATTATTATTATTTGTTATCTATTTTGATGGTGTGCAAAGCTTTAAAAGGGGTTATACTGGCACCTAATTTTTTTATTTTTTACTAAGCGCAATGAAAAAAAAAAAAAGAAGTAATATTCACCTTCCTTGGCCACCCACAGCTCCTGGAGAGGCATGATCCAGTCCCATGCTGGTACTGCTACTTTGTCTCAGTCAGTAGTTGGCAGTGGGCAGTCAGTGCAGACATGAGTCCGTCTTGGAAGCAGAAAGTAGCGGTACAAGCGGGGGACAGTATAACCTAACACCGGGAGCTGTGGGGACTCTGTATAGGCCATTTTTCTTTTTTTTAATTGCCCTCGTCAAAATATAAAAATTTTCGTTACCCAGACAACCCCTTTTAAATATAAAACCTGTTTATACTTGCATCACTTTTTTTTTTCTTTTACAATAAATTTTCAACATAAAATGAATAAGAAAGATAATTACAAATAAAATCTCATTCTTTACTGCAGGAATTCTTGATCTGACTTGGAATGTTCCAGTATTAGGAGGATTTTTTTTTTTTTTTATCATTCACAGTCCCCTTGGGATAATGGTGAACGGGGACACTGGGCTGCTGGATTCCAAGTCTAGCGCAGATATAAAACATTCGAACGCAGCTTCGTGCTTCCCCTGATCTTGTAAAACGTCCCCCAGACCCTTCCAAGCGTCATGTGAAGTGCTCTGGACCTGTACGGCATCTCGGAGATACTTCTCAGCCAGCGCGTTCTGCCCAAGTCTGTTCAGTGCGAGACCCTGGAAGAAAAAAAGCAAGAAGAGGATTTTTATAATGTGATTTATGTCACTTGGGATTTTACCGCCAACCGGACAATGAACCGTCCTGTATCTGCTTTCATGGTGTTTAGTGATGAATCGCCCAACAACTCATTTGTTGCCAAGGATCGCGGCCTCTATGCTTGTAAATGGCCGATAAAGGCTGGAGGAAGATTGAAAGGAAGGACATTTTTATTTTTAGAAGACACTCACAAGGATAAACCTCACAGGTATAAGATCTTATTCTGAAAGTGTTTTAGCATTTTGGGCTGTTTGCTACATCACAGTTATGAAATATGAATACTATAACTAAGAAACAAGTAAATTATTGGCCGCGCTGTATGAGTTTTCTGGGACTTCTTCCTATCCTTAAAGGGGTACTCCACTGCCCCAGCATCCAGAACATTTAGTTCCGAATGCTGGGTGCAGGCTGCGGGGTCGTAATGTCACGCTACGCCACCTCAATGCAAGTCTATGGGAGGGGGCCTGACGGCCACCAAACCCTCTCCCATAGACTTGCAGTGGGGAGGGGTGGCGTGCAGAGGGGGCGTGGTATGTCGTCACGAGGGGATGAAGTGGTGTCACAACCCCCGCAGACCGTACCCAGCGTTCGGAACTAAATGTTCCTGATGCTGGGTAATGGAGTACCCCTTTAAGAAGGATTTAGTTTTTTTTGCTGATATCATGCACACTCACCATCACTAGGCCCACAGAACCACGTGTTTCATAACTCTAACTTGGTCATGTGATCACAAGTTTGAGTCTCCAAATCATCCAGTGCCTAATGGCTACAATGGGATGTCAGGCTCTGACTTCCTGTGGACTACAGGGTGACAAAATAACCTACCAGATCCCTCCCCTCCCAGCTCCATTTGATATCTCTATGAAATGAGGATATATATATAACAAATAGTTATATACTTCTCCTGAGGTTGTGTTCACACACTGCGTTTCTTGCTGCTTTTTCTGATGATTTTTCCATAATAATGGCAAAAACTGAGATATTGTGCCGCAATTGTACAAAAAAATGGTAAAAACTTGTTTTTTTTAACAGAGTTTGGAAAATCCTTGCAAAAACAGATAATAAGCAGTAAAGATGTGTGAAAAAAGCTGAAAAAAGTGTGAACACAGCCTAACTAGGTAAAATCTTCATAAACCACCTCAGTTGTGAGTATAGGTCAGAGCACTTTCTCCCCATGGCAATATATTCATATAAAGAATACTTTGAGTGAGAAAATGCATGAAAACTGCACAGTGTGAACTGACACCAACCCACTTATGAGTCTAGTGAGTTCACTTGGGTGATCTCCAGCACTAGCAGTCTGATGAGATGATTAGCTGGAGTAATCAAATGCCTCACCCTCAGCCAGAGGGAAATATAGGCTGCATTACAGAACCCACTTCATTGTGCATTTGTAAGCCAAAATGGAGCATGCCACATCAGCAAAAAAAGGTAAGCAAAAGGCATATACAAAAACCTCCACATTATTCTCCGATAATAGCCTATACTGCAATGTATAAGCAAAAAAAAAAAAAAAAAAGAAATTATGAAAAGTCTTTATTAAAATAGTCTTTATTAAAATAAAATCGGTATTGCGGCAGAATTTCTGTGTTCTCAGAACAAAGAATTCTGCCGAAAATTCAAGCCCCACCGACTTAAATGGGATTCCTCAGAGGAATTTTGCAAAATAGAAGTCTTGCGGAATTTGCGGAAAGCGGAATTTCTGTGGCGGAACGCTAGCCTCAGAAATGCTGCTGTCTGAATGGGAAATCAATGTGCAGTAAAATTTTGGCAGAATTTCCGCCAAGATTTTTCTGTGGAATATCGCATGGAAAGTAAGCCGTGTGAAGATAGCCAAACAGTTTTCCATAAAAATATTATTAATTATGCTCAAGGAGGGATAGAAAAAATGTAAAAAACAAAAACAAAACATAGCCATCTGCTGCCAAATTAAGTAATCTGCAGAGGGAGCTGGTCCCTGCTGCTCAGCACTTCCTGCTCTCCTCTTGACAACAACAGGAAGTGTTGAGCAGCAGGGACCCAAACCTTCTGATCAATATAATTTTTCTTTTCTTTTACCATCTTGATGAGATGAGATATGAGACATCATTTTCTGGACATCCCTTCTAAGCTTTTCCAGTTACTTGTCTGCTCGCAATTACAAACAAGTAAATGGAAATACAGACAAGTAAAATACAGGCTTGTCCGGGCATGCTGGGAGTTGTAGTTTTGAAACAGCTGGAGGCATGCTGGTTGGGAAACACTGCTCTAGAAGGTTTGCCTGTGAATCAGGTAATGAGCTTTGGATGTTCTGCATTGATATTAATGTGAAGCCTCATGCAATTAGTTGCCGGCTTGTAAAAAGGCTTAAATTGACCGAGAATTGTTCGTCTTCCGGACCCGCTTCTCTGCTGCTATAGCAGCAACATACGTCATAATGATAGATGTTCCTGTCCGTCTAGGCCGTCTTCTATGTCGCTGCTTGTTGTAATTGAATATGAAGCAATTAGTGGAGAATTACAAGACACCAGGAATCTGAACTTCGCTACTTTGTTTCTCTGGCATCGAATTTTGTTTCTTTAAGCTCTTTTCCTATAACGAATCAATATATAGTCATTTGTTTTTTCAAGGAAAAGAACTGGGTGCATCCACGGGAATCAGCAATACTGATCGGCGATTCGGCTCGGGCGGAATACTAGAGATTTTTTTTTCTACAAAAGGTTTTAGGCTAAGGCTGAGTTCACACGATGTCCAAAAGTCCAAAATTGCTGCTTTTTTGTCACATTTTATTCCAAAAAAATACAGTGACCCCCCGACCTACGATGGCCCCGACAGACGATCATTTCAACATACGATGGCCTCTCAGAGTCCATCGCATGTTGAAGGCAGCATCAACATACGATGCTTTTGTATGTTCTGGCCATCGCATAAACGGCTATCCGGCAGCGCTGACTGCTTCAGCTGCCACCGGATAGCGGTTTACGGTGCCCCATGTGGTCCGCTGATGATCACTTACCTGTCCTTGGGGCTCCGGCGCGTCCTCTTCGGAGATCACGTTGCTGCGCACGCCGTCCCATCATCCAATAGGAGCAGCGTGCGTAGCGACGTGATGGCGGCGACGGAGAGCGCGGATGCCGGGGAAGCAGAGGCCTTGCCGGAGCGTCGGGGACACCCTGGGGACTCGGCGACAGCGATGGAAGGCAACATCTCGGGCAGCGGTGACGGTCCGGAGCGGCGGGGACACGCGAGTATAACCTCCAATACCAGTGGTCTTCAACCTGCGGATCTCCAGATGTTGCAAAGCTACAACTCCCAGCATGCCCGGACAGCCGTTGGCTGTCCGGGCATGCTGGGTGTTGTAGTTTTGCAACATCTGGAGGTCCGCAGGTTGTAGACCACTGTCCTATACTTTACATTGCACGGATCCCTCAACATACGATGGTTTCAACAAACGATGGTCCATTTGGAACGGATTACCATCGTATGTTGAGGGACCACTGTATATAAAATTAATAAAAGGTAAAATATAACCGATAAAAACTTCAGATCATGGTGCAAAAAATGAGCCCTCAAATTGCCCCATATACGGAAAATTTGAAAGTTATAGGTAGTCAAATTAGGGCAATTTCAAACATACTAATTTTGTTAAAATAGTTTGAGATTTTTTTTAAAGTGGTACAATTATAAAAAGGCATATAACAGAATAAAGAAAACATGTTAGCGTGAAAACAGAACCTTCCAAAATTTCATAAATTGCAGTTTTCTCTGTCCATGTCAGGAACTGTCCAGAGCAGGATAGGTTTGCTATGAGGATTTGCTCCTACTCTGGACAGTTCCTGACATGGACAGAGGTGTCAGCAGAGAGCACTGTGGTTAGAAAGAAATTCTAAAAGAAAAGAACTTCCTCTGTAGCATACAGCAGCTGATAAGCACTGGAAGGATTAAGATTTTTTTTTATAGAAGTAATTTACAAATCTGTTTAACTTTCTTGCAGTTGATTTAAAAAAAAAATGTTTTCCAGCGGAGTGCCCCTTTCACTACACTATATTTGCAGCCTGGAATACTTCCTGGAATACCCCTTTAAAATGGATGGGCCCAATGCAGTGTGCAACAATATACAATGGCATCCCTTTTTTGTTGGAGTGCCAACGTATACCTAAACACTGTGTGAACCCAGCCTTAGTGGAGCTAACTGTTATCTGAGTCTATAGAACTACAGTGGTCCCTCAACATACGATGGTAATTCATTCCAAACGACCCATCGTTTGTCGAATCCATCGTATGTTGAGGGATCCGTGCAATGTAAAGTATAGGAAGCTGTACTCACCTGTCCCCGACGCTCCGGACAAGGTCCTCACCGCTTCCGATGCTGTCCCGCTGCTCCGGCTTCTTCCCCATCTTCTGCAGGGTCCGGGCCTCGCTTTCCGGTGACGTTATTACGCTACTGCGCCTATGCGGCGTGCGTAGTGACGTAATAACGACGCCGGAAAGCGAGGCCCGGACCCTGGAGAAGATGCGCAAGACACCGGAGGATCGCGAAGTGGACCCGGAGCAGCGGGGATAGGTAAGCGAACCTGCCAGGGATGCTTAAACTGCTATCCGACAGCAGCTAATGCGATGGCCCCGACATATAAAAGCATCGTATGTCGACGCTGACATCTACATGCGATGGCCTCTGAGAGGCCATCGTATGCCGATTTTATCATATGTCGGGGCCATCGTAGGTCGGGGGGGTTACTGTATATTCAATGCGAAATATTAAAAAGGAGGCTTTAAGGGGGAAATCCCAATCTAATAATCTTGTGCTACATTACTAGAATATGCCAGAATATCCAGGCTGGAAAACATCAGGCTAGAGTTTCTTTCTTTTCTGCATTTCTCTTGCACAGCGGCCTTAAAGGGGTAGTCCGCTGCTCAGCGTTTGGAACAAACTGTTCCAAACACTGGAGCCGGGAGCTCGTGACGTCATAGCCCCGCCCCTCATGATGTCACACCCTGCCCTCTCAATGCAAGTCTATGGGAGGGGGCGTGACGGCCGTCACGCCCCCTCCCATAGACTTGCATTGAGGGGGTGGGGCTAAGATGTCACGAGCTCCTGGCGCCAGCTCCAGCATTCGGAACAGTTTGTTCCAAACGCTGAACAGCGGACTACCCCGTTAAGAGAACGGCTATGCACAGAAATTGGGTAATGGGAAACAGCACTTAAGCACTTTATTCTAAGTCAGCCCTTCACAGTCATTTAGTGATCGCTTATACCAACAACATCACTAGTAGATATATTATGACCATACGTAAACCTCGTAGGAGAGGAAAAGCAACAATGATGCGCTTGTCCTCATAACTTGACCTTATATTCTGACCAAATATCTCAACCTGAGGCTGAGCTGTGATGAACAGATTGCAGGCCGAAAAGAGTAGGGGGTGTGGTTTTGCAGGGTGTGGCTTGTGGGAGGGGCATGTCTTGTTTCAATAACTTAAATTTATTGGCTTACCAGAATGAAGCTGTAAGCAGGACTGGTGCGAGAGGGGTAAAAAACATTGCCCTGCCCTGAAATTATGGAATAAAGTACAATACTCAACAGTTTGATGGATACAAAGTCTGCTCAAACATCCCAATAAATGCCAAGATGTCTACCAAAAAGTGAATCAGAATATGTAAGAAATCAACTAAAGAAGAATGGTATGAAATAAAGGCGTCCCCTTCTCCCTTATACTTTATATTAGGGATCGACCGATAATCGCGATTTTGGACATTATCGGTATAAGCAATTACCTTCCGATATGCCGATAATGCGCCGTCACCATCAGTATGCACAGTGACAGCGCAGGACGCCGACGGGGCCAGAAGGATCGCGGACCCCGGGAACAGGTAATTATAACACTGCGGATGAGGGGACGCGATGCGGCAGTGGCGGTATGTGGGCAGAGGATGGGGGGGAGGCGATGGGGCAGCGGCGGCGGCATGTGGCCGGAGGATGGGGGTAAGCAATGGGGCAGCGGCGGCGGTATGTGGGCAGAGGATGGGGGGGGGGAGGTGATGGGGCAACTGTGGTGGTTAGACTCAGGACCCCAGGACAGGCAGGGGGAGAGAAGCGGGTGGCGGCAGCGGTCTCTGGCACCGCAAAAGCCGCTGTAGTTCATTGATTTATAGCGCCCGCTTTAAATCATTGATCTGCAACAGCTTCTGCCCCGCCAGGGGGTTGAAATAGCCGATAACTTATACTGAAATATCGGTATAAGTTATTGGCTATCGGCCTGAAAGGTGACAGATTATCGGTATCGGCCCTAAAAAAACGATATCGGTCGATCCCTACTTTATATCATCAAAGACAGATGATATTTTTGATATTAAGTAACATTTCTTATGGACATTGCTAAAAAACATATTTTTCACCTTGAAGAAAGTTATTGTGAGACTGTACTGGGTCATTCCTCCCTAGAGTAACATTTCTATTAAATACTCTTGATATTCTTAATTCCTGCAATTTACATCACTTTTCTTTTAATTAAGTGCATGTCAAATATACGCTTTCTTATGAAAATTCAGTAGCAAATGTTTCGGCGGCATTAATTCCCCGCTTCTGACTCTAGGCACAGCGCAGCCGTTTGATTATTTAAGAGATAATAATGTCTGACGGTAGATTTAAGGGAAATTGATTAATACGATGGAAATGTGACACACATAATAATGCACCTCTCTGCACTCGCCGTTCTCAGACACCTATGGCGACATTATACCAGTACGTATTATTCCAGGCAGATTACAAGGAAATTGGTTTAATAAGGAAACAGTAAAGACGGGAATGTAAATGATTCGGGTTCTGCAATGAGATTTTACAGATTGCTACAAATTTCTGTGCTTTAATTCACATCATGTTTTGTGGTGTTGCTGATACTTGCAGGAATGCCTTAAAAAATATATTCTGACATATATCCCAGCGTTTCTATAGACCAGGGGTGGGGAACGTCTGGCCCGCGACCGCATTTGACCTGCGAGTGTTTCCCAAACTGACTGCCGGGAGAATCTGCCAGGGGTCCCACAGCATTCCAGTGGGGCAACATGACGCGCTAACACACCTGTGGCATAGTAACACCACAGGTGACCTAGATTGTGGGGCCTATAGGCTGTAGGCATCAATATGCCTTTGGCCACTAGAGAATGGGAGCGTCTTATCTTCTGGGATGCACAGTTGAGTGACGTCATTGTCTGCAGTCTGGAGGTAGAGACGCTTCGGCCTCAACTGGCAGAAGAAAGAAGCTGCCTGTGGCCTAAAAGAAAAAGACGGCTGTGACTGCAGGGGAGCTGAGGTGAGTATGTGTGTTTTTTTTTTTTTTTGTTTGTTTTTGAAAATCATCCTGGAAGGTCCTATATACAGGGGCCAAGCTACCTACATACATTTCCAGATGGCCCTTCGCAGAAGTAGACTATGTTAAAGAGGTATTCCGGGGCAAAAACATTTTATCCCCTATCCAAAGGATAGGGAATAAGATGTCTGATCGCAGGGGGCCCGCTGCTGGGACCCCCTGCTATCTCCCTGCAGCACCCGCAGAATGTGGGTGCTGCAGGGAGATCGCGGGGGATCCCAGCAAAGGGCCCCCCGCGATCAGACATCTTATCCCATATCCTTTGGATAGGGGATAAGATGTTTTTGCCCGGAATACCCCTTTAAGCCTGTTACAGTTACCACAGGTGTGGTACAGGATACCTTTTTGAAGGCATTCCAATGTATACCTATATACAGGTGGCAAGCTGTCTACAGGAGGGTCCTATATACAGGAAGGGAAACTACCCTCTGGGGAAGTCCTAACTTCAGGGGCAAACTACATAAAGGGGAGTGGGTAAATGATCTCCAAAGTGACAGACACAAACCTTAGAAAGCAGTTGCTTTTCAATTCCAGGATAGTAAATTTAACCCTAACCTACCCCCATTTGCGAGGGTCGGAGTTTTTGTTTAAAGTGATCTATGGGAAATGTATGTTCCAGCATAACTTCAGTACGGCTGGAGATATTTCGATAATACTCGGTGACATGTTACTTATATGTCAAATAAAAATATATAATAGTTACATTAACCCTAACCTACCTCTTTATGTGAAGAATGGGGTTTTTGTTTCAATTCCCATGCAAGTATATGGGACTTCCGGTACCTTACTCCACAAGCCACATCCTCTCCACATGTCATGCCCCATCTTGCAAAGACACGCCCACCCTTTAAGCCATACCCCTTTTATTTTATACCCTTTTTGTGTATTGGTCTGGCTTGCAAATCACACCCACTCCCACAAAGCCATGCTCCCTTCTATTTTTAACTTACAATATCTTCATCACAATTCAGCCCCACCTGAGGACGGGATAGGAGGATTACATATGAGGACAGGATATGGGGATGGGATATGAGAACGGGACATAAGGATGAAATATGAGGACAAAATATGAGGACAAGGTATGAGGATGGGATATGAGGTCGGATATTAGGACAGGATATGAGGGCGGGATATGAGGTCGGGATATGAGGTCGGGATATCAGGACGGGATATGAGGACAGGATATGAGGTCGGAATATGAGGACAAAATATGAGGACAAGGTATGAGGATGGGATATGAGGTCGGGATATTAGGACAGGATATGAGGACGGGATATGAGGTCGGGATATGAGGTCGGGATATGAGGTCGGGATATCAGGACGGGATATGAGGACAGGATATGAGGTCGGAATATGAGGACAAAATATAAGGACGGGATGAGGTCAGAATATGAGGAGGGGATTCGGGGTCGAGATATAAGGGGGGGATTTGGGGTCGGGGTATGAGAACAAAAGCTTCCTCATTTGTTGCTTTTCCTTCCCCACAAGGATTAGGTAGAAAAAAATCGGGCAACGCCGTGTACTCAGCTAGTGTATATACACACACACACACACACACACACACACACATATATATATATATATATATATATATATGAAGCGATAGTGATGTAGGTTGTAGGGGCTGGTGGTAGTGACACCACTCAGGGGGCGGGCTAGAGTTTAGAGACCAGATCCAGCCACCATACCTAATGAGACTGCAGAGGATGATGCATTATCTCAGCAGAGAGGAAGAAGCCGAGGAGCTGGATACAATACCACAATGAGAATGAGAGGATTACACAACTTCCTGTTAGGGGGGTTTGAAGCAAAAATATGCTGAAGCCAGTACAATTTGTAAAAAAAAAAAATAACAAAAAAACACACTATATTAGTAAATTCAAAAGATGTAAGAGGTAAATTCAAAAACTGTATATAGCCTTAAAAAATGGCAGAACTCAGAACGTATTTATTAGAGGGAGCGATACATTATTTCTGCATTATTATTACATTTCGTATGAAGACCAGATGCCGCTCACTATAACACCATACAGGACATCTAGAAGTGGGTTTCCTGCCCTCTATCTTTACGGGTCTGGTAATAACAATATGTTTCATCGAATCCCCTACTGTATATGTATATGAATTGGAGCTTCTACAGAGGCAGATTAACATTTCTTTGTGGACGTATTATTGAATCACGCTGTGATCTGCGGAACCTTTAGCTCGGAGGGAATGTAATCTGTGGTGACAGAAATGACAACCTGCTTTACTTTAGGTGAACTACCTCCAGCACATGCAAATTGGTCCAACGCTGTAATGATACAGAGCTAACACGTCTGCTGCGAGTGACAAAGGAAGGAGGCGTAAGAATGGCGAACTGACAAGACCTCTGGCTGCTGCTGAATCATCCACAGGCTCCTTCTTAAATGAATTGCAGAGCTTTAGTCATCTATACTGCGTTGGCTCTTTTATTGGTCGCTGGCATCTTATTACCATTCTGCTTGGCTTAGTTAGGATGACTCACCCTGGAAGCGTTATGTCCCTTGCATGGGACTGCAGAAGCGTAGTTACATGATTGTAAAATTGTCTTTAACATTAACCACAAGTCCTAATAGTCGAAGAGTTGGGAGCTGGGAGTTGGAGTATAAGGGGTACTCCGCCCCTAGACATCTTTCCCCTATCCAAAGGATAGGGGATAAGATGTCTGATCGCTGGGGTCCCACTGCTGGGGATCCCCGCGATCTCGGCTGCGGCACCCCAGACATCTGGTGCCTGGAGCGAACTTCGCTTAATGTCGGATGACGGGCAATGTAAGGTGGAGGCCTAAAAAATGTTTTATATTGTGCTGAGGTCACAATGCCAATTTGAAGAAAAAACAAAACAAAAACATACAGTGGGGCAAAAAAGTATTTTGTCAGCCACCAGTTGTGCAAGTTCTCTAGGCCTGTAATTTTCATCATAGGTAAACCTCAACTATGAGAGACAGAATGAGAAAAAAAATCCATAAAATCACATTCTCTGATTTTTAAAGAATTTATTTGCAAATTATGGTGGAAAATAAGTATTTGGTCAATAAGAAAAGTTCATCTCAATACTTTGTTGGCAATGACAGAGGTCAAACGTTTTCTGTAAGTTCTTTTCTTTGTGATTTTTTTTTCAGTCTGACCACAGTGCTCTCTGCTGACACCTCTGTCCATGTCAGGAACTGTCCAGAGTAGAAGCAAATCCTCATAGCAAAACCTATCCTGGTCTGGACAGTTCCTGACATGGACAGAGGGGTCAGCAGAGAGCACTGTGGTCAGACAGAAAATAAATTAAAAAAGAAAATCATTTTCTCTAGAGCATACAGCAGCTGATAAGTACTGGAAGAATTAAGATTTTTAAATATCAGTAATTTACAAATCTGTTTAACTTTCTGGCACCAGTTGATTTAAAAATTGGAGTACCCCTTTAAAATTGTTTTCTGATCAATTTCATGATATATCTACAAAAGGGTCAGAGTTCCGATTGTGCTGAAACAGAGCTCCCAGTTCACACATATGATAAAATTCAAGACCCCTAATAATATGGAACATAATATATAAATGTAAGGCAAAGCGCAGCGTCTCCCGTTGACTTACCTCCCACTGCCTTAGCTATAAATGGGTCATCTGCCTGAAAATACGTTTTAAACTCCCTCTGGTGTATTACAATATGTCACCATTTTCATACACATCATACACAGATATTCAGCTCTGCTACGTATGTATAGCTGTAAGCGCCTTTAAGACGCAGCACAGTTCGTTCTTCCCTCGTAGGATGGCTTCCTGTGGTGTAACCGAAACTGCAGACACTACAAGTCCACGCGAGATCGATTCGGTCCGCTTCATCAAAGTGTTTGACACAATAGTCAAAGCCGAACATATCGCTTGAAATAGGAGGAAAGTCATAGTCTACCGCAGGGCGCTGAAACGGAAGCCTTGTCTATGAAGGGGGGGGGGCTTAAAAAAAACCAAAACCTTCACCTATTCAGTCCTATAAAGGCTAAGTGTAGTGTCAGCCTTTCTATTAGACCTTGAACCTTTTTGCAGCTCACGGTTGGGATGAGTGATGCCGTGTGAGCCGTCTCCCCTCCCCGCGGTGCAGCCACTCGCCATATAAGCTGTATTTATCTGTGACACACTAATGTGACTTCTACACTCTGCCATCTGTCAGCGGTTGTCTATTTACATGACAGGACCACTTGTAATTACATCTTCCTTAACAGTATCTCTTCTACATCGCTGCCTTTCATTTGTGTTCATTGAACTACACGTCCCCACGGTGATTAGAGAATCTGAGGAAACATCGCACGACGTCACTAGATGGTCTTATCTACATGCCATGGCCGTGTATTGACAAGGTGGTGAAAAGGGATATGCCAGGGCCAATACACGTGTCAATTCTAATCCCACCGAACTAAAGCAAATGATTGTACGGGTGAAAAAAACATGAATACCACAGTAGAGGTAGTAGACAAATGTCGCACGCGCGCCTAAGCATTTTTTTTGGCGACTTTTGTGGGTAGGCATAAAGTAGCAAACAGCCTTACGGTGCATTCACGCCACGTTTTTGGGATACAAAAGCCGCATCTGGCAGTAGAATAAAAAAAAACATCCGCTCCCGTATCCCTGCCGCACAACATTCATTTGAATGAGACGAACGGAGTCAGATAGTGGCTCATTTGTGGACCGTATTTGGTCACGATGGAAAACCGTAGACCGCCATGGTTTTCAGTCTGGCAATAAAACTGATACGGTTAAAAAATGAGTTGACCGGAGTCACTATCTGACTTCGTTCGTCTCATTCAAATGAATGGGGTGCGGCAGAAATACGGGAGCGGACGTTTTTTTTTTTTTATTCTCCCGCTGTATCCGGGTGAATGCACCGTAACCTAAGCACCGAGTCGCAAACCCCTTCAAAATGTCGCACAAGTCAAAACCAGGTCAGACATGGCTTATAAAAATTGGCTTTAGAGGGCACGCTTAAAAAAGTTGCAACTGTGACTTTTTGGGCAAAAAAAGAGAAAGAAAAAAAAAAGCCGGGGAAGAGAGGAGGAATCATACAAAATGGTGTTCTAAAGCGATTCATAGTTTTTTTTGCTTATGTGCGCCAAATTTATCAACCCCCCCCCCCCTTGATAGTATGATCAATGTGTCGCACATAAGCAAAACCAAAGAAAGAAAAAAAGACTTCAAAACTTACTTTCCAAAGACAACAATGATGAAACTCCCCCATAGAGATTTGATGCCAGAGGTACATCCCCCCCCACACAAAACCCCCCAAAAAACGTATAACATTAGTATTATATAAATTATACTGGGTGGCTCAGTGGTTAGCACTCTACTGGTTTCCTGCGTTCTCATCCAGCCAACTGCGATAATTTCTCAACCGGGATGCCTCCGACTGTTGCAAAACTACAACTCCCAGCATGCCCGGACAGCCAACGGCTGTCCGGGCATGCTGGGAGTTGTAGTTTTGCAACAGTTAAAGGGGTTATCCAGGAAAAAACTTTTTTTTATATATCAACTGGCTCCAGAAAGTTAAACAGATTTGTAAATTACTTCTATTAAAAAATCTTAATCCTTTCAGTACTTATAAAAAAGAAGGACATAATGGAATTGCCAAATGTGCAGTTCCCGTATTGGCTCCCCTATGCTTTAATAACACAGTGTTATCCAAACTGCGGCCCTTAAAGGGGTTATCCAGGAAAAAGCTTTTTTATATATATCAACTGGCTCCAGAAAGTTAAACAGATTTGTAAATTACTTCTATTAAAAAATCTTAATCCTTTCAGTACTTATGAGCTTCTGAAGTTAAGGTTGTTCTTTTCTGTCTAAATCCTCTGTGATGACACCTGTCTTTGGAAACGCCCAGTTTAGAAGCAAATCCCCATAGCAAACCTCTTCTAAACTGGGCGTTTCCCGAGACAGGTGTCATCAGAGAGGATTTAGACAGAAAAGAACAACCTTAACTTCAGAAGCTCATAAGTACTGAAAGGATTAAGATTTTTTAATAGAAGTAATTTACAAATCTGTTTAACTTTCTGGAGCCAGTTGATATATATAAAAAAGCTTTTTCCTGGATAACCCCTTTAAGGGCCGCAGTTTGGATAACACTGTGTTATTAAAGCATAGGGGAGCCAATACGGGAACTGCACATTTGGCAATTCCATTATGTCCTTCTTTTACCTTTATATAAAGGGAATAAACGCAGGAACAGAGCAAGGAAAAAAAAAAAAAAAAAGAAAATGATATTTCCTGCGGCTTCCTTGCAGCCCATCAGCAGATACACACACAGGCACTGGGAAATGCGCTGGCTGATGGATGGCAATGAAGACGCAAGAAATCTGATTTTCCCTTGCCTTTCCCTGCTGTGTAATTGGATTGCTGGTCTTTTTATAGGGAATTATTGTGATGAAGGAAGGATATTATGGAGTTGTCGTATATGCTATTCTCTTTGTGGCTCCACGATCTTCATTCTCTTATACCGGACGATGATTTTGAATGGGAAAAAAAATGTTCTGCAACATTTCCTTCAACGCTTCTCTGACTGTGACCAAATCTGTGGCCCCCTTAAGGGACATGGTGAATCTGTTTCCTGTATATGAATGTATATGTTTATTTATGAATATATATACGGTATATGTTTATATATGCATATGTTTTTATATGAATGTATGTTTACTGTATATGAATCTGTATACTGTATATATATATATATATATATATATATATATATATATTTAATTATACCTTCCAAATGGCTGGAGATATTTCGATAAATCTTAGTACACCCTATGCAAGGGTGGTGGTGGTGGTGGTGGGGGTACTGGGTTCTTTGAAGTCCCATGCACGTTTATGGGACTTCTGGTACATTACCTAAATGTGTTAATTTCTGGCTGCAGAGATTGCCCGGGACTTTTAAACATCCTGCCGACTGACCAGCAGGCACATGCAGAGAATAGTTTGTGCTGGGGAGGGGATATGAGGATGGGAAATGAGGACGAAATATGAGGTCAGGGTATCAGGGTATGAGGACGGGATATTAGAACAGGATATGAGGGAGGAATATGTGGATGGGATAGGAGGACAAGATATATGGACAGAGTATGAGATTGCGGTCGGGATATGAGAACAGGATATGAGGATGACATATGCGGACAGGATATGGGGTCGGGATATGAGGTCAATATATGAGAACTGGATACGAGGACGGGATATGAAGTCGTGATATGAGAACAGGATATGAGGTTGGGATATAAGGACGAGATATGAAATTGGGATATGAGGACAGGATATGAAGTTGGGATATAAGGATGAGATATGAAGTTGGGATATGAGGACAGGATATGAGGTTGGGATATAAGGACGAGATATGAAGTTGGGATATGAGGAAAGGCTATGAGGTTGCGATATAAGGATGCGATA
Source organism: Hyla sarda (assembly GCF_029499605.1). Classification (NCBI taxonomy): domain Eukaryota; kingdom Metazoa; phylum Chordata; class Amphibia; order Anura; family Hylidae; genus Hyla; species Hyla sarda. Next base: position 400,927,216 of record NC_079191.1, read on the forward strand.
TGAAGTTGGGATATGAGGACAGTATATGAGGTTGGGATATAAGGATGAGATATGAAGTTGGGATATGAGGACAGTATATGAGGTTGGGATATAAGGACGAGATATGAAGTTGGGATATGAGGAAAGGCTATGAGGTTGCGATATAAGGATGCGATATGAAGTTGGGATATGAGGACAGTATATGAGGTTGGGATATAAGGATGAGATATGAAGTTGGGATATGAGGACAGTATATGAGGTTGGGATATAAGGATGAGATATGAAGTTGGGATATGAGGACAGTATATGAGGTTGGGATATAAGGACGAGATATGAAGTTGGGATATGAGGACAGGATATGAAGTTGGGATATGAGGACAGGCTATGAGGTTGGGATATAAGGACGAAATATGAAGTTGGGATATGAGGACAGGAGCATCATTATCGCTTTTACATTACCACAAAGTTTAGGTAGGAAGACTGGGCAATATGGGCACTCACCTAATGCAAAGACTTATGGAGAATGAAATACGGGTTTAGCTATAGAGGTGTAGCATAGCTAAGTTTAGCATAATTTATCCTATGCTGCCTGTGGTTTTAGACAGAACATCAGGTTGTATGATGACACAGACAATACAACACTATAGTATGAAATAACAAATTCTGCTCTGCTACAACTGTATCATATGGGCATAGACGAACGCCGTGCCCCCTTTTATGAGCCCAACGCATTTCCATCCATCCGTACATTCTTCTGCCTATATAAACAATGGCATGTTTTCTTCCCTGACACGGTCCCCAGTGAGGCTTTGTGCTGACTCTAGTTCCCCGTGCTGATGCTCTACAGAACAAACACGGCTGGATTTCCCATTAGACAAATGAGAGATGTGTTACAAGGTGGTTTTCTATCATCGACCACAGGCGGAAGCTACAATAACAGCATATTCGGCATGACATACAATGTAATTCCGCAGCGTGCACGGATGTCCAGCATTATATAGCGCTATACAATTAAATTTGGAAACAAAGGCAATAAATACAGATATAGCAGAGTTAAATCTGTTACCTGACTTTTTGATCAATCTGCCCTCCCTACAGCCAGTATGAGGAACCCTAGGGGAGTATTTCATTTAGTCTTTACTTTCTTCTTGTATCGTTTGTATAGACTAGTGTTTCCCGACCAGGGTGTCTACAACTGTTGCAAAACTGCAACCCCCAGCATGCCCGTGCTGGGAGTTGTAGTTTTGCAACAGCTGGAGGCATCCTGGTTGGGAAACACTGATGTAGACAGCGCAGCAGGGTGTGTGCACTTTATGGCAGCTGCAATGAATGGGGGGATTCACACTTGGCGCTAAATGTTGCTACAAAATCCACAACAGTAATTCCGCAGCAAGCATACCGTATATACTCGAGTATAAGCCGAGTTTTTCAGCACGATTTTTCGTGCTGAAAACACCCCCCTCGGCTTATACTCGAGTGAACTCCCCCACCCGCAGTGGTCTTCAACCTGCGGACTTCCAGAGGTTTCAAAACTACAACTCCCAGCAAGCCAGGGCAGCCATCGGCTGTCCGGGCTTGCTGGGAGTTGTAGTTTTGAAACCTCCGGAGGTCCGCAGGTTGAAGACCACTGCGGCCTTCAACATCATCCAGCCCCCTCTCACCCCCTTTAGTTCTGAGTACTCACCTCCGCTCGGCGCTGGTCCGGTCCTGCAGGGCTCTCCGGTAAGGAGGTGGTCCGGTGAGGAGGTGGTCCGGGCTGCTATCTTCACCGGGGGCGCCTCTTCTAAGCGCTTCGGGCCCGGCCTCAGAATAGTCACGTTGCCTTGACAACGACGCAGATGCGTCGTTGTTAAGGCAACGGCTCTATTCCGGGCCGGAAGCGCGGAGAAGAGGCGCCCCCGGTGAAGATAGCAGCCCGGACCACCTCCTCACCGGACCACCTCCTTACCGGACAGCCCTGCAGGACCGGACCAGCGCCGAGCGGAGGTGAGTACTCAGAACTAAAGGGGGTGAGAGGGGGCTGGATGATGTTGAAGGCCGCAGTGGTCTTCAACCTGCGGACCTCCGGAGGTTTCAAAACTACAACTCCCAGCAAGCCCGGACAGCCGATGGCTGCCCGGGCTTGCTGGGAGTTGTAGTTTTGAAACCTCTGGAGGTCCGCATGTTGAAGGCTGCAGTGGTCTTCAACCTGCGGACCTCCGGAGGTTTCAAAACTACAACTCCCAGCAAGCCCGGACAGCCGATGGCTGCCCGGGCTTGCTGGGAGTTGTAGTTTTGAAACCTCTGGAGGTCCGCAGGTTGAAGACCACTGAGGGCGAATGATGAGAAGAGGATGATGAAGGGGGGGGGGTGTGGGGATGATGAAGGGGGGGGGGTGTGAGATGATGACAAGGGGATGATGAAGGGGGGATGTGTGGGATGTGTGGGATGATTACAAGGGGATGATGAAGGGGGGATGTGTGGGATGATGACAAGGGGATGATGAAGGGGGGATGTGTGGGATGATGACAAGGGGATGATGAAGGGGGGATGTGTGGGATAAGGGGATGTGTGGGATGATGACAAGGGGATGATGAAGGGGGGATGTGTGGGATGATGACAAGGGGATGATGAAGGGGGGATGTGTGGGATGATAAGGGGATGTGTGGGATGATGACAAGGGGATGATGAAGGGGGGATGTGTGGGATGATGACAAGGGGATGATGATGAGGATGTTAATGACGGGTCTGGATGATGACAGGGGGGGATGAGGTATTTCCCACCCTAGGCTTATACTCGAGTCAATAACTTTTCCTGGGATTTTGGGTTGAAATTAGGGGTCTCGGCTTATACTCGGGTCGGCTTATACTCGAGTATATACGGTACTTGTTTTTGCAGATTTTGTGGGGTATTTGCTGTATATTCGTGCTGTGGATTCTGGTGTGAAATTGACATCCACAATGCATACAGAAGGTGCTGCATAAAAGCTATAAGCTTAAATGGTCACTGTCATTTCAACTGCCCCCCTGGAGGCCCCCTATGCGATTCCTAAAAATTTTGGAAATCACCACACCACAAGGTGTCTTTGCAATCTGCTGTCTACTCATCCTAGAGATCCCTCTCTAGTAACAGCCTCAGAAGGATGGATTACAGGAAGGGGAGGGGCTTGGCATGTGCTCTGAATTGGAAAGTGAGAAAGACTATGTACCTGCATCTTTAAATGTCCAGAGGATCTGCATTCTGTTCATGCAAAGTAAATCAAGACTTCTCTCTCATCTGAGCAGCAGTGCTAAGTGTAACCTTTTCCTTGCTATGCTGCTCTTTTTATAGGTTTTTTTTAATGTTCATTGCATAGCCAGTGTATCAGTAATTCATTCTCCTCCCATACCATCTATAGTTGTGTATAAATAATCCCCCAGAACAGTGCCAGTCTGTTCAGTACTTAGGTAAACCCTTCCCTTGTCCTGCTGTTTTATTCTCATGTCTGCTCATATATGAAAAAAATAGGAACAACAGAATGGCGCTATCTAAGTGCCATAAATTATGGTTGGAGCAGATTGTCCCAATAAATATGGGAATGTGTGTATATAAATATATACATCTCCCTAAGCAGACACACACATACACACAGATTAGCAAGGTGTATGATGAGCAGTGATGGTTAGATCTACTGCGGGTGTAGGTAGAGGATTGTATCTCACTCACCTATTCGTGTTGCGCTGCAGGCACAACACTGTTTAGCGCATAGAAGGAGTGCGGTATACTCTCGAGGTCCACTAGATGCAGGGCAGCCAGAGGACCTCGAGAGTATACTGCACTACCTCACTTCCGTCACGAGATGACGTCAGAGACTGTTCACCCGGGAAGTTCCAAATGGACTCCCTTTTTCTTTTTATATATATGGCAAATGGTGAATCATACCACACCAGCCTGACGAAGCAAGAGTCAGCCTGCGAAACGCGTTGCTCCCATCTGTCATCTTCTTCACTTTTTTATTTAATTTAAACTATTTTGCTTGTATTATTTTGTTATATCTCAATAAGCAAGTAGCCTAACAAATCCAGGACACTTGTTTCATTGCTACATACCCTCAAGGCGCCACGGACATTATCCATCTTTCTACCCAGGAAACTGCTGGAGCAGCTTCCTTTTGGGACCACTGATATAGCAGACAAAAACCCTATGAATCAGTAACCCCTTCTCCCCCACATGCCATTTATAGTAGTGCACTGTATAAATAATCAGCCCAGCATAGGGCTAGCATGTTCAGTGCACTTTAACCAGCATTGTGTGATGGCATAGCAGAGAGGAATTTGTGATACTGTGCTGTAATATGATTAGTTTTATCATCATGACTGGATTTCCATATTCCCGCATAGAACATATCAATGTCATGGCTGAGAGTTCCTCACTTTCAGACCCCCATTTATGAGTGAGATCATAAATGGGGGTCTTCTGGGTTATAATTTTTTCAGCATTTGATCCCATGAGGCCAAGTTATAATACTGTGTAATACTCTTCTATTACCTCCATGCACAGGACCCACTGGTGAAAGCGCTGTAGTGCAAGTTTTTTTATTTTATGATTATTTCTGACCTTTCCCAGCATTCCATGTGGCCAGAAACAATAGGTCATAAGTCACATGGTCACCAGGAGGCGTGACTATGCTGCAGTGGGTGCATGCGACTTGTGACATATTGGGGTTTATTTACTAAGGATGGAGTGTAGTTTTCTTTGTGGGTTTTGATTCCCGACAGGTATTTTCCCACGGTATTTACTGATGTTTCCCTCCATTTGCACTTTTCCCTACATTTTGCTTTTTTTTTTTACAACTGTTCTGATCTGTTGGGGTTTTCCCAGCTCAGTGGAAATGGAGGGTTTGGGTTTTTTGGTCGCAAATTGTATGGCACATAACGTGCAACATAATTTGGGCACAAAACCCAAGAAAAAAGAGTCGGGATCACGTTAGTAAATAAACCCCATTGTCTCTGGCCCCATGGAATGCTGGGAAAGACTCTTTCCTAGGACTGTATCCACCTTTTCCAGCCCACCGGAGCACCTGAAAGCTGAACTAATTTATGCAGGATAAGTCATCAACTGCCGAGCCGAGAAGTTTGTGACGAATCGAATTTACTGTAAGTTCACTCATCTCTAATACATATATATATATATATTTACCTCTCTTTATTCTTCCCATCTAGAATATTATTGAACTCTTTGAACAGACGGAATAATCGCCAGCCGCCTCCTGCTGATATTTATAGGACACAGATACTATGACAAGCTCCATAATGTTTTCTTCTCTCCCCTACAAGATTATATATAATGAGCGGTTTCCTCCACATAATTGATTATAATCATTATTCACTGAACTGTAATAAGTATTAATACGAATGGTGCTCAGTGGAGGAAACATATATTGGGGGATTTAAATAAGTATAATTTGGACCACTTGTACGGTGGATCTTACTGCAGGATTATTATCCATTGTAGATAGTAACATAACAGGCCTCCCTTTTTATCTCTCCTGTTACTTAGATGTTCAAATATATAGTGTCGGAAATGTCTAAAAAGCTGGAAGCCATTAAGAGCACATGTCAGACAAAGAGGCATTCATTTACAGCCTCTTCTCTGTGATCGGAATTAATGGGAGGTTAAAAAATACCATTAACAGTTCAAGGCGCTGTGTAAGATCTCTCCTTGTTAGTGGTCTTAATATGACTTATCCTCCTCCGTCTCATCTTCCCCTCATGAGAGAAGTCTTTTTTAATGTTTTCCATCTAAGATCATCGTTCAGCTAGCCCCACTGCCTACTATTTTAAAGTTAAAAGGGGTCCAAAGGACAGGGCAGTACATGACTTAAAGGGGTACTCCACTGGCCAGCGTCGGAAGTAAATTTGTAAATGCGCTTCGGGGTCTGCCACGCCCCTCGTGCCATCACGCCCACGCCCCCTCAATGCAAGTCTATGGGAGGGGGCGTGACGGCAGTCACGCCCCCTCCCATTGACTCGCATTGAGGGGGCATGGGCCTGATGTCACGGGTGGCGTGGCCGACCCCCGCAGCGTGAGAACAGCGTTCGGAACATTTAATTCCGAATGCTGGCCAGTGGAGTACCCCTTTAAAGGGGTACTCCGGTGAAAACCTTTTTTCTTTTAAATAAACTGGTGCCAGAAAGTTAAATATATTTGTAAATTACTTCTATTAAAAAATCTTAATCCTTCCAGTACTTATTAGCTGCTGAATGCTACAGAGGAAATTCCTTTCTTTTTGGAACACTCATGACATCACGAGCACAGTGCTCTCTGCTGACATCTCTGTCCATTTTAGCAACCGTGCATAGCAGATGTATGCTAAGGGCAGCATGGTGGCTCAGTGGTTAGCACTGCTGCCTTGCAGTGCTGGGGCCTTGGGTTCAAATCCCACTAAGGACAACAATAAATAAAGAGTTGTTATTATTATTATTATTATAATGATGCCAGCAAAGAGCACTGTGCTCGTGATGTCATCAGAGAGAATTCCAAAAAGAAAAGAATTTCCTCTGTAGTATTCAGCAGCTAATAAGTACAGGAAGGATTAAGATTTTTTTAATAGAAGTAATTTACAAATCTGTTTAACTTTCTGGCACCAGTTGATTTAAAAGAAAAAAGGTATGCAAAGGACAGAGCAACATACAGTAAGAACCAGATACGACATGTCAAGGAACATTATTGAGACAATTTTCCTGCGTGAGGCCCATTTCTCTTTTGATTTCCCCTCTGGATCAGATGACGTCCCTTTCTATCTTAGTGACCACACTGTTTTAAAAAAAAAAGGAGTTAAAAAAGGGTACAAAGGAGCAACACATGAATTAAGAATATGCCAAGGAACATTATTGTGTTCATTTTCCTGATATGACATCACTTCCTGTCTCAGTGACAGGAATTTTAAAATAAGGTGTTAAAAGAGGTAAAAAGGACAGAACAACATGTGACCTAAGTACCGGATACGACATGACAAGAAAGAATATTGAGGTCATTGAGGAAGTTATTAAAACCTGTGTAGAGGAATAGCAGTGCAGCTACCCATGGTAACCAATCAGATCGCTTTTTTAATTTTCCACAGGCCTCGTCAAAAATGAAAGAAGCGACCTGATTGGTTGCTATGGGCAACTGCACTCCTATTCCTCTAGGCAGGTTTTAAAGGGGTTATCCAGGAAAAAAAAATTTTTATATATCAACTGGCTCCAGAAAGTTAAACAGATTTGTAAATTACTTCTATAAAAAAAAATCTTAATCCTTTCAGTACTTATGAGCTGCTGAAGTTAAGTTGTTCTTTTCTGTCTAAGTGCTCTCTGATGACACGTGTCTCGGGAACCGCCCAGTTTAGAAGCAAATCCCCATAGCAAACCTCTTCCACTATGTGCATTTCCCGAGACAAGCAGAGAGCACTGTTGCCAGACAGAAAAGAACAACTCAAATTCAGCAGCTGATAATTATTAAAAGGATTAAGATTTTTTAATAGAAGTAATTTGCAAATCTGTAGCCAGTTGATATAGAAAAAAAAGTTTTTTTCCTGGAATACCCCTTTAATAAATCTCCCCCATTTTCCTATGTGATGTTCCCTTCTAGTACAAATATTATTCTTCTGTCATCCCCTCTAAATCAGGTGACATCACTTCCTTTCTTAGTGACAACAGAATGTTGTGTCTCAATAGACCTAAAGATGCCCATACATACTAGATAAAACCAAATCCAATAAAATCCTCCCAAACGAAATGCAGAATTTCAACAGGTGCTGGAGAGATGAGGACAAACAGCTAGAGGGAAACGTTCATTTATTTTACCCACAATGCAACGCATTTCATGGTACTTGCTGAACACTTCCTCAGGCATAACTTGATACACATTAGATGGTCTTCTGTAACGTGTATGTCCACTTGCAAACCAGTCCAAAGCTAAGTTTGCAGGACAAAAAAAATTTGTCATTACAAGCTAGGCTACTATACCAAAAACATACAATAAAACCCATATATATATATACACAATGGACACATCACAGAACTTGGTTTATAGTGACAAATTTTTCTATTAAAGGGTTACTCCACTGGCCAGCGTTCGGTAGTAAATGTTCCGAACGCTGTTTTCACACTGCGGGGGTCGGCCATGCCCCTCGGTGACGCCCCCTCCCATAGACTTGCATTGAGGGGGCAGGGCCGTGGCCGGCCCCCGCAGCACGAAAACAGCGTTCGGAACATACACCTCCAGAAGCTGGCCAGTGGAGTAACCCTTTAAAGGTTTTCATAGGTTCCAGATGAAAATGTGTTTACTTGTTTTATCAGACTGCCTTGGTTTATCTGCGATTTTTTTATTTTTTATTTGGATCACTCTTTAGATGTGTGGGTGTAACCAATATCTTTTTCATGTTTGACATGGTCCCTCCTCTATTTCGAATCAGTGACTAGTCAAAAGATCTTTCATAGAGTAGCTTTGTTTTTCTCATACTGTACAGTAGTGATGAGCAGCAGGGGCCATATTTGAATTTGCGATATACGGTATATTGACGATTATTCGTCCTATGGCTGTGTTCGTTCACTTTTTTTTTCCATGCAAAAATTTGCATGGAAAATTCGCATTTGAAAAAAGCAAAAAAACAATTACGAATATATAGCACTATATTATAAATATTTGCAAAATCGCAAAGTGGCGATATTCGCGGTAAAAATTTGCACTAAGAATATTCGTGCTCAACACTACTGTACAGCTGCATTGCATTGTGAAATTCTTGCCATGTTCAGTTACCACTAGAGGGAGCTTATGAGCTTACTGCATACTTTTTTTTAAAGTGTTTTTTTTTTAAGTCTAAGCGTGAATGAAGATTTCAGTCTTAAATTTTATGCAACTTTTGTGGTAAAGACTGACAAATATAATAAAATTCACAACCCAGCTGCATCTCTGTAGAAATGTAATGATACAAATCTTCAGGCAGACCATGGTGCCACATCGGGCCGCCTCTATGTCTCCTTTCTGTCATCACCCAAGGGATAATTTATTTTAAAAAACAGACAATAGTAGGAGAACAACAAACATCTGAGTAAATGGAGGAAAATTATATGAAGCAGAGGTCCAGCCCAAGACTGAAGACATCAGCATTATTATCTTACATTCATAATCTGAATATTACAGGAAGGTTTAGAAGCAAATACAATAGATAAAGGCAAAGACAAGAGATAAATATAAACAAGCAATGTGCTGACAGGAAAATGTGGATAATAATCTGAGGCACAGGACATTTTATATAGAAAGGAAAAAGCTTCTGTCCAAACAAAAGGCTTAGAGAATATCAAGGTGGGAAGGTTTGTTCTGGTAAAATCTTTTGTAAAAAGCTTAATAAAAATGATTTAAATTAAAAATAAATTAAAAAAGACATAAAAAAAGGCTTAGAGATACTAGATGAATATAAAGCTAGGTTCACGTTGCCGTTTGCATCTTACCTGTTAAAGGGGTTATCCAGGAATAGAAAAAACACAGCTTATTTCTTTCATAAACAGCTCCATGTCTGTCTCCAGGTTGGGTGTGGTATTACAACGTGGCTCCTTTCACTTCAATGGAACTGAGATGCAGAACCACACCAAACCTGGAGACAGACAGGGAGCGGTTTTTGAAAGATGGTAGCTCTGTTTTTCTATTCCTGGATAACCCCTTTAAGGGTACAATCGACTCTTTTTACTTGAGCCGATTGGACCCTGAACCGGGTCGAATGCAAATGCCTTCTATCGGGTCCCCACAGCCCCCATTCACTTGCATGGGTGCCATCAGTGATCCGGTAATTTTACAGGAATTTAGCGGAGAAAATAATAGTGCTTGCACCGTTTTTTTCTCCGCTAAACTTGACGGTACTGCTGACAGAGCTCCACCTAATGGAGCCTGACGGCAGTGTGTATGAGGCCTAAGATGTGAGAAAAAAACAAGCAGTAAAAGACATTTTATTGTCCAAACCAAGGTTGTCAAACTATCACATATTTGTAGAGTCCCTGAGCTCACTCACCTACCTACACCTACCTAAACCAGACATCCTTTCTCTGCAGGCAGGAAGGTTCATCTGATGAAGGATTGGCTGATAACATGAAGGTTCCTTTTCCTAAACTAGTGCTTCTTATTGGGGTTCCTGTGAACCCAATAAAAAATCATTGACCTTCTTTCAGGTAGGACTAGAACTAGGGGGTTTCTCAAAAAAACATAAAAACACAGAATGTGTCGGCAGATAAGAGCCATTCAGCCCATCTAGTCTGCTGAATTTACAACAAGCTATATATGTTAAGGTCCTTTAACCTTTCCAGGTAAGTTTTATCCTGCAATCCATGTACTTGTTTAGTATCTTCTCTGAACTCTCTCCAAAGAGAGACAGGAGAATGAACAGAAGAAATAGTACATGCACTATTTCTTCCGTTACTATCTTCCGTCACAAAATAACGTCCATTATTAATAACGGACTATAACGGATTAAAACTGATGGAATAAGTCCCATAGACTATAATGGGATTTTCTGACGACGTTTAATGGCCGATTTTCAGGGTTTTCATAACGGAACATCAAAAGGATCTTTAAAACGGATGAATTTTATAGTGTGAAAGCAGCCTTATCTATATCCTTCTGAAGATACAGCCTCCAGTACTGCGCACAATACTCCAAGTGAGGTCTCACCAGTGTTCTGTACAGTGGCATGAGCACTTCCAACTCTACTGCTAATACCCCTCCCTATACAATCATGAACACTTCCCTCTCTACTGCTAATACCTCTCCCTATACACCCATGAGCACTTTCCACTCTACTGCTAATACCTCCACCTATACTCCCATGAGCATTTCCCTCTCTACTGCTAATACCTCTCCCTATACACCCATGAGCACATCCCTCTCTGCTGCTAATACCTCTCCCTATACACCTATGAGCACCTCCCTCTCTACTGCTAATACCTCTCCCTATACACCCATTAGCACTTCCCCCTCTACTGCTAATACCTCTCCCTATACACCCATGAGAACTTCCCTCTCTACTGCTAATACCTCTCCCTATACACCTATGAGCACTTCCCTCTCTACTGCTAATACCTCCCCCTATACACCCATGAGCACTTCCCTCTCTAATGCTAATACCTCTCCATATACACCCATGAGCACTTCCCTCTCTCCTGCTAATACCTTTCCCTATGCACTTATGAGCACTTCCTCTCTTCTGCTAATACTTCTGCCTATCCATGAAAAAATGTCCTTTTTTTTAATTAATGCGGATAATTATTTATTACACATTTGTAGATGGTATACAAACACAACCCCAAATATAAGAAACGTATCCATGTCGCAAGTAGTGCAGTCCTACATAAAAATAGCATGTAACACTAAATAGTTATATATTTTGTAGAAGACTGGGTAACGCATAACATCAGAACAACCCAAGATATTAAGAATCAAGTTGTGTCAATATAAATCTCAATCCTTCCAGTACATATCAGCTGCTGTATGCTCCACAGGAAGTTCTATTCTTTTTAAATTTCCTTTCTGTCTGACCACAGTGCTCTCTGCTGACACCTCTGTTCATTTTAGGAATTGTCCAGAGCAGGAAAGGTTTGCTTTGGGGATTTGCTCCTACTCTGGACAATTCCTTACATGGACAGAGGTGTCAGCAGAGAGCACTGTGGTCAGACAGAAAGGAAATTCAAAAAGAAAAGAACTTCCTGTGAAGCATACAGCAGCTGATAAGTACTGGAAGGATTAAGATTTTTAAATAGAAGTAATTTACAAATCTATTTAACTTTCTGGCACCAGTTGAGTTAAAAAAAGAAGAAGATGTTTTTCAGTGGAGAACCCCTTTAAGTATCACTGTCTTATTCAAAATTTAAATTCTGAACCCCAACGGAGAACAACTTGAGCGATGGCAAGCTCTGTACAGTGCTGTGAAATATGTTGGTTCTATTTAAATAAAGAAATTACATTAGGAGTTGGTGATTTCTCTCTTTTTAAAACTATCAGAATAGAGTTGTAATTGTAAGGTAATAATAATAATCATAATAATAATTTCTTTATTTGCTATGTAAATAAAGAAATTATTATTATTATTACCTTACACAATTCTATTCTGATAGTTTTAGGGAGAGAGAAATCCCCAACTCCCAATATTACAACCAGAATAAATCCTGCGATCAATAACACACAGATAACAGACAATATTTTATCTCGGCAGAGACATAAGGAAAGATTTATGTAGGATCGGTGCAGGAAGGACAGAATGGAGCAGCTGTCATGTGAAGTCTGCCGCTTCCTTCGTCCTGATCGATGGTTGTGATGTGTAATCACTGAAGTCCATCACTATGAGGGGGGGCTCCGATGCGTCTTCTGAGGTTGTAGACGTTGGCGCGACCATAGCTGCCAGCCCCTTTTTCATACAAGTGATAGCGAGGTGATGTACTTTTCAGTTCGGGACATTACAGAGCAGTAATGAAAGTCTAAAGAAAGTATGTTCTTTAGTAAATACTTGAATTTATCATGAAATAACAATTCTGCAGCATCATTTCTAAGCGTCGATACCAGTGTTTCCCAACCAGTGTGCCTCCAGCTGTTGCAAAACTACAACTCCCAGCATTCCCGGACAGCCTTTGGCTGTCCGGGCATGCTGGGAGTTGTAGTTTTACAACAGCTGGAGGCGCAACGGTTGGAAAACACAGGTCTATACCATCGATCTGTTGGTCCTCTTTGACATGTATGAAAATATTGACAACTGTGGGTTACCAATCACTTTAGTAGGTGTGTCCATGCTCTATCAGCGTGGGTAAGGACACGCCCCATTGACAAAGGGAAAGGGCGAAACACAGATGTCAAAGTATTTATACATTTACAGAAAATATCAGAACGGTAAAATGAACAGTTCCAAGAATAAATGCTACAAAATTGTTATTTTCCGTAGCATTTACTAGAGTATTTACTATTATAGATGTCTCAGGGGGGCATTATGAAAATTGGTGGAAGCATCTAAGCAAAAACCATGATGGAAGCCCCTTCCTAGGTGTCGTGCCACGCAATAAAAACATTATACAATTGTTTTCAGATGACGCAGCTGTCAAAAGGATCAGCCGGTAATCTGTATGCCGGTAATTGCCCTGTATGATCTCCCTATAATCCTGTGAAGATGTAAATGATCCACGTATCGGCCCTTTACATTTACCTTCAGGGACATGCACACATAGGCCCTCATTTACTATTGCAAACCCGACATGTCTTGTCGGGTTGTGCGCCAGATTCTGGTGCATTGCGTCAGAAATTCTGTCTGTGCCATGTGCATGTTTCCGACATTTTCACAAAAACCCAACATATTTACTAAGGGCTCCACATAAAATGTGGTGGATTTGAGCTGAGGAAAACCCTACAAATCAGAGCATGTGTAAAAAAAGCAAAATGTAGGGAAAGTGGAAAATGTAGGGAAATCTTAGTAAATACTAGGGATCGACCGATTATCAGTTTGGCCGATATTATCGGCCAATATTCACGATTTTGGACGTTATCGGTAATTACTTTGCCAATAATGCCCCGCCCCCCGGCCAGAGAACGCCGCCGCCGCTGCCCCATTGCCTCTCCCATCCCCGGTTTTATAATTACCTGTTCCCAGGGTCCGCGCTACGTCTGGCTCCTGCGGCGTCCTGCGCTATTGCTGTGAACTGCACAATGACGATTGACGTCCTCAACGCGATGTCACCGTCAGTGCGCACAGTGACAGCTCAGGACGCCACCAGAGCCAGAAGTAGCGCGGACCCTGGGAACAGGTAATTATAAAACCGGGGATGGGGGAGGCAATGGGGCAGTGGCGGTGGTTGGACTCAGGACCGGCAGGGGGAGAGAAGCGGGTGGTGGTGGTCTCTGGCCAGAGGATAGGCGGGGGGGGGGGTTCAGCGGCGGTGGTGGTTGGACTCAGAAGAAGGCCAGGACAGGGAGGGGGAGAAAAGCGGGTGGCAGCGGCGGTCTCTGGCCCCGCAAAAACCGCTGCAGTTCATTGATTTAAAGCGCCCACTTTAAATCATTGATTTGCAGCGGCTTCTGCGGGGCCGGGGGGGGGCGAAATAGAAGATAATTTATACCGGAATATCGGTATAAGTTATTGGTTATCGGCCTGAATGTTCACAGATTATCGGTATCGGCCCTAAAAAATCAATATCGGTCGCTTCCTAGTAAATACCGTGGAAAATAAATTGTAGGGAATTAAAACCCACAAAGAAACCTACAGAACACTCTTAGTAACTAAGGGCCATAGACTGAATAGCCCTTTAAACTCACCTACCCTCTGATGCTCTCACTGATTGGGACCTCTGTGGGGTGATGCAGGTCCCATTCCGCTGACAAGACTGCCAGAGGTCCCTTACCTCAGGAATTGTGTTGCATTAACACACGTAAGGTTTTTTTTTTTTTTACAAATATTTCTTTTTTTTTTATAATGAAAAATGTCGGTGCACGTCCCTGTTCACCTTATAATAAAAATGGCATAATATATGTTATCAACACATAGCAGTAGAAAAGAAAGAGGATGAATGTCAGGGATACAGAAATCCAGAGCAGACTGTAATATATGCTGGACTGACAGATGACATGGTGGATACCAGAAGGAATGACGGACAGCCCGACTATACGTTACCAGTCAGACAATAAGCTGCCACTGATGTAGATACAGACAGACAGATACATGGCCATTAGTCGAGGAGCACACACCCAGGAGAAGCATCCACCTTTATAGTAAAAGACAGCACTGCCTAAGAAAAAGAAGACACCCAGGGAAGTATGAGAGCTGAGGCGTAGACAGGGAGGGATATTTCTGCTGCAATATGACAGGGATGCAGACAGGGAGGGATCCTGGGGTAAGACTGAGATGCTGCTGTATTCATGTATCACAGGACTGTGTTTATCTTCAGTCACTGCAGTCTGAACACTCCTATACTGCAAAGCCACCTACCTGCTCCCAGATATGTCACCACTAACCATATATTGCCTCAATTACAATGCGATATGATAGGCAAGGAGATTGTGATCAGATCAGAGACATGGATGATATAGAAGTGCACCCGGACAGTGCAATGTGATTACAAAAAAGTTTAAAAAATTTAGGAAGTTAGGAAAATAGGAATTTTCATCTTGCTAGTTCGTTCTGGATTACTCAAATGGATTGTCTGGTTTATAAACCATATTTTAAAGGATTCCTATTGTTTATATAATGTCATAGTGTCATTTCAGATGTTTTGGTCGCTGGAAGTGAAAATGCTGAGACGCCTACCATATTAATACAAAGGAGTGAAAGCTCTTTGGTGAGCCTAGTGCCCTATTGTTTTTGATTGGCTCTCCTTGTACAGTGTGGCGAGCCATATACAGATTCATAGGACGTCTACTAGAATTCTAGACATCCGTGCACAGCATTATTAGCTTTCCAAGAAGTACCAAGCACAAAGTGGTTCTTCTTTGTTTTACCTAGTGGTGCGGGGCTCTGTATTCCGACCCTCAGAGATCAGTATCTATGAAAATGTAAAAGAATGGACATGGGAATGAGAGTTGTAATGGTGAGTTCCCTGATCTGGATCCTAATTAATGTAGCTACAATGAATGACTCTCCTGCTGGAAGACCTGACATATCCATACATTACAGTGACAGCGCTATCTGTGTAATGCTTATATTCCCCTGTGGTGGCGCTGCAGGCAGAGGCGTAGCTTGAAGCTTCTGGGCCCCCGATGCAAAATCTGCAACAGGGCCCTATATGCCAATTATAATACTGGTCTCTTATGGGAAATATGTGATTTGGGGTCCCCTTAGGCACCAGGGCCCTGGTGTGACTGCTAACTCTGCTACCTCTATAGCTACGCCCCTGGCTGCAGGATAACTAAACATGAGCTACCAGATAACTCTTCAGATTATAGCTGATGGATGGAGTCACAAAAAGTTGGGTCCTGGCTCCTCCTTACTGTATGACCGCTGTAAGAGGGAGGCTGAATGTAGAGGCACGAAAGCAAGCACACTCACCAGGAATGATGCAGACCGCTGAGTACACCCTCACGGGTGGTGAATTGAATGTGAAACCCCCTTTAAATGCACCACTATAGTTATGAATCTGACTCTACTGATGAATGTGCACCAGCAATGAGTGTATGGAATGAAAAGCACAGAGATGATGGAATTCCATTGTCTGGTCTACTGGCGAATCTGGGCAACAAAGAGCGGATCAATCTAGAACCTGCAATTCCACCGGGAAATGATGCCAACCGTCATGCCAAATCTGCCACCATGTTAGGCAGCATTATTTTGGCCACACCTAAGGAAATGTTCGGACCCACCCTCTAGCTGTAGGACTGCATCATCAACTCTGTTGTTTTCAACTCACAAAAATCTCAAATAACAATAAAAAACTAAGAAAGGACTAAAACCCAACCACAATCTGTCAAGAAATCTAAAATAGTAAAAAAAAAAAACATCAGCAAATTCTGTTGTTCTGCCACAGATGGGCTCACCTGCTGAGCCCCATTATTATGGCAGAACCCGGGCACACCTGAGGCACTACTAATAGAATACTGAAAATGTCACATTTCTTTAGCAGCTTGTCTGTATTATTACACACCAAGAATAATATGCGATTGTACTTCTCCCCCTCATATCATGCAGCTAAAAATAGAATTATAACAGTACTGTACTCCGCTTAAGAAATGAGTTAACAGAAAATGTACATTTACAGAACTTATTGTATTCCTACATGTAGATTTGTGATCTTAGAAATGCATCATTATGTTAGGGACACCGGCTGTCCTAAGTATTTTTTGTGACATTGCATCTCATAAAATAATTTGGGCTCTATGCATTATGAAGGGACATACATAGCAGGAGCCCAAACTTTACATAGAGTTTGTAGGACTGGTCTCCTATAAAGCGATACTGTGGATATACTCAATTACGGTATATGATGCATGCAAGATGGCCAAATAATATATCTAACCTAGAGGTTTTTTGAAAGGTCTTATAAACATCTAGGCTGAGAGAAGCTGGGTAGGCACTATTGCTGGGCTGCTAGGGGTTAATGGGATAGAAGTGATCTTAAGGAAGGAGTGTTCATGGCTCAGGGATGTGTAGAAAGTGACTAACCGGGGGTGCAGATCCAAACATAGACTGTAGCAATTGCGATACTTAGAAGAAATAGCAGATCGCACTCACCCGGTAATTAAAACGTCCTCTTTATTCGGTAACTTCTAAAACATATCCAGATGGAGGTAGAGAGATGCGGTCAGCATAAGCTGACTGACCGGCCGAGGCGAGGCAGCGCTCCTTTCGCGGTTCCGCCTGCTTTCTCAAGCCTGCCGTCGGCATCTATCTACTGATTAACACCAGACAATTAGTCTGTATAGCGATACATCGCAATCATATGGATACCACTATAATGAGCAAAGACATCATACTACATCTATATTCCTTACAGATATATAATCTTCCCATCCCGACGCGTTTCCCCATACTGGTGACATACACCAGCATGGTTCATCAGGGGATAATTCAGATAGTATATAGTACAAACATTCTACATGATCTGTTGCTTGTCCTGGAGGCATAGTGATATCCCAACACAGAACCACATTAACATTTGTATATAGAGTGAGTACATGGATATATAGGGGCATGCATCATGCATTATTATATACTTACCTGTAGAAATCACACAGGGGCTAACCTCAGAAAGATGCTGGAAATGTTTCTCAATCCTCCGATGTCACATTTGTAGCTTTTGATTCATCATGTCAAGCTCTCTAAAGACAGGTCTTATGGGATGAGTACAAAAGTTGTAAACAGGAATTTAGAGTGATAGTGTTAGATACATGGAGACAATAAGCATTATTGTTTTGTATATTATTGCTGTATCTTTTTTCTCTTTCTTTATTTTAGGATATTCTGGGAATTGTCCTAACACTGGATTAAAGAGGAGTATATATTAAGGGGAACCAAAGGAACTGAAGACTATTTACTGACCCCTATGCCCCTATATATCCATGTGCTCACTCTATATATGAATGTTAATGTGATTCTGTACTCAACTGTGTTGGGATATCACTATGCCTCCAGGACAAGCAACAGATCATGTATAATGGTTGTACTGAATTATCTGAATTATCCCCTGATGAACCATGCTGGTGTATGTCAGCAGTATGGGGAAACACGTCAGGATGTAAAGATGAGATATCTGTAAGGAATACAGACATTGTATGATGTCTTTGCTCATTATATTGGTATCCATATGATTGAGATGTATAACTATACAGTCTAATCGTCTGGCGTTAGATAGATGCAGAGGTGACATTTTTTGTAGGGGGTGACTAATGTGTTGAGGAAACTGTATATTTATAAAAAATACAGTGGTCTAAACTTGACTATAGACTGTTGCTAATAATTAGTGATAGGAATAATGACTGACAATTGAGGACAGTAGTATTGGTTCCGAGGTGACCAATTGAATATTGAAGGGTTCTGAGTCACTCCTGTCATCGTGGAATAAGAGATCATGCAATATGTACAGGGGAATGTAGAGGTGTTTGAAATATAAGAAACTCACTCCACATAAATACTATGTAATGCATGATTAATACCTTTGTTCTGTGCACTACTGTATAAGACCATTGATTCATTTTTATATTGTTGCATATTGAGGAATTTCTAGAGGGGTGGAGGGGTTCTATTTTTGTCTGAATTAATAAAGATGTAAATAATTGATTGACTATTTTGTTGGTTTCTATTAGTTTCTGTCTAGTCAGCTGGACAAGGCAGTCCATTTTGCACACACAGAAGAGGGGATCCTGCTCCTGTAGAGCCCTATAGCACACCCTCAGAAGCAGCTGCAGCTTAAAGGGCATTATAGAGCAGTATAGAGCAGTTTAAGCTATGAATCCATATATAATATTAGAGTTATCAGCAGCTTCTTTGAGTCTCTCACATTTTCTGTCTGACTCTGCTGCTAGCTGCTCCCCTACTCCTCAAAGACTTCTATCAATAGCTATAACCTAATCTCTCAATGTGCTGTTCTCTCTTGAGACAGATTTTTAGCATTTTTTGTGGAGTTATAGATAAGTTTAGAGGAGAGGGGAGAGGAGAAAAAGACTAAATGGAAAATGATGCAATTTTTTCTGATAACATATATTACAAAGTTTATTATATTTAATTGTAATATTGATTTATGCAAAATGTGTTGAAAGTTTAGTGACCATATAAGTAAAATTTGTATTTTGTCACTTCAATATCAATATTCAATATTAAAAATCTTAATCCTTCCAGTCAGCTGCAGTCTACCACAGAGGAAGTTCTTATCTTTTTAAATTTATTTTCTGTCTGACCATGGTGCTCTCTGCTGACACCTCTGTCCATGTCAGGAACTGTCCAGAGCAGGAACAAATCCCCACAGTAAACCTATCCTGCACTGGACAGTTTCTGACATGGACACAGGTGTCAGCAGAGAGCACTATGGCCCGACAGAAAATTTGCTTCCTCTGTAGCATACAGCAGCTGATAAGAACTGTAAGGATTAAGATTTTTTTTAAATCAAAGTAATTTACAAATCTGTTTAACTTTCTGGTACCAGTTTATTTAAAAAACATTTTTTATTTCCATTGGAGTACCCCTTATAGGGCTGTTCCAGAATTGGGAGAGCTACATTACATGGAATTATAAAATTGACATTGTAAAACATTTAGCAATTATACAGTATGTGGTTATCTTAGGTAAGGAGTGCTAGCATCACTGTCTTTCCATCACTACTGGGTCCTTAGACTAGTCACTATTGTGCCAGGTAACATCATCTCTTGGATGCAATTTTATGTCTTTTCTAAAGGGAATTGTTCTATGCTTGAACACCTGGTGTGCATGGCCTGGAGCGCTTGTGTCACTAGTGTGCACGCACAACTACATCAGAGCGGAAGAACACAGTGGATGTTACTAGAACAAGACAGCATTAGTTCAAATGACTTCACCGATCAACCCTGAAGACAAATGATCACCATTATTCAAAGGAAATTATCCCTTTTGTGTGAAGAGATACGGAGTCCAGACCCTTGAAATATGATATTAAAATAAAAGTGATATCACATTGCTTAAAATTAAATGGACACTGGCAGATACAAAAACTTTCTAATAGTAACCTTTCTAATATACCTCACAAGAAAATGCTATTTCCTTTTTATAGAAATCATGGCTTATAAAATTATGGCTTTGTGAAAGCTGAAGCACAGGCATGGACAAAGTCCAGTAAGTGAGGGTGGGCTAGCACTCCTCTGTGCTCTCTCCTGTCTGGTAGCACTCCTCTGTGCTCTCTCGTGTCTGATAGGACTCCTCTGTGCTCTCTCCTGTCCGATAGCACTCCTCTGTGCTCTCTTCTATCTGATTGCACTCCTCTGTGCTCTCTCCTATCTGATTGCACTCCTCTGTGCTCTCTCCTGTCTGATAGGACTCCTCTGTGCTCTCTCGTGTCTGATAGGAATCCTCTGTGCTCTCTTATGTCTGATAGGACTCTTCAGCGTTCTCTCCTCTCTGATAGCACTTCTCTGTGCTCTCTCCTGTCTGATAACACTCCTCCGTGCTCTCTCCTGTCTGATAGCACTCCTCTGTGCTCTCTCCTCTCTGATAGCACTCCTCCGTGCTCTCTCCTGTCTGATAGTACTCCTCTGTGCTCTCTCCTCTCTGATAGTACTCCTCTGTGCGCTCTCTTGTCTGATAATACTGCTCTGTGCTCTCTCCTGTCTGATAGTATTCCTCTGTGCTCTCTCCTGTCTGACAGCACTTCTCTGTGCTTTCTCCTTTCTGATAGGACTCATCTGTGCTCTCTCCTGTCTGATAGTACTCCTCTGTGCTCTCTCTTGTCTGATAGCACAGGAACCCAGGATGAAGAAACATAGGTGGGTCATGTGATCCAAGAATTACTCAGGGCATACGTGCACTTTTGGAAACATGGGATTAAAAGTGGCTGCTCAGGAGACAAAAAATGCTCAAGGTTTACTCCTTATTCCCTTGTGTATGTTGCTCACACTGCATGAAGTTTACTGAGGAGGAGGGGGCGTTCCCTTGCTTACCCTCACATTTCATGTGGGAACCTCCTCCCTCACTTCTTGGAGCTGACAATTGGTTGCTTTGTGACACCCCCCTGACAGGAAGCCTGCACAAAGCCCTTCTTGTCCTGCCCACACTTCCTGTATTTTGTTTAGGAACAGAGATACACAGGCAAAAGCTGCAGGGACAAGACAGTGTTCTGGACAATGGAGAGTTTGGCCTGGACAACCCTTTTTAAAGCTCCAAATAGGCCAGACTTTTTAAGCCCGCCATTAAAGGAATGGATTATATTTATTTGGATCTGTCCTTTGCCTTTGAAAGTGGCTCATGTGTAAAATTAAAAATGTACTTGTCTCCACACTTCCTGTAATCCATAATGGTCTGCGCACCATGGGTTTACAGGGTTAAATGGTTTGATCTCACACAAAAAAGGTATAAATAGCAAACAGGGTGCTCAGACTTGCTTAGTGCATATGTGATTGAGAATATTCTGGACTGAAGTCAAAGGGCAAGGAAGGGATCTTGCTCTCCTAGGTGTATCGGACCCACAGGGCAGAGGTTGTCAGTAGAAGAACAGTATTACTTTCAAATGTTCCAAACCATTTCACATCTTTATGCAGAATCTATATAAAGTTGTAAGCAAAACAAAAGTTGCCGCTTTATCTAAATGTATGCTTTACTTTTTTATTTTTTTTTTGGGGGGGGGGGGGGGGGTGTGAGAGTAGAGTTTAGCTCATCTTTGGTAAGCAACAACCGGAGAGAAATGTCAATTATTTCCCTGATAAGTATCTTGCTCTGCGCTGCTTATCCTGCATTACTGTCAGCGATGTGATAGCTCAGACACTTACATGGTGCTTATCAAGGATAGGAAGTCTGTGTTGCTTCTACAGAAGGAATATGCCCCAGGTGCAAGGCAGCATTATCAAGAGAAATAGCAATGCAGATGAAATTCTCTCTGTGCCTGAGCCAATTTGCACAGACTTTCCTCATTTACAATGTTATGCTTTATCAGTGCTATTTTATCCTGTGATAGGCGCATTTCATCAACAGCCCGCTATGGCTCTTTGGAACTATTTCAAAGTATTAGGAAGATGTGGTTTTGGTGTTTACCAAGGGATGAAGAAAATATAGACTTGTGCGATAACACTTCGCGCGCCCGCCATTAAAGGAATGGATTATATTTATTTGGATTTGTCCTTTGCCTTTGAAAGTGGCTCATGTGTAAAATTAAAAATTTACTTGTCTCCACACTTCCTGTAATCCATAATGGTCTACGCACCATGGGTTTACAGGGTTAAATGGTTTGATCTCACACAAAAAAAGATATAAATAGCAAACAGGGTGCTCAGACTTGCTTAGTACATATGTGATTGAGAATATTCTGGACTACAGTCAAAGGGCAAGGAAGGGATCTTGCTCTTCTAGGTGTATCGGACCCACAGAGCAGAGGTTGTCAGTAGAAGAACAGTATTACTTTAAAATGGACCCCAACCCCATGACTCTAACAATATATATACTCAAACTCAACGTATGTGTGTATTTATCTGTACACATTATGTACGTTCCAGCATTACTTCCAAATGGCTGAAAATATGTCCAATAAACCTGGTACACATGTTTCTCAAATGTCATATAAAAATACAGTAGAGCTTAGCTATGTCCCGTTACCGACAATCACCGCGCCCCAAAAGTCTATGGGTCTTCAGGTACATGTCTTTATAGTGTTACTTTGGGCGGCAGAGATTGCCAGGGAGTTTTAAAACGATCTGATGCCGGACCAACGTCATGGTAAAGTATAATTTAACTGTCCAGCAGCTAGGTGCCAGGGAGCGGGAACAGGTTGGGCAGAGGAGTGAAGATTTACTGCGGGCTAAGAAAAGAGTGAAGGGGAAGAGAAGACATCAATGCGGGGATAGGGAAAGGGCATGGTAGGGAGGATGAGCAGCATATCACTGCTGGGGCTTCAGAGATTAAAAATGCTGGGTGGCACGCAGTGTGCACGCAATATTACTGGTTTACAGACATTCTCTTCAGGAGACTGGGAATGCTGGGAAAGTACTGTGAGCCCTGCACTGTTTACTGTATGCCATCAGCCTTCCCAGTCTCCTGAAGAGCTCCAATATGGCTGCTTTACCAAACAAATATTTTCTTCGGTGATCTGGAAAAGCTGGTAGGTAGCAGTACACAGTGCTCCTCCTGTTTTCCCAATCTCCTGAAAAAGCAGCCATATGTATATCACTGTTCCCCAATCTCTTCTATGCAGTCTAATAGAAGAAAATTTATTTTTTTCTTAAGGGGACAGTGGGCCCTCTTATTGTGCTCTTTACATACAATGTGTCCACCCCAGGACAGAGTCACTTCCATCAAAACTGCAATGTATGGTGCCAAATTAAACTTTACTGCAGGAATCTACAGGCCCTTTAAATAAGTAAAATCCTACAACAAAAAGCCGACCACATGTAGTCCTGGTGCTGCAGCTTCAAGTGATCAGCAGTAATCTACTGGTTAACTTGGTAGTAAACTTAAAGGTGTTTTCCCATTTGGAAAATCCATTGTCATATACCCTGTCAAGAAATTGTAAGTTAATAGAAAGTGATCTCCTGTTCACCATGGAGAGTGGATACAAAGAATCTCGCTCGTCTCTTGCTCTGAAGTACACAGACAACCCATTGATTTGAATAGGCACAGTGTAATGTTTCAGACCCCTCTTGAGCTGCTCCTGTCTTTAGGGTCAAACATACTCAAACCCTCTATAATGCCCCAAGGGATGTTGACCCACAGTGCCACTTACCAATTTGGCTTTTAGCCAAATTTAGGGTGGACTCTAAGTATTCCCCTGGGTTTCCCCCTTTATCCTGCTCCAGGATGAGGGAAGCTGGACTTCAGCTGTAGGGGAGATAAAAGGTCGCCATCCCATTTAAGTGGTGGCTGGAAAAGCAGGTCAGAATGCCCTGGTGCCAAACACCAGGGATACAGGCAGGAGGGGCGAGCTGATGCTGTAGGTGGTAGTAGCACAGCAAAGTAGAGTTTGATGTAAGAGAGTGGAGTTGGTGCTATAGCAAAGCCCAGTTCATGGAACAGCAGAGCTAAGAAGCTCAGGTGCAGCCAGGGGGTGCAGAGCACAGGTGTGGGCAACAATCTAGGTTAAAGATTACCTCTCATCAAAAAAACTTTTTATATATGGTGTATTAATGTACGCAAACAACTTTCAAATTGAATTTCATTTTAAAAAAAAGTTTATTTCTAACCGTATTTACTGTTTGAAAAAGTCACCACTAGGGGTCTCCCTACATGTCCCGGCCGCGTAGATTTCAGACTCATGCTGGCCTGGGATGAGTCCGAAATCTCAGACTACAGCCGGGACACATGACTAGCACAGCGCTGCTCCCTGCCTATCAATCAGATGGCGGGAGTCCTGGGCCAAATGCTATTGGTTGCTGCTGATCCCCCTCGGTGGCCTCACTCACAAATGTGGGCTCACTCGCATACACAACAGGACTCGGTACACTGAGGACAAGCAGGGCTCTGTACACTGAGGAAAAGCAGGGCTCTGTACACTGAGGACAAGCAGGGACCAGTACACTGAGGACAAGCAGGACTCTGTACACTGAGGACAAGCAGGGACCTGTACACTGAGGACAAGCAGGGCTCTGTACAATGAGGACAAGCGGGGCTCTGTACACTGAGGACAAGCAGAGCTCTGTACACTGAGGACAAGCAGGGCTCTGTACACTGAGGACAAGCAGGGCTCTGTAGACGTAGGACAAGCAGGGCTCTGTAGACGTAGGACAAGCAGGGCTCTGTACACTGAGGACAAGCAGGGCTCTGTACACTGAGGACAAGCCTGGCTCTGTAAACTGAGGACAAGCAGGGCTCTGTACACTGAAGACAAGCAGGGCTCTGTACAGTGAGGACAAGCGGGGTTCTGCGCACTGAGGACAAGCAGAGCTCTGTACACTGAGGACAAGCAGGGCTGTGTACAGTGAGGACAAGCAGGGCTCTGTACAGTGAGGACAAGCAGGGCTCTTTACACTGAAGACAAACAGGGCTCTGTACAGTGAGGACAAGCAGGGTTCTGCGCACTGAGGACAAGCAGAGCTCTGCACACTGAGGACAAGCAGGGCTGTTTACACTGAGGACAAGCAGGGCTCTGTGCATTGAGGACCTCACTCGCAAATGCGGGATCACTCGCATATCCCCCCCCCCGCGGCCTCACTCGCATCCCCGCTGCCTTCAGCCACACAGCTCCGCTCTCACAGCTGTCAGGCCCTGCACTCTACCGCGGCTGTCAGCCACGCTGTTAGCTGACAGTCCCTGTGGCTGTGACCCCTGCTCTCCGCTCCCAGCCATGGGCACTGTGAGCGGACAGCGGGGCTGTACAGCTGGAGGCAATAAGGATGACAGCCACCAGTAGCCGCAGGCTGAGGACAGGTGACAGAGCGGTCATGCCTTCTCCAGGCTGGTGTAATGAACCCTGCAGTTTCTTATTCCGCTGCTCTCCTCGGCGAAGTGAGGGCAGAAGCAGTCCCCCCCAGCAGGCTTAAGTGATGTAGCGCCTGCTGGGGCATGCCCAAATCCTCCTGCTGGCATCTCACATAACATAACCTGAGTTCGTTTAGAAAAGTTTATTTAGTGACAGGTACTCTTTAAGCACAGGAGGTCAACTGGGTACAACAGGATCAGTCAGGAAACAGGCTTAGATCGAACACAATATCACAGGAACAGCAGACAGACACATTTTCTATGTTAAAACATAATATTGCTCAGGCATTAGAGAACAGGTGGACCAGAGTAATATAGGTGCTGCCTGGCAGGGATTGGAGGAGGACTGCAATCAGGGTCGTGCACAAACCCTTAAAGAGATACTATGTGCACGCGTGCGGCTCGTAGAAACTGTCTCCGCCTCTGACAGTACAAAAGAAGCCTGAAGTGAGGAGGAGGAGCTAAACGAGCAGCTCGGCCGAGGTAAGCAGCTGGACAAGCTGCACACTGGTGGCTGCAACCACCGGCTTACACCTTCTGAACCGTCAAATGCAAAATATAAATTTACCTCTTTTCACAGGCTTATAACTTGGCCCATAGTTCCCCTCAAGTGGTGTTAGAACATCAACCGCCTAGACTTGCCTATTCCTGTCTTTTACCTCTTTTTATCTATTATCTATTCCAAGAATGAATGCACCATAGAGGCTGACCTTGTGCCTGTTATTAAGCCTCTGAACAGATGCTTTCATCTCTTATTTTAATGAGTGCTAAGAACTGCAGAGAGCCCTTTATGGGCCTGATAACCTAAGCAAACAAGGGACTGGGAATCAACCCAAGGATCAAGGCAAAGGCCCAGCAAAAATAGCATCACGTCCTACTGATCCAGGTGGATAGGGGTGTGCTGGTGTTGGCCCTTTAAACATACTGTACAGTAATACAGAATAACACATTTATGGTATACTTTAGTCTACACAAAATGTAACGTGTCATTCTGAAGTTGACTAATTCTCAGTAGGAGGATATTAATAAGGAATAATCTGTACTTGCTCAAAGCTTTAGAAAACATAATTAAGGATTAAGTGATTTAAGACGTATATATAAGGAATAACTACACAGGCTTACAAAGCAGGTGATCGTCTCTGTTACAATGAGCTATACATTGGTTTGAATAGAGAAGGAGGATTGATCGAGCTTGAGATAGGTCCTATAACAGGTACTGCACTTCTTTTTTTGCCAAGCAGACTATTGCAATCAGATACAAATAAACATTAGGAAACTGGTGTGGGTAATATAAAATAAGAAGAAAAAAAAAACACAGAGAAAGGAATTTATAGGGCTGTCCATTATTAGAAAGTACGTGCAGGCTTGATCAGAGCACAGGTGTGGACAACAGTCTAGGTTAAAGATTACTTGTCATCAAAAATATTTTTTATATATATGGTGTATTAATGTATGGCAAACAACTTCCTAATTGAATGTAATGAAAAATATTTTTTATTTCTAACAGTATTTACTAAACAGAAAAGGATTGTCCAGCAAGGAATAGTGTCAAAAATCTTCTTTATTGAATAAAAAGCCAGCCAACAGGAAAAAGTAACGCGTTTCAGGTGTCCATCTGCACCCTTAGTCGTACAGTACGACTAAGGGTACAGATGGACACCTGAAACGCGTTACTTTTTCCTGTTTGCCGGCTTTTATTCAATAAAGAAGATTTTTGGCACTATTCCTCGCTGGAAACCCTTTTCTGTTTGCTACATTGCATTGTGTGCCTGCCACGGCACGGTCCGAGCGAGGGGCGACTGCACAGTGAGCTAGACTTTGTCTACTATTTCTCTCCACTAGGGGTCTCCCTACATGTCCCAGTCGCACAGATTTCCGAAATCTCAGACTGCAGCCGGGACACGTGACCAGCACAGCGATGCTCCCTGCCTGTCAATCAGAGGACAAGCAGGGCTCTGCACTACGAGGACAAGCAGGGCTCTGTGCACTGAGGACAAGCAGGGCTCTGCCCACTAAGGACAAGCAGGGCTCTGTGCAATGAGGACAAGCAGGGCTCTATACACTGAGGACAAGCAGGGCTCTGTACACTGAGGACAAGCAGGGCTCTGTACAAAGAGGACAAGCAGGGCTCTGTACAAAGAGGAAAAGCAGGGCTCTGTACAAAGAGGACAAGCAGGGAATACAGGATTACAAAGCAGGTGATCGTCTCTGTAACAATGAGCTATACATTGGTTTTCACCTCCAGAAAAAAATGATTCCATCGGAGACCGTGAACTGTTGGCGATTAAGTTGGCCCTTGAGAAATGGAGACATCTTTTGGAAGGATCCCTTCACCCCATCACCATTTTTACAGATCACAAAAATTTGTCTTATTTCCAATCCGCTCAGCGGCTAAATCCTCGCCAGGCTAGGTGGTCGTTGTTTTTTGCCCGTTTCAACTTTCAGAACCATTTTCGTCCCGCTGACAAGAATGTCAGAGCTGATGCTCTATCTCGTATTACCGATGCCTCTGAAGCCTAGACCCTTCCTCAGCACATCATTCCCCCTGAGTGTCTGATCTCTTCTGCTCCTGCTTCTCTGGTACCTGTCCCTCCAGGAAAGACTTATGTTCCTCCCCGTCTTCGCCTCCAGATCCTCAAATGGGGCCATTCCTCCCTTCTGGCTGGTCATGCTGGAATAAAAAAGACTTTAAAGTTGATTGCCAGACACTATTGGTGGTCCTCCTTGGAAAATAATGTGACCGATTTCGTACGAGCCTGTACAATATGTGCACGTGACAAGACCCCTCGTCAGAAACCTTCAGGTCTTCTCCATCCGCTGCCGGTGCCTGAACAGCCTTGGTCCCACATAGCCATGGACTTCATCACTGATCTTCCTGTATCCCATGGCAACACTGTCATCTGGGTGGTCGTTGATCGTTTTTCCAAAATGGCTCACTTTATTCCACTTCCAGGCCTTCCTTCTGCGCCACAGAGGGCGAAGCAAATTTTTTCTGCAGATTTTCCGTCTTCACGGGAAGAAGCATGCGGATAACAAGAGAAGAACTCCTCCTGTCTTTGCCCCTGGTGGCAAAGTGTGGCTCTCTGCCAAATATATTCGGTTTCGTGTCCCTAGCTACAAGCTGGGTCCTCGTTACCTCGGGCCATTCAAAGTCAAAAGTCAAATTAACCCTGTCTCCTACAAGCTCCATCTTCCTCCTTCTCTTGTATACCTAACTCATTTCATGTATCGCTTCTCAAACCTCTCCTTCTTAACCGCTTTTCCCCCAAGTTCACCGTTCCTGCTCCTGTCACTGGGTCCTCTGACGTCTTCTCAGTAAAAGAAATCCTCGCTTCCAAGGTCGTCAGAGGTAAAAAAAAAATTCTTGTTGACTGGGAGAATTGTGGCCCCGAAGAGAGGTCTTGGGAGTCCGAGGACAATATCCTTGACAAAGAACTCATCCATAGGTTCCTGGGCTCCAAAAAGAGGGGGAGACCCAAGGGGGGTACTGTCACGGAAGCAGCGGGACCCGGAGCGCTCGCGGCGTGCTTCTGGATGCAGCGCTCCGGTCGGCACCGCCGGCCGCGAGCGCTGCTTCCATGTTCCCGGAGGGGACGCAATCCGAGGTGCGGGATGTGCCCGCTCTCAGATCGCGCCCTGTGTCTCTCACCCACCACGTCCTCCTTCACTGCCCTCCCGGCGCGAGCGGTCCCGCTCTCTAGGGCGCGCGTGCGCCGGCTCTATGAAATTTAAAGGGCCAGTGCACCACTAATTGGTGCCTGGCCCAATCAGTTCAATACATATAAAAATCCACTTCCCCTTCCTGTCCTTGCCGGATCTTGTTGCTCTAGTGCCCTGAGAAAGCGTTTTGTGTATCCCTAGCCTGTGTATCCAGACACTTGCCGTTGCCCCCCAACTACGAACCATTGCTGCCTGCCCAGACCTTCTGCTACGTCTGACCTTGCTCTTGCCTTGTCCTTGTGTACCGCGCCTGACTCAGCTGTCAGTGAGGTTGAGTCGCTATCGGGTGGAACGACCTGGAGGTTACCTGCCGCTGCAAGTCCATCCCGCTTTGCGGCGGGCTCTGGTGAAAACCAGTAACCCCTTAGATTCCATTCCCCTGGTATGCCCCACGCCATCACCTCACTGACACAGAGGATCCACCTCCAGTGCCCTCTCTGCATACCATTCCAGATCCTGATAGCAGGCCAGCAGCGTGAGGACGGAGCCCAGAGGAGAGTCTGTAGAGTAATGCAGAAGTATTGGAGGAAAAAAGCTGCGTTGGCGCTCCCAAGGAAGTAACCCAAGTTGTGGGTATTGATGCATTGATGGAAATTGTCATGGAGGAGCTGTAAACCTATAGGGGAGTAAAGAGGTAGAAGGGGAGGGGAGAGACAGGTCAAAATCACCTGTCTCTCCCCTCCCCCCCTTCTACCTCTTTACTCCCCTATAGGTTTACAGCTCCTCCATGACAATTTCCAATTATGTTCCGGGCTTCGATGACAGCCGTACCAGATGCCTCCTCGCAGCCGCACCAGATGCCTCCTCAATGCGAGACAAGCCGACAGCAAGCCGCCGTTTGGGGAAGGGAGAGACCCCCTGTCTCTCCCTTCCCCATCTACCTCCTTACTCCCTTACAGGTTTCCAGCTCCTCCATGACAAGTTCACGAGTGTGCTCCGGACTTCGAGATCAGATGATGATAAAGTCTGAAATCGGCATCTTGACAGCACTACAACACATCCTTCTCCATGATTGGTCACCACCGGGACCTGCCCAGCAGTTATTGGTAGTATTATTCAAAATGGATTTGCCGCCGATGCCTCTAGGAATCTCCCGGAGAGGATATACACGTTTTCACTCTGATTGGACGCCACCCGATCTAACAGCGATTGGGTGACGTTTTTGAACTTTTTGGAACTTTATTCCACCGCCACCAGCGACAAAGACTCGCAACCCGGACTTATACGTCCCCCCCTCTGATTGGCTCATCCAACATCCTGGACAGCCAATCAGCACCCCGCCCACTCCTTTTGGACTTATCCCCATATGGCCCATGTTCCCCTATGGCATCGTAACTGTACTCAGCATAGTACGGCTCGCTCCTGATTGGCCACCTCCTCACCTCTCGCAGCAAGCAGCCAATCAGCTTCAAGGGGCTCGTCTCCATTCATTCACCACAGCGGCAACCCTGCACAGCGATGACAGCCTCCTCCTACTGCCTCCTGATTGGTCCCACGGACACGGGCAGCTTCCTGATTGGTCGCCACCACGGAAAGTTCTCGCGGTTCAGTTTGAACTTCCAAATACTCCTGTAAAAGACTATACCTATGATTTTTTACATGTTTTATGTGGTTTTCATGCCCCTTCTTTGAATATGTTTTATTATTTAGGTCTTTAATTCCCGGCCCCTACCTGGCCCCGGCATCCACCCCACATGACGTCACCAACTTACCTGGTTTTGGCGCCATTTTCTCATGTATTTAAACACATATACCTGTTACCTTGCCATACAGCAACCACCTGCAATTGAAAAAGGGAGCTGTGACTCCCGAAACGCGTCTTGCTTTATATTTATTATTTTCTTTGATTTCTTATGCTGTAAGAATAAATTATTTTGCATCAATACCCACGACTTGGGTTACTTCCTTGGGAGCGCCAACGCAGCTTTTTTCCTCCAATACTTCAGCTCCTGGTATTGACTCGGCTATAGACTGTGACTTATTGTGTGTGTTTAGATATTATTTCTGTTAGTCTGTGTGCTCCTTTACTGAATCCGGGCCTGTGTCGGTATTGTAGTTTATTTTGTTGACAGTGACTTCCATCACATATTTAGGGAGGGACTGTCACTGTGGTTGTCGATATGCTATTTATGGCGGATAGGCAAGTAGGCATGGATAGAGGGAGTGGGTGAGTGCAGTACTGCCCTCCATCCCTGCCCATACCTGAAAGTAAGCATGTAATACATCCACGTATGTTTACTCTATGGAAAAGAGTTCTCCAGATAGAACAACCCCATCGAGAAGAGCAGCTCTAAGGAATAAACTGCACCTTTAAAGCAATAACATACTGTGCAGAAAAAGTCAAGTGGACTGGAAGCAGATTCACAGCAAGTTGCATTTTTACAGGATATTGCAAAGGCAGAAAATTCTGAAATCTAAACTGCACATAAATAAGTGTGTTTTACTAGTGTTTAGACAGGCTCCATCAAATGCTCCTCAATTATCTTGTACTGGCAGGATGTTAATATAGACGGATATCAGAGAGTGGGAACGCATTATCTGCATCCGATTATTTGTGGTGGAACGGCTCTATTTACAATTTCAACAATCAACTTTTATCAATATTCTAGGTGTTCATGTTACTAAACAGAACCCTTGAATCTGGCCAAGTACTTCACCACAAGACACATAATTTTATGAGCTTTGAATAGTAGTTTAATGTCCTACTCTAGTACCCTTAACCCTTCAGATGTCCTTGTTTGGCAAAGAAAAAAATATTTATCCCTATGAATTTAAGAAAAAGGAATCATACAGCCCCATTGGTACAATAGAGAAACAACAGGGTCCAGCACTCCCCGGTAATATGTGGTAGGATACTGAGATGGCGATATCTGAAATATTAGGCCGATCAAAGGTGCTATTCATCAGAAATACGTGATGCAGAAAATCCTATAGAATAAGGCTGTGCAGCACTCACCAGATCGTTGCCAAAGAAGGTTCTTTATTAAATGCCCAGGAACATTACAGCAGCGACAGGGAAGGTGAACGCGAGCTCCTCGGAGCTCACGTTCACCTTCCCTTCCCTGTCGCTGCTGTAACGTTCCTGTGAATTTAATAAAGAACCTTCTTCAGCAACGGTCTGGTGAGTGCTGTACAGCCTTATTTCTAAAAGATCCAGGCCCTCTCCCAGCAAAAAGTTAAAAGGGTACTCTGGATAGCAAAAATCATTCATATTTTGTCCCCTCATGGCCAGACCAACTTTATTGTAATATACAGGTATTATCTATTCTGGATCATTTCCATGTTGGAACATGCTGTGACCGACAGGAAGTGAAGAAAAACCTGCCATCCTCTGTTTCCTCTCTCTTCTCTCCCAACAGAGACAGAGATCATGTGACACTTTGTACTGGGTTTTAATGTCCTCAGGAATTCTGCAATGTCAACATACCCTAAAGGTGCCCATACACATTAGTAAAAAGTTTTCTAAACCTACAGTTTTTGGCAGGACCAGCCAGCTGTCTAATATGTATTGAGGCCTACAAACTTTCTTCTGATAGATGATACTTTGGAAGGGGGGGGGGGGGGGGGGGGGGAATAGGGCATGTTGGATTTTATTTAACATTTTTGTTTCTGGAAAGATAAGCTGGTGCCCTGTCTGACAGCAACCTGCCTCCCCTCTCCCCATTTGGAACACATGGATGTTAGACTAAGCCAAACGTTCACATGTATAGGAAGATCAAGTAAGCTAACTGTCAGCCAAACAAATATTCAGCCAATAGCTATTGACGGCCTATGGACACCTTTATTTAAATGTGGACATACATATTATATAGATGTACGGTAGGTAGATGGTTGTACAAATAGTTATATGCGGAATGATGTTATCAAAGGAGCCGCAGTATACATTTTAGCCTGTACAGTATTGACTTTCCAAAACATTCAAACTGGCCATACATAGTCAATGACATCCAGTAAAGTAGAGACAGGAGAAAAAAAACCTCTATCAGGTGCTGCAGGTCCAGACCCACTTAAATCAATTGACGAGTTTCATTGTATATTCCATAATGGTTTATTAGACAAACAACTGATTGCGCGTTTCGGGGTATAACCCCATCATCAGATCAGTAGACAAGTGGAGGACAGCACAGGATCAGTCCACCATGACTGTGGTCAACCGGAGGGCCACTCCAGCATCACCATATGTCCAAACAACAGACCACAGCACCAAAAGATGGAAGACTCCTCGCATTCATATAAAGAGCAGTAATTTATTGGTTCCCCATATGCGTCATCATATTGGTTCCCATATGCGTCTCCATCATTAGATGAGTCATTTTTTTATGACATCAGAAAGACTGTTCATGGGCTAGTCAAAGATGATAAGTCGGCTAAAACAATTGGTTCTTTAGTAAATTTGACTCAACAAAAAATTATTTTGGTTGAAATCAGTCGTTTTCATCAAGTATAATTGTGTTTGGGTACCATAACATGACTCTCTCTCTCTCTGTGTTTCTAATCTAAATGCAAATAAGAAAGTTTCAGACTGAACCGGCTTTGGCAGTCAGGATATTCTAAGAAAGGAAAGCTGTGGTTTTGATGGACATCTATGAGGCTTACGATCATGTATCAAGTCAAAAGGCACAAAAAAGGGATTATTTTTTTTAAATTAGTCAACTACCAATGAAGGAAGAGCATACAGTTTATATCACAGATGTAGTCCATGCAGCCACTATGGGGTCTTAGAGAATGAGGGGGCCAAGATAGAGTTGGATAGAGTCTGTTCGGGGGAAAGTCAAAAGGCTGCCATACACTTTATACCAGTGTTTCCCAACCACTGTTGCTAGCCTTTGGCTGTCTGGGCATGCTGGGAGTGGAAGTTTTGCATAAGCTGGAGCTTCACATTTTGGAGACTTAGGCTTTAGACAGTTAGCCGGTTATGCTAATGGTTTGGCCGACTTTTGTTTAAAGTGTATAGGGACCTATACAAGTAGCAATTCTGCAAAAGACATGTCTACTAATGCTGCAGCTGGCATCACTGCTCAGAGACAAACCTCTTTGGACATTCACATCCAATAGAAACTGACAGACAGGCCAAGATATTAGCTCTTCTGAAGGATGATAGTTCTTTTCAATGGTCACATTGCAGCTAAGCAAAGGCTCTCCGCTCAGCAACATGTTTATCTGCAATGCAGCTGGAGCCGGACACAGACTGAAGGCTGCTATTTTTTCCTCTATTAACAAGGGCAATAAAGAAAAAAACCTGATGAGGCAAGTAATACATTTACATATGGCTGAACTATCAGCTGGTATAGACACCTCCGATAGGATGTATAAAAGGTGTGCAAGATGCTAATTCTGAGACCAGACACATCACAGTTATCTGGGCTTCTCTTACTTTATTTAAAGTACAGTGACCCCCCGACTTATGATGGCCCCGACATATGATCATTTCAACATATGATGGCCTCTCAGAGCCCATCGTATGTTAAAGGCAGCATCGACATATGATGCTGCTGTGTGTCGGGGCCATCATACAAACAGCTGACAACTTCAGCAACTGACAGATAGTTGTTTAATGTGCCCCGTTCTGCCTCCTGTTACTCACATGCTGTCCTGCTAACTCACGCAGGCTTCCACTGTGAGCTCCGTGTAAGCCCCCCCCCCCCCCCAGTGCAGCCATAGCCAATAGCCTGCAGCATCTTGCTGCAGGCATCCAATGAGCTGCTGGCTGCCCTCCCCTTCCTTTCCTATAGAGCTGTAGTCAGCAGGATCGTAATGGAGGACATTCTGTCCCCCCTGAAGGTATTTAAGGAACTGTACAGTACTGTATGTGATGTCACACATCACATACAATACATAGACACACAATACACCCCATACATCAATGTTTCCCTATCAGTGTGCCTCCAGCTGTTGCAAAACTATAACTCCCAGCATGCCCAGACAGTCAATGGCTGTACATGCATGCTGGGAGTTGTAGTTGTGCAACAGCTGGAGGCACCCTGGTTTGTTAAACACTCCCCATACACTCCACATACAATGGTCATCCCAGAACCAATTAGCAGTTTCCCATAGAGATATGTATTCAACATAGAATGGTTCCAAGGCCCCAGAACCAATTACCATTTTTACATAGACATATGTACTCGACATATGATGGTTTCAACATATGATGGTTCTTCTGGAACCAATTAATATCATATGTTGAGGGACCACTGTATTGGGTTTCTCAGCATGATAATAATTTATATCTATTATCAGTGTCACCTGCACTAAGCTCTTCGTACAAACAGGTAGTGCAGGTGACACTGATGATAACCATACTTACCTGATCCCATTTTGTGCTTCAGTTCTTCCGTTATCTTCCTCTGTATCTTTGTTCCGGGGTAGACTTGGAGCATGGGTGGAGTTTCCTGGCATCACCGCCGCTGTTTGCTAGCAGAGGGATCCGGCAGAGAAGCAGCAGCGGTGACATCAGGAAGCTCCGCCCACGCTCCAAGTTGGCCCCAGAACGGAAGATACAGTGGAAGATAGCGGGATCATGGAACGGGATCAGGTAAGTATGGTTATCATCAGTGTCACCTGCACTACCTGTCTGTACCGACACTGATGACAGTCTGTGACACTGATGACAGATTTCCTTTAACATATCATAGCCTGTTTGCTTAGATATTTCTTTGTCTTTTTCTCATTGTTGAAGTAAAAAAAAATACAACATTTATAATGATAGCTTCTTCAAAAACCTTAAAATGTAGCCTACAAATCTCATAGGGGGTCACATCCTTCGACCCTCATCCAGTACTTAAAGGAGTACTCTGCCCCTAGACATCTTATCCCCTATCCAAAGGGGGATAAGATCACCCGCGACCCCAACGAACTTGGCTGCGCACCCCAGACATCTGGTGCACGGAGTGAACTTCGCTCCATGATGGATGACTAGTGAGGCGGGGTGGAGGCTCGTGATGTCACGGTCACGCCCCGCTTGTAATATCACGGCCATGCCCACTAAATGCAAATCTATGGGAGGGGGCATGACGGACGTCTTGTCCCCTCCCATAGACTTGCATTGAGGGGGCATGGCACATGACATCACAAGCGGGGCATGACATCACGAGCCTCCGGTGCGGCACCCGGCACTCTAAACAAGCGCCGAGTGCAGCAGGGAAATCTCGGCAGTGGGACCCCCACGATCAGACATCTTATCCCCTATCCTCTGGATAGAGGATAAGATGTCTAGGGGTGGAGTACCCCTTTAAGCATAGTAAATGCTATTTAGTAAATGATACCTATTATCATAGTGACATGATAAGTTTTGATTGGTAGAGGGTTGTGGGTGCTGAGAACCCTCCCCCCCCCCCCCCCCCCCCCCATTGATCATTTCTTAGCACCCTTCTTATTGTCAGTACAAGCAGGATTACAACAGATAGATAAACATGCAATTCTACCACTGATAATGGCTGACGGTTACAGCTCCTCTCCCCCCCCTCCCCCCCCCCCCCCAAGAACAGTGACTTCTTTACAGGTCATAGAGTACTACACCACTCTCAAAGACAACAGTAAAATGAAAACACTTGCATTACAGCACTTCTGGGTGTGGTTCCCCATATGAAAACCTTATATTGTGGCGCATAGAGGTAAAAGAAGCCTATTACACTGTATTATAACTTGACATCGTATACTCAAAACACTGAAAGAAAAAAATACTGGAATACCACTTTAAAAGCTTATCCCGAAAATAGGCCATCAATTTTAAAAGCCCTGATAACCCCTTCAACCAAATCTCCTGGCATTCGTGGGAAACCTACATAAAACAATACATTTACTATAGGTCGCTAGATCCACTAATGTAACATTTATTCTTCACCCTGGCTAACAAGCCTTGGCACAGGTCAGTATTACAATTTCTAATGTTCCACTGCGGTTTGTAAATCGGTACAGTTTGCATATTAATTCATGTGCATTATATTTCTAGATGAGCTCATCCCTTACAATAGGTCGGTAAGGTCACGAAAACCTGCCTTATGACATACTATAAAGTGACAAACTCATTGGATTCCTAGAAGCTGAAAAACAAAATCCTCTTCACACTCCTGCAAAGGTTATCTCACTGAAGGCCACGATGACTCCCGTCTTGAACAAAGCCCCTTTCGGAGAGCCGGTGTCATATTCTCAGGATATTAAAAACACGTTTGCCCTTTAACAATGCGGCTGATGGTTATAGACACAGAAAGTTTAATGGGCATAAGTGGTTATCCAACACCAAAAGGACTCTCGCGCACAAAAGGTATTAAGCCGGTTTCTATAACAAACTGTATTCCGTAACGTTAATTGTCTAATACAATTGGAGGCGGCTGATGGTTGACTTGTTACCTGATCAATGATTAGTAACCTTATGGCAAGGCTTCTGTTATCTCATATGATATGAAATGCGCTCCCACATAAATGTTTTATTACCACTGCTATCACTTACTCAATTATGAAAGAAGCAAATTAAGCTTTGGGCTTCACTTCACCTCGCAATACGCCAAGGAAACCAAATATTGAACAAAGTTTCAGAGCGGGAGCTTAAGTAGAACTCATGGGGCTATTTAAAGCCTGTGATGAAATGACACCAGGCAGAAATAGTTGCTTGAAGAGTAATTTTATCTGACCAGGAGATATATACTGGAGCTGGAAAGGTTACACCATGTATGATCCTGCCTGTCCAGACACACTAGACCTCATGTATGAAAACTAGCAAACGCCTAGTAATCCATTCTGACCCAAACATCACAAGATGAGGAAATTATCTCTATGCTAGAACATCGACCCATTTTTGGTGCATTTTTGGCCTATTCATTTATTTTCGACCTCCCATCTATTCTGGTTTACTAAAATTGGGTATTTGAATGCTTTATACTGTTATTTTAAGGATTTTCCATTACTTTTTAGGGTAACCTTTGGTTTGATATCTGGTTAGGTCTCCCCAGTGAGAGCAAATCGATTGTTAAAGGGGTAGTCCCGTGCCCCAGCGTTCCGAACATCCTGTTCAGAAGCTTGGAGCGGGCTGCTGCGGTCGTGATGTCATGGCCACGCCCCCATTGTGATGTCATAGCATGCCCCCCTCTATTCATGTCTATGGGAGGGGGCGTGACGGTAGTCACGCCCCCTCCTTTAGACATGAATGGAGGGGGCGTGGTCTTGACATCATTACTGCGGCCGCCCGCTCCAAGCTTCCTAACATCATGTTCAGAACGCTGGGGCAAAGGAAGACCCCTTTAAAATAACAACCAGGGAGGAACAGTGCCCCAATCCTATCCCACTGTCACTGTTGTGCATGGCAGGATATCTAGTGATTCCCATCACTCATCCACACTCTTTTGCACATTTATTGAGGTAAGGAGACACTGTAGAGTATGTTACTAGGCTGTCTCCTCCTAATAACACTTATTCCTGTGGCAAAAGGGGTCAAACTTAAAAAAAACTAATGGAAAAAAGGAAACTGACAGTAGTGTTGCCTGCACAGGGTAAACAGTGCCAGTATTCCAATAATATCCTATGGCATACACCTGAGGCGCTACCATAGCCATACTGTTTTGGATGCGTTCTAAGTGACCGCTCTAGGTTGATATCCTGAGCCAAATTAGACAAATACGTGCACGTAGAAAACACACACTGACTCTTTCATTGGGTCAAAGCAGTTCTCTGATTTATTGTATAGCGTACACACAAGATATATCCTTCAGTAGGGTATAGCCCATTGTGTAAGCATTCTAATTGGTTAACAGACTACTTTATGTAAGCATTGCATCGTATTCTCTCTGTGCCAAAAGGGGATGGTCCATTTTAGAAGAATGATCTCCATTTTATTATTTTACATATGTTATCCATAACAATACCAAAATTTGTAATACAGACCTAACATAGTCAATATAAGACTATGTTTGGTTTAATAACGTTTATGGCACTACAAAATGGCAGCCATCATAGGATGCTGGCCAAGAATCCACTTGAAAGAAGGAATATGTGTTATTTTCAATTTATCTCCTAAAAGGAAAGCCATTTTCCCAGCTACTACACTGCTACAAAATCTAAAATGATTTATAAGAAGAAAAAAACTGTGAACGCTCCTTCTAAAAATAATGACTTAATTTTACCGCACAATCAATGCAACAATGGAGTCCACAGCTGCAGTCTGAAAACACTTACACAATGAGTGGAGCTAAGAACCCACAAACTTACCAGGCTGTGCATAATTTTCACTCCATCTGGATTGACTGTTAGTGCTTCATTGTATATCTGCTTTGCCTCCTCCAAACAGCCTTTCATCTCCGTGAGCTTCCCACGCATGTACAGCACAGTGTGTGATGTGGGGAAAAGGCTGGCTGCCTCCTGGATACAAAAGCCTGCTTCCTTTATACGCTGTTGTTCCATAAAGAGTTCAGCTACACAATAAAGGAAAAAAAAGTACAATAAATAACTCATTATTTTTAATTTCCACCAATTTTTAATACTCCATAAACGTGCATGGGAATCAATGTTGACTATCTATATGACTGACTGACGGACTGTCATACAACATCTGTACGCCCCGGAAGAATACAAACAATGATAATACAACACAGAAGTCTGTAAGCTCCACAGCATTCCTGATTTAGAGTATATGGGAGTAGATACTTCAGGCCATGCTATGGACTGATCACACAATATTTCACAGTTGCAAAGTTAGTATGTGCAAAAAAAGAAATACAGATGCAGCCAACCTCATAACCTCATCTTGATCCCTGGCACATTAAGAACTTTGAGAACCTGTCATATATCACAAATAAAACAAAATGTTATATACTACACAGTACCTAATCCTAATCATGCACATATAATTATGTGTCTAGCACCTTTATACCTTCTTTCTGTTGCCCACTTGGTTTGTCATTCTGTGCTTTGGAGGGGGGCGTGTGCTCACTCTGCATGACTCAGCTTCCTCCCTGAGTCTGCTGTGCTGTGTCTCTTCATCTAATAATTGCAGGCTGCTATGTAACCTCCGCCTTCCCTCTCTGTTTTCAGACAAGAGACTAATAAGACAGGAGTTAAAACAGAGGAGCGCTAGTCCGGCTCTAACTTTCTGGACTTTGTCCCTACCTGTGCTATATATAGCTTGGACAAAGATGATGCTGCAGTTAGACAGGATTATGTTCTGGATGGTATGGGGACCCCTAGTGGTGTTTTTAGTAAGCCATGATTTCTATAAAAAGGACATTTTTGAATCTGACAGTGCCATTTAACGCCTTACACAAACCTAAGTTTAACATTACTTCTCAATTGCTGGTTTTGGTGTGTTGGGTTAACGCACAAAAGATGGGAGATTTTGCGGGTAAAAAGAAGTGGGAGGAGTTTGCGTCTACTAAGAAACCTGGCATGATCATAGAATCACCACTCTTACAGTAAATAAGCCTTGTTGCTGTAGTTACTGTAGTTTTGCATAATGCAGCCACTTTTTCATTCATTCTCTAACTGGGTGCTCCCAAGGGTGGGCCCAGCATTAGATGTTTACATTTGTAAGGCACACAAACCCTTTTATAAACTTTTGTCATCATGTTGCCATGAAAATCCAAATATTGTGTTTTATATTTGAGACTATAGGCCTTGCACTTTATTTCCTCCTCATATCTGGTTGTTAAAATTTAGCAACAGTTTCTGTGGTTAGATAATAATAGGGGATACGATGTCCCTGCTGGGGACCCCCGCGATCCCGGATGCGGCACCCCAGAAATCCGGTGCAGGGAGCGAACTTCGCTCCGTGCCGGAGGACTGCCAATGTGGGGGAAAAGGCTTGTGCCGTCACGGTCATGCCCCCTCAATGCAAGTCTATGGGAAGGGGCATGACGGAACTTTGCTCCGTTCCGGATGACTGGCGATGCAGGACGGAGGCTTGTGACGTCACGGTCACGTCCCACTCGAGACGTCACGGTCATGACCCCTCCCATAGACTTGCATTGAGGGGGGTGGCCATGACATCACGAGCCTCTGGCGCTGAACCTGATGCTCTAAACAAACGCTGAGTGTAGCAAGGAGATCACCCGGGTCCCCAGCGGTGGGACCCCCACGATCAGACATCTTATCCTCTATCCAAAGTATAAGATGTCTAGGGGCGGAGTACCCCTTTAAGGAATGAGAATTGCAGACTGAAACCTAATGCAACATTTTTAACTCAAGACAACCACTAACATAGGTAAAAATCTGTTTTCCATGTCAAAGGTGTCTATAGCTTTTGAAGTCAATGTGGCAGTATATGATCTGCGATCCCAATCAGTCATCAGATGAGTAGGTAACTATATTGGTATGCATGATAGCCCTCTACTGTTTTATCCATACCTTTACCCCCACTGGAGCCTATTATTATTTTGGTATATGGGTAGGAAAATAATTGGTGTGACGCTGCTGTGACTGTCAACTGAGCTGAAGCATTCAATTGTAGACCTTTAGTCACAACATGGATCAAAAGATTTCGGCAGATGACAAGACCCACAACAAAGAATCAGAATGATATACAGAAGAGAAATTTAACCCACTGGGCTCTTCTCTGTATTCCTACCATATGATATGATTATGAATCTGCCTAGAATGGATGACATATGGTGGTCAGTGCTTATAAATTATACTAACAATAAGATTAATGGTGAGGTTATGTAATTCATCCCATTTATGATTTCTTTGACATATATTCCTTAAAAGCAGAACAATCTACAAAACAATGGACTTTTTATATTATGCAAAGTGAATGGCGCCCTCTGATCCTTGGAGAGCTAATGTAACTCAAGTATGATCACTGAAGAGGTGTCATGAACCACAAAGCCAGATGGAGATGACTCAGTGCAGCACAAATTACATCTTTATAATAACTTATATAAACAATAGCGGAATCAAGCAATCAGAAGCCAAAGAAGGTACTTAGGAATAGCCATAGTCTGGATATCGGAAGCAGCATAGTCAGAAGTCACAAACAGGATCTTAAAAGGGGTATTCCGGGATTTTTTTTTATTTGACTATCCTACAGGGGCTGTAAAGTTAGTGTACTTCATAATACAGTGTCTGTACCTGTGTTTTTGATGGTGGTCTCACAATTATTCTGGGATTTTTGCCCCAATGTTTATTTTTAATACCATATAAAATTAATGTTGTCTCATTTTACCAGGTTGCGGTGTGGCCCGAGATATTACATCACAAGTGAGGTGTTGAAAAAGAGCCTTTCTTTGCTG
Organism: Hyla sarda; assembly: GCF_029499605.1. NCBI lineage: Eukaryota > Metazoa > Chordata > Amphibia > Anura > Hylidae > Hyla > Hyla sarda. The sequence continues at coordinate 400,969,661 of NC_079191.1, forward strand.
TAATGGGTGGAGCGACCGCTGGGTGGGAGATAGATCATTCTGCAAGGAATTGTAGTTTTGCAACAGCTAAAGGCACCCTGGTTAGAAAACACTTGTCTATTGCATGGAAAGGAGCTCAGGTGTAGTTTCAATGGGTGGGGTAGCTGATGTGTGGGAGGAAGAAAAGTGACCTCACACTTACAAACAAGTAATCATGGGACATGTCGTTGGAGGGAAGCAATTCCAACACGAAATAGCCAATTCACAAAAAGATAGCAACAAAATTATGGTTGACTCAGAACACAGCTATTTAGCACCAAGACAAGCATGGATCCTTACTAAGCATGTCCATTACTGTCTGGCAGGTAAGTACTAAATAACCTTATGGTGGATAATCACTTTCAACAAGAGTGGATATCAGCCAGGTCAGGGTCATACACGGAATCAGAGTAAGGAACACTCTTGAAGATCAGAGACCACACAAGGGCAGAGGCAGACCGAACAATGGCAGTTTAAATAGGCAGGGCCCAGCAGAGGAGGGTTGACTCATTAGCAGGAAGACAGGAAAACCAGGAGCTGATCCTCAGTATCAGCAGAGGGTTGCAGTCTGCTGCGAAGCAAGGTAGTGTAGTGAAGGAGGGCTGAAAACCCTAACAGTACACTCCAATGACTCCTCACCCATGGAGGGCAACTGGTTAGCGGGGGAATTTAGCATGAGAAACCATGAAAAGGACATAAGCATGTACAGCTGGAACCCAAGACCATTCCAGTGAATTAGATACTGGAAGCAGCCCCTAGATATACGGGAATCAAACCAGCCAATCCGAACCAGCCGAGGGCAAGGAGGTAGCATGGTGTAGAAATTGCATACCAACAGCTTTATGAGCAAAACCTGGAAGACCTTGGAAATCTGTACAGAGGACAGGAGGTCAAGTTCATAGGCAATCAGGTTAACCCGTTGGAGTATGCGGTAGGGTCCAATATACTGGGGAGACAGTCTTTGGGTGAGAGCAGATAGGGTTCAAATTTTGGGTGGACAACCAAACCCACACCCTGTTGTAGTAAGAGGTTAACACTAATTGCCTATGGTCAGCCTGGAGCTTCTGCTGCATGGACCTATGTGGCGATTCTTGGACCTGTACCTATGCATTCCCAGAGATGGTTTTCTTATGGTTGAATGTTTACTGATGCAAAGTATTCAAGCAACAAGGAGGTATAAGGAGCCTTACAACCAGGGAACACACATTTAAATTGCCAGCTTTGCATGTCATATTGGTTAACAATTGATTTTTTTTTGTAGTGGTTAATGAACCCCAAAAACCTGATACCTTCTGTGGGTCCATTGCAAAAATAATCCTACAGATTTGGTTATTTGGTAATAATCCTACCTGATTTGGTTATACCCTAGGAGCGTGGTTTTAGTGGAATTCATATTTTTACAGTTTGCAATACAGACCATTCTCATGCATCCTTTGTAGTACCTTGGTAACATCTGCTTTGTGGGCCTCCAAGGATGGTGAATGAATCAGAACGTCTTCTAGGTATACTACTACACACCTTCTTTTATCCTTACAAGATTATATGTGCCCCTTAAATCATCCATGGCTTGGTTCTCTGCCTCAAACAAAGGGTAGACTTCCGGGATACTGGAAAGCAGTGTAGTCAGTGGTAAAGACAAGGATTAGGAACCAGAGTGGGTATCAGCCAGGCAAGGGTCATAAATAGAATCACAGCGAGAAACACTGTAGGAGATCAGAGACCACACAAGGGCAGAAGCATACTGAACTGCTGCAGTTTAAATAGCCAGGGCCCAGCAGGCTGACTTATTAGCAGGCAGCCAGGGAAATAAGGAGCTGTTTGTTAGTATCAGTGAGAGTTGCAGTCTGCTGAGAAACAAATTGTGAAGCGGACGAGGGGTGAGGACCCTGAAAGGTGATTTGCATTCAAAGAAATTAGAAATATGAATTTATCATACCAAATAAGAATGTAGTTATTTATTGTCTATTTTTGTTATTTTATATAAGCACCATTGCTTGCTGTATTTCAGGGAATTTGTCCTGATCTGCACTAAGCAATGTAGTAACAATTAAGGAAAGCAGCCAAGGCAACTATTAACAAGAAGGGCGAGGAAGAACTGGCAACACTGAAAACCGTAGTTCCAGGAATATTCTCCTAGAACAGTGTACATGTGTTTTTTTTTTACATGGTTTGTGCAGCACAGCTTTCTGTCCAACCGCTATTTCTCAGTGTATTAAAAAATATAAGATGCAAAAAATATCTAGTAGTGGGGTAATAAAGCAGGATCTTTATTATACAGAAAGAAATGATAGGGTTAGGGTCCATGAGCTGTGCACTTTGTAATACAGGTACATCCAGCACACGATTATTTGTTTAAAACGTAATACTTATTACATTATAACCAACTATAAATGATTACATTTTTACATCCAGAAATATAATCATACAACATGCTCTGAACCCTTAGGCATGAGGGTTCTTACTCATGGATACAAAGGTTTTCTAATGGTGAGTTTTAAATACACATCCCACTATACCACCAAAAATAAAAACGTAAATGGGCACTGTCAGATTCAAAAACCTTTTATATATTTTACATATTGGCAAAACATTAACCTTTTTTAATATACTTTATAAGAAAAATTTCAGTCATTTTTATAGAAATTATGGCTTATAAAAAAAGACCACAAGAGGTCCCTATACCATCCAGAACACATTCCTGTCCAGCTGCAGGATCATCTTTGTCCAAGCTGAAGCACAAGTATAGAAAAAGTGCAGTAAGTGAGGGCTGGACTAGCACTCATCTGTGCTCACTCCTGTCCTATCAGACTGCAGCATTGAAGAGCAGTGAATCGATGAAGAGATTCAATGAAACCTGCAGTCATTTAATGAAGAGACCCAGCACTCAGGAGGGAAGATGAGTCATACAGAGTGAGGACATGCCCCCCCTAAAGCACAGGATGACAAAGTGAGCAACACATCAAAGGTATTTGTGAGAGAAATATAGGTGCTAGACACATAAGAATTATATATACATGTACATATAATTATATATTATATACACATGATATATTACATTATATGTACATGATCACGATTAGATACTGAGTATAAAAAAAAATTCTTGTGGGATATGACAGGTACTCTTAAAGCCCGCCATTGCTGCCGTTTCAACAGCTTCCAGTCCCAGATGCTTCTGATGACATGCCAGCCCTGCTGGAGTTGCCAACTCAGCCAATCACTTGGCTATAGTGGTGACCCACCTTAGCCAGTGGTTGGCCAAGCACGAAGTTCCTGCAGTGTCGACACGTCATTGGAAGCATTAGGAATCTGAGGACACAAGAGACAGGAAACCATCAAATGGCAGCGGTGAGGGACTGAGGCAGGTGAGTATGTTTAGTATTTTTTTTTCTTTCAAAATAATATTTATTCTTGTACAACCTCTTTGATGCATGTTTTTTAAGTGGTCCCAAAAGGTGGAACTTCACTGTAACTTTACATATGACATTAACTTTTAACCGGATCTCCCAACTTAGTAAGCTAAACATCAAACATGAAGGAAAACACTAAAAAAATCATGAAAGTGGCATGGAGAAGATGTAATTGTGCTGACTTGCGTGCCCTACTACACTGTTGATGCATAGCTAATGATAAAACATTGTACGGTGAGTCGGAGTGCTCCTTCGCTCCCACAAATGATGTTAATCTCATTTATGTGCAATTATAGATGTCACTGCAAAAAAAAAAAATATATATATATATATTTTTTTTTTACATAAATTGTCATTTACTGTGCTGCACGAAAATGAGACTGGAGTTTAACTAGGACAGGATCGAAATCAACATTCTGTCAGCATTTTAAATTATGCTGCAGGCAAAGCTAATGCAGGTATTCTGAATTAATCTGCGAGGCCTCCTTTGACAGACCATATTGCTTGATAAAAAATGTGCATTTTAATATGAGTTTGTTGAATGGCTAAAAAGGAAGAATTTGATGCAAAATGCAACATAATATTAACACCACCGGCAGCAAGCAATCACAGCTAGGTAATGTGAGCGACCTTGTGCCAGTGACCTTTTGTCTACGGCTGTTGCAAAACTACAACTTCCAGCATGCCCAGACATCCTTGTGGAAAGTCTTCCCAGAAGAGTGTAAGCTGTTATAACTGCAAATATACATATCTGTGAGAGGTGAAGGATGGACATATGGGGCAAATTAATGAATGACAAGGGCCAATGTTGAGGTAATACCGTATTTTTCGCCGTATAAGACGCACTTTTTCTTCCCCAAAACTGGGGGGAAAAGGTCGGTGCGTCTTATACGGTGAATACACCCCTATCGCGGCGGTCCCTGCGGCCATCAACGGCCGGGACCCGCGGCTAATACAGGACATCACCGATCGCGGTGATGCCCTGTATTAACCCTTCAGACGCGGCGATCAAAGCTGACTGAATAGCCGGGTTAGTGCTTACAGGACACCGGGGGGGACCTTACCTGCCTCCTCGGTGTCTTCTCCATTCAGGGATCCCCTGTATGCCGGCGCTCTCCTTCCTCGTCATCACGTCGTCGTGTACGTGCGTCGGAGTGCGTAACAACGTGATGGCGGCGACGGAGAGCGAGGATACCCGGCCGGCAGCAGAGACGTTCCAGAGCGACGGGGACACGGCGACAGCGATGGAGCGACATCCAGGGCAGCGGTGACGGGACACGTGAGTATTACCTCCTCCTGCAGTGGTCTTCAATCTGCGGACCTCCAGATGTTGCAAAACTACAACTCCCAGCATGCCCGGACAGCCAATGGCTGTCTGGGCATGCTGGGAGTTGTAGTTTTACAACATCTGGAGGTCCGCAGGTTGAAGACCACTATTGGGTTCAAAATCTTTATTTTTTTAGATTTTGCCCCTAAAAATTGGGTGCGTCTATAGGACGAAAAATACGGTATTTGTTCCACCACTACCTGCAGGTAGCCCTTAGTATTTAAAGGAAACCTGTCAACTTGGACACACTGTCCTATCTGGGAGCATTATGCTATATGACATTGATTTAGTATTGATTTAAATCCTTGTTAATCCTTGTTATACGCATATTTAGCTTATAGACTAATGGGAACTGAATTCTATGAGAATCTATTGAGTAACCAGTCATGCTTTGCAGGTCCCAAGTCACAAAGAGCAGATTGACTATTAGAGACATGCACACATTAGCCCTGATTTACTAACATGATCCTGACTTTTTTTATCGGGTTATGCGACACAATTTGTGTTGCACGTCCTCCATGACACTTTGTGCGAAACATTTTACTAGTAAAAACCCAACGTTTTTTAAATTACTCGTAGTATTTTTTTAACCCGACTAAAGGGGCGTGGTTTGCATAATTAGTGGCGTGTTCGCGACATTTTCCTGACAGTTGTATTTAAAAACCCACCAGAAAAATAGTGAATTACTGAACTTGAAAACCCGACTGACTTGAGGTGTGAGGAATCTGTTAAAAAGTGTGGGGGGTTTTGAAAATTCTGTTACTTTGTCTCCTTAGTAGCTTTTTATAATACATTTTTCATTTTTTTATTAGTTTTTTTTTTGGGAATTTCTCTCTTTTTTTTTTTTTTTTAAATCTTGGCTTTCATTTCCTTTTTTTTTCTTTTATCATTTTTTACTTTTTGTTTATTATCCCATTAACGACTATGAATCTAAAGTTACGTCCTGGTGCAGAGTTACTTTGCTATATTTATTTGCTTTACGCTTTATTTTTCCTGTGCGACACTTTTTTTCCTCCATAGGACAGAATTTAATATCGTTTGACAGAATTTTCCTGACATGTGCGAAACATTGATAAATACGTGTGAGAAAAAATAGTCTGGGAAAAAAATAACACTCAGAATATAACTCGACACTCTTAGTAAATCAGGGCCATTGTGTAGAGCCGCTTCAATAACAGTGGAATAGGTGCCTTTAGGACACATCTAAATGAAAAACTGTAGTGGAGAACAGAACAATCAGTTCCCTGCTCCACCAAACAGGAATCCAGATTGCCCTGCCTCCACCCTGTACCAAAAAAATAATTTCTGCATGTAGCAGACGCGCTGCACAATGGGCATGTCTGCTGAAAGCCTGGGTCAGGTTGCGCACACTGTCTGCCCGAGGAGATTGTGGGGGAAAGACACATTAGAAATAGACATAGTCTGGATATCGGAAGCAGCATAGTCAGAAGTCAGGAACAGGATCTTAAAAGGGGTATTCCGGGATTTTTTTTATTTGACTATGCTACAGGGGCGGTAAAGTTAGTGTAGTTCATAATATAATGTCTGTACTTGTGGTTCATGGTGGTTTCGCAATTCTTTGGTGATTTTTGCCCCAATGTTTATTTTTAACAGCATACAAAATGAGTGACGTCTCTGGTTTTCCCAGGTTACAGTGCTGTCACGTATAAGCAGGGAAGAGGGAAGCAATGAAATCACCCGCTCCCACTTGCCCTGCCTCCTTGTGTACCCGCCCTAGGCGACGGGACCATAACGACGGTGACAGTTCCTGCCTGAATAAGTGCAGGGAGTAAAACGTCAAAAAAATAAACTTACAATACAGACGGAGGTTGGGACACTGTATGGAATCACACACAATAACAGAAATAATAACTAAACATACACACACACAATATGTAACATTCCACAAGCCGAGTCAGTACCAAGAGATAACAGAAAAGATAACAGGAGAGAAGTCAGAGAGCAGAGCCAATGTACCAAATATGCCAGAAATACAAGATACAGTACACATGCTTGCTAGGAGTATGAGCTCTTTTGCAGGGAAGGCCTGGATGAATACTGAGGGTTTAAATAGGGAGCTAAGCAGGTGAAAAGCCAATGAGGTCAGCTGACCATCCAGAGAACAGAACGTTTCCACAGTAACCAGAACAACAAAAGACCTCAGTGCAGATTAACCCTTCGGGTTCTTACAAGTGCAGCCCCAGACATTACATCACTAGTCAGGTGTTGAAAGGGAGCCTGTCTTTGCTTCAATGGATGGAAAGACCGCTGAGTGGGAGGAGGTTCAATTTGTTCTTGCAACAGCTGAAGGCTGGTCTATTGCATGGAAATGATCACACCCGTGCTTCAATGGGTGGGGTGATCGATGTATGGGAGAGAGAAAAGTGACCTCACACTTACAAACAAGGAATAATGGCACTTGTAGTTTGAGGGAATGAACTTCAAAAGGAAATAGTCAGTTCACAAAAAGATAGCCTCAGCGTTATATACATATATTGGCCTGTATGGAGGGGGGATTCATATATCGTTACTTTATATACTTTACCCTGTTACGCCGAGCGCTCAGGGTCCCTGCTCCTCCCAAGAGCGCTCGCGGCGCTCGTCTCCGTGCAGCGCCCTGGTCAGACCCGCTGACCGGGAGCGCTGCATTAGTGTCACCGGCGGGGATGCGACCCGCGTAGCTCGCATCCCAATCTCCTCACCTGCCCCGTCCTCCATCTGCTCAGTCCCGGCACGCGCGGCCCCGCTCCCTAGGGCGCGCGCGCCGGCTCTCCGACATTTAAAGGGCCAGTGCGCCATTGATTGGCGCCTGGCCCAATCAGTACCTGCACCTGTGTCCTCCTTATAAAAACCCACTTCCCCTTCCTGGTATCGCCGGATCTTGTTGCCTCAGTGCCAGTGAAAGCGTTTTGTGTATGTTTCAAGCCAGTGTTCCAGACCCTCTGCTGTTGCCCCTGACTACGATCCTTGCTGCCTGCCCTGACCTTCTGCTATGTCCGACCTTGCTCTTGCCTTGTCCCTTGTACCGCGCCTGTCTCAGCCGTCAGCTGGGTTGAGTGGCTATCGGGTGGAACGACCTGAGGGTTACCTGCCGCTGCAAGTCCATCCCGCTTTGCGGTGGGCTCTGGTGAAAACCAGTAACCCCTTAGACTCTGTTCCCCTGGTACGGCCCACGCCATCACCCCACTGACACAGAGGATCGACCACCAGTGTCCTCGCTGCATACCTATCCGGTTCCTGACATACCCCTGCCCTTAAAAATGACTATGCACATCTCTATCCCTTATAGCAATCCTCAAGACCCACCAACATTCCATGTTTTTTTTATTAGAATAAAACAAGGAGAAACTGAAATCCTTGATTGTTGGTGGCCTTGAGGACTGGGTTGGGGACTTTATACCATTATATGTATTGTTTTTTTATCTCTGTTATTTCTCCTGGAAATGAATAAATTGACTATTGGGATTTACTATTGCCTTTGTCAAAAGGGCATGCCTGACAAGGTCTTATTGAGGCTAGGTTTTTTGGGGGCTTTATCAGGCGTTTTTCTGTCCTGGAAAAAAAAAACAAAAAAAAAAAAAAAACAGCACAACATGCAGTTTTTGTAAAGTTTTAGTTTTTTTTAAATAGTGGGTTTTAGTCTTGGTGTCTTTTTTCTGTGGTGTTTTCCCCTTGTGACTCAAGGAGTTCTCTTGAAGAAATGGGGGGAAAAAACGCCAGAAAAATGCCAGTGCTAAGCCGATATGGCATTTTTTGTGGTGTTTTTATGCTCCCATAGACTTTTATGGGAGAGAAACATGATGCGAATCTGAATAACCACCTCTGAACCTAAAGCCGCAGAAAAATGCCAAAAATTTGTAATAAAACAAGGTTTAGCTAACATATGGCTGCAGCATAAATCAAAAAACACTGTGCTACATTTTGGGAGTTTTTGCCAAATAAAAAAAAAAAAAAAAGAGCACTAAGGCTATGTTTACACGGCAGAATTTCAGTGCGGAATTCCACAGAATAATTTTTTGCTGAACAGAATTTGTGTGGAATTGCGGATATTCCGCAGTGTGTACATAACCTAAGGCTGTGTTGACACAAGAGGAAAATTAGCAGAATGCTCACCCGGAAAACACGGACGGACATTTCCCATAATTGCATTGATGGCAATTTCTGTGCAGATTCCGCAGAAAGAATTGCCATGTCAAACATCTGCCGTGGAAATTCCGCAGAGTGCACAGTGCAGCAGGATCCCACTGAAAGCAATGCTACGGAATTTCCGACCGGAATCTTTCAGGCAGATTCCGCTCGGAAATTTCAGTGTGTGAACATGACCTAATGCTGACAATGTCAGACTCTATAGGGCAGTGGTTCTCAACCTTTTTCGCCACTGTACCCCCAAAGGGTGAAAGTAGGTCCACGGGTACCCCTTGTGTGTAGATTCGCGTGGAACTTACGCGTGTGCGTACCTTTCTAATGCGTAGCTTTCTTACTGGCGTGTGCTTACCTTTCTAGTGCGATACTTAATCCCCTTTTGCCATTATCCCCCCCTCCCTCTGATCCCCTTTTGCCATTATTCCCCCCCCCCATCTTAATCCCACTGTGCCATTATTATCCGATATGGCAAAAGTGGATCAGAGGGAGTGGGGAATAATGGCACAAGGGGATAAAGATGGAGGGGTATAATCATCACCCCCCCTCCATATTAATCCCCTTGTGCCATTATTCCACCTCCCTCTGATCCCTCTGTGCCATAAGTATCCGATATGGCAAAAGGGGATCAGAGGGAGGTGGGAATAATGGCACAAGGGGATTAAGATGGAGGGAGGAATAATGGCACAAGGGGATTAAGATGAAGGGGGAATAATGGCACAAGGGGATTAAGATGAAGGGGGAATAATGGCACAAGGGGATTAAGATAACATCCCTTCCATACACTTAGTTTTTACTTTTTTTTTTTTCATTCCCCGGCTGGTTCGGGTATACAGCGTGTCCAGTTTCAGAGTCACGCTCGTCAGGGCCACACTAACGGGTGACGTCCTCCTGCGCTGTGTGGCACCTCCGTGCAACATCAGGGAAAGTCACACGTCTTCCCGGCAAACACGCTGCTCCCATTAAGTAGGTAAAGCCGCGATACTTTACAGGGAGCTGCCGAAGCCATTCCGCACTCTGCGCTGACAAATACTGGCCAATGCATGGCCGGTATTTGTCAGCACATTGGCGTACCCCCACCCAACCGTGGTGTACCCTTAGGGGTGCGGATACCACGGTTTGAGAACCAATCACTGCTATAGGGTCACATCCAGTTCTAAAGGGGAAGGGTAACATCCAGTTACTAACCTATTAATACATTTCCAGGAATAACAGCAGAGGGACAGCAGAATACAGCATTCTAAGAAAAGATGCTCCAGAATACTAAACCGCTCTTGATCAATAAATCTTATATTACCATCTAGGGAAGATGCTGTAGATGGTGAATGGGAAATCATATAAAATGTCTTATAAAAGAGGATCCACAGATAAAGACAGAAGGGTCTATGCCATTTCTGGCTAAAATAGAAGAATAAAAAGTTTTGAGTCATATAAACTTTTATACAGATAAACAAAAAATTCTAGAAGAAAATAAAGTTCTCCAAATATTGGAAAAGAAGGAGAAATAACTGGATCCAGCTGAATTAGATGTAGCATAAAGTAGTTATGTTTTTGGCAGGGGCTGCGGTAAACTGTATACACAATGAATGAATTATATATGTGCTTTCCTTTGCTTCCGTCATGTGAGTGTGATGAATAATTCACGCCCGTTCCTGCCTATTAGGAGAGCTCTGCTGCTTTGTAGTTTGCTGGATCATAACACTTACGCCCTGTGGTTAAATATATATATATAAATTATAATAATAATAAAAAAAAAAAAAAAATTATAATTTCGTAATTTACTTCAATTTCAGAAATTGCTGTATCACTAAACCTGAAACAGATGATATCAGCATCTGAATGTATGACCAAGTGATTTACAACCAGGTTGCCATCGCTGCTGCATAACTACAACTCCCAGCATGCCCGGACAGCCAATGGCTGTACGGGCATGCTAGGAGTTGTAGTTTTACAGCAGCGATGGCAACCTGGTTGGGAAACGCTGGTATGATCTAAGTGACATCTTGAGAACTTACCTGCCTGCAGCCATATCTGCTCCAGGGTGACCCACTGCTGCATTGGTCCCTGCTTTTGGGTGCTGCTGTGCATGCTTATTTCAGACATGGCCTGCTCCATGCGAGATGCGGCAATGGAAGATGCACGTTGGGATCCTATGGAAAAAATAAGAATATATGATTATTTGGTGCTATATCCAGTTACTGTACATGTAAATTTCTTCATTAAAGTGGGTGAGAAATGGAGTATATTTCCCGTTACAACAACACTTGTCCTTATACAGTGTTAGGGCAGGGTCATGAGTGTTAGAGCAGGGTCATCAGTGAAAGGGAAGGGTCATTAGTGCTAGGGTAGGGTCTTCAGTGTTGGGGCAGGGTCTTTAGTGTAAGGGTAAGGTCATCAGTGGTGGGGCAGGATCATCAGTTCTATGAGAGGGTCATCAGTGTTAAGGGAGTGTCATCAATGCTAGGGCAGGGTCAACAGTGTTAGGGCTGGGTCAACAGTGTTAGGGCAGGGTCATAAGTGTAAGTGAAGGGTCATCAGTGCTAGGAAAGGGTCTTCAGTGTTTGGGCAGGGTCGTCAGTGCTGGGGCAGGATCATCAGTGTTAGGACAGGATCATCAGTGTTGGGACCGTGTCATCAGTGTTAGGGCAGTGTCATCAGTGTAAGGGAAGGGTCATGAGTGCTAGGGCAGGGTCATCATTGTAAGGGAAGGGTCATCATTGTTAGGGCAGGGTCATCATTGTTAGGGCAGGGTCATCATTGTTAGGGCAGGGTCATCAGTGTTAGGGCAAGGTCATCAGTGTTAGGGCAGCATCCCTAGTGGTGGGGGAAGGGTCATGAGTGTAAGAGCAGGGTCATCAGTGTTGATGCAGCATAACTAGTGTTAGGGCAGGGTCATTAGTGTTAGGGCAGGGTCATGAGTGTTAGGGCAGAATCATTAGTGTTAGGGCAGGGTTATCAGCACTAAGGCAGGGTCATCAGTGCTAGGGCAGGGTAATCAGTGTTAGGGCAGGGTCATTAGTGTTAGGGCCGTGTCATCAGTTCTAGGGCATTCTCATCAATGTTAGGGAAGGGTCATAAGTGTAAAGACAAGGTCATAAGTGTAAGGGCAGGGTCATCAGTGTTAAGGCGGTATCGAGAAGGTCCTCTGCTTAGGACACATAGTAATCTGTACAGTTTTAGAGCATTAAGATGCAATTGAGAGGGTCTTCTGCTTAGGCCAGAGAGTACATAACTTATACAGTGTTAGAGCACTAGGATGTGATTAAGAGGGTCCTCTGCCTAGGACTCCCCACTGTTAGCCAGAACAGAGAGTAGTCCGTGCAACAGCATATTACGTAGTTGCACATTCATTTGAAAGGGCACCATTTATTACTTTGATGGAGTAAAACCACAGAAGAGATGTGCAGATGTGGTACAACATAACAAAACAAAAAAAAAAGGACTATTCCGAATTTTGTGGTATCTACTTAAGGAGAATCATAGTATAAGAAGTATGAATGGTATATCACAGAGTGACTGGACCCAGCTCACCAACCATATAAACAACAATCTGTGGAGGGACACGAGATATCTAGCAGGAAGCATGGACGAAGAAGCAGCGGGCAAGAGCCCATGTAGGAATGCAGCTGAATAGCAGGTTTATTTCACCAGCTTCTCGTATAAATAATAAAAATCCTAAATGTATTAAGTCATCCTAAAAGGTGAAAATAACACAGACCTGTTGATAAAAACGAAGCAAAATGCCAACAAAATCATGGCTGCCAAGATTAGGGGCTGCTACATCTTGATGCGTGTTTGTGTTTAGCTTTGCTTTTATCAACACTTTTTAGGATGACCTAATACATTTCAGATTTTTATTATTTACACAAGAAGCTTGTAATGATATTTATCACCATTGACATGGCCTGTGATGTACAATAGACAGCGCCTTTAAAGGGGTATTCCAGGAAAAAAAAACCTTTTTTTTATATATCAACTGGCTCCAGAAAGTTAAACAGATTTGTAAATTACTTCTATTAAAAAATCTTAAAGGGGTATTCCAGGCCAAAACTTTTTTTTTATATATCAACTGGCTCCGGAAAGTTAAACAGATTTGTAAATTACTTCTATTCAAAAATCTTAATCCTTCCAATAGTTATTAGCTTCTGAAGTTGAGTTGTTGTTTTCTGTCTAACTGCTCTCTGATGACTCATGTCCCAGGAGCTGTGTAGTTCCTATGGGGATATTCTCCCATCATGCACAGCTCCCGGGACGTGACATCATCATTGAGCAGTTAGACAGAAAACTTCAGAAGCTAATAACTATTGGAAGGATTAAGATTTTTTAATAGAAGTAATTTACAAATCTGTTTAACTTTCCGGAGCCAGTTGATATATATATAAAAAAAAGGTTTTGCCTGGAATACCCCTTTAATCCTTTCAGTACTTATGAGCTTCTGAAGTTAAGGTTGTTCTTTTTTTTTTTCCAGTTTTTTTCCTGGATAACCCCTTTAAGATTTTACTGAACCTAAAGACTAAGGACACATTAAAGGAAAAAAAAAAAGATTGTTGCATATTCTCGTCGCTACCTTGAGTTAAAACAAAAGTTGCACCTATCTCTAGGCTGCAATATGCAGTTTGTAGTTTCACACATGGTTCACATCCCTCCCAGTAAATCATGCTGTAGCTATGACCGCAGCCAGAAGAAGTGTACTGTTAGGACAGCCAACTATACAGAATAGCCAACTATGTAATGGAGTTGCACAGACTCTACAGCAGCAAAATGGCAAGAAATAAAGGGAATCTGTCAGCTTGAAAATACAGACAACATGAACAGCTGTTAGGGTATAAAAGGACAACATTTACATATTAGCAATGGAGGCTTATACACAGGGCTTGAGTCCTGCAGGAACACACAGGAACGGCGTTCCTTTGCTTTTTCCAGAGGAGGAACGCCATCCCTGTTTTACATTAGTCCTGCAGGACCGACCTCTGAATTATTCTTACCCTCCCTCCGTCTCCTCCCCTGGCCCGGACTGCTAGATGCTGGAGATGTAGGACCTGTGATGATGTCACCATCACATGTTGGGGGTGGAGCTTAGCTGTGGAGGAGAGGAAAGATCTTGGCTGAAGGACCTGTGTGATGCTGTGGAGAAGGCGGGGCTGAGGTGGAGGAGAGGTCACATGTCACTCCAGTAAGGTAATTAAATAGAAGGAGATTTGTTACCACAGTAGTAGGGTAATTACATGAGGAGGGGGCTTTTTACAATGTGTCACCACAATAGTAAGGAGACTACATGGGGAGGAGGTTTGTTACAGTGTGTCACCCTAGTAGTAAGGTGATTACATGAGGAGGGGGATTGTTACAATGTGTCACCCCAGTAGTCAGGTGATTACATGAGGAGGAGGTTTGTTACAGTGTGTCACCCCAGTAGTAAGGTGATTACATATGGAGGAGGTTTGTTAAAGTGTGTCACCCCAGTAGTAAGGAGATTACATGAGGAGGAGGTTTGTTACAGTGTGTCACCCCAGTAGTAAGGAGATTACATGAGGAGGGGGTTTGTTACAGTGTGTCACCACAGTAGTAAGGAGATTACATGAGGAGGAGGTTTGTTACAGTGTGTCACCCCAGTAGTAAGGAGATTACATGAGGAGGAGGTTTGTTAAAGTGTGTCACCCGTGTAGTAAGGAGATTATATGAGGAGGAGGTTTGTTACAGTGCGTCACCACAGTAGTAGGGTAATTACATGAGGAGGAGGTTTGTTACAGTGCGTCATCCCAGTAGCAAGGAGATTACATGAGGATGATGTTTGTTACAGTGTGTCACCCCAGTAGTAAGGTGATTACATGTGGAGGAGGTTTGTTACAGTGTGTCACCCCAGTAGTAAGGTGATTACATGTGGAGGAGGTGTGTTACAGTGTGTCACCCCAGTAGTAAGGAGATTACATGAGGAGGAGGTTTGTTACAGTGTGTCACCCCAGTAGTAAGGAGATTACATGAGGAAGAGGTTTGCTACAGTGTGTCACCCCAGTAGTAAGGTGATTACATGTGGAGGAGGTTTGTTACAGTGTGTCACCCCAGTAGTAAGGAGATTAAATGAGGAGGAGGTTTGTTACAGTGTGTCACTCCAGTAGTAAGGAGATTACATGAGGAGGAGGTTTGTTACAGTGTGCCACCCCAGCAGTACGGAGATTACATGAGGATGAGGTTTGTTACAGTGTGTCACCCCAGTAGTACGGAGATTACATGAGGATGAGGTTTGTTACAGTGTGTCACCCCAGTAGTAAGGTGATTACATAAGGAGGAGGTTTGTTACAGTGTGTCATCCCAGTAGTAAGGAGATTACATGATGAGGAGGTTTGTTACAGTGTGTCACCCCAGTAGTAAGGAGATTACATGAGGAGGGGGTTTGTTACAGTGTGTCACCCCAGTAGTAAGGAGATTACATGAGGAGGGGGTTTGTTACAGTGTGTCACCCCAGTAGTACGGAGATTACATGAGGATGAGGTTTGTTACAGTGTGTCACTCTTATACTCCGTAGGCAGCTGTATGCCTGTGGCCTGTAAGAATCATGGAACCGTGCAGGATGTCAAGTTTTAGCTTGTAGATGTAGATTTCGATGCGCAGGCTGCTGTCCTTAGGGGACGCTTCACAGAAAAGGGGTATCCTAAACGCCTCCTATCAGAGGCTTATAAAAAGGTAAAAAAACAAAAAACAATCTGAGCTTATTATTCCTAAAGAAAAACATCAACTTCAATATAATAATACTGATAACATCTCAGGAATGAATAATCAAAAATGTAGGTTTAATTTTGTAACAAATTTTAATAATAAAGCAACAAACATCAAAAATATACTTCGTAAAAACTGGCCTATCATTTTAAACGATCCAATTCTTAAAGAATTAGTCCCGCATTCTCCGAATATCACCTTTAGACGTTCTAAAAATCTTCAGAACCTATTAGCTCCGGGAAGATTAAAAACTTTAAATGAAAATCCTGTTCAGACTGAGTCCTTATGCACCCCTAGCGGTAAATGCCGATGGTATATGCTGCGCACTGATTGGAGAACATAAAACCCAGTTCAAATCACTTCAATCCAATAATATGTATCAAATGAAAGGTCACTTTTCATGTGACACTAGCTTTGCTATATACCTACTGTCCTGTGATTGCAACCTTCAATACGTTGGTCGCACTGTACAAATGGTGCGATCCCGTATGAATAAACATCGTTGGAACATAAAACATGGTTTCATGATGCACAGCCTCTCTAGACATTTTACAAGAAAACATCAAAATTCTCTAGATTCATTAAATCTCACAATTCTTGAAACAGCACCAGAATACATTCATAACAGATTTCAACATCTAATTTATCGTGAATCCTTTTGGATTCACAAATTGGTTACTTTAGTCGCATGGGGTCTTAATGAGACCATTGAAAATGCACGTTAATAAAAATATTTTGTTTTTTTTAAATAATAAGAAATCATACATGAATTTAGCATTTTATAGTCATTTATCCATTTTCTTAAAAATAATTTACTTCTTTTTACATGTGATCCTTGCATAGAAAAAACTAAATTTAACATCATATCTGATTTAATCTTAAAATACTGCACAACATTATACCTACCACATAGTATGAATTTGACTGTGCGTGTTTTGCTATGTAGATGCTCTACTTATGGATTAATATATATATATATACATGCATACCTAACCACTGGAAACTGTTTATTATTATTATTATTATTAAATGTTTAGTGTTGTATAACTCACAATATGTATGTATATAGAATTTTCTTGTTGTTTCATGTAATTTTGCTATTTAAGGGTTAACACCTCTAGAGTATTTAAACCAGGGTGTTGCCCTGTATTGCCATGCCTGAGGAAGCTGCACATGCGCAGCAAAAAGCGTTGCATTGTGGGTAATAAAAATTTCAGCTGGAACAACTTACCTTCACGACTCTATGCCTGGTTCAGTGCAGCAATTCCTGCCTTCACTATGCCGTTTCCGATTTTGATGTCCATACCTAGGAAGGCTGCAGACGGGCTCACTTCTATTTATATGCTGACTCCATTGTTGTGTATGTTGTTACACAACAAGTTCTGGTAAGCGGTGACTCTCCTTCCCCCTCCTAGGTATCCTTCTTGCAAGTGATACTTCACAAGGAGCGCCTTTTCTCTTTTTATTTCAAGTTTTAGCTTGGACATTTTCGTTCGTTTTTTTGCGCAAACTGTGGGGGTGTATTAGAAATCTTGGGTGAGTTCCCACACTTTTTTTCCCCGGGACTTGACCCCTGCTTATACACCCTGCATTTCCAGAACAGCTGTGCCGATCCAAGCTATACATCATTTTAATCAGGTTAACCCGCACTATAACCCTGTGTATTGGGCGTCATTTCAAGGAAACAGCGCCAATCAGGTTCACCCCCACTATAAGCCTGTGTATTGGGCGTCATTTCAAGGAAACAGCGCCAATCAGGTTCACCCCCACTATAAGCCTGTGTATTGGGTTTAGTGCGGGTGAACCAGCTGTCAATTTCCCTTTAAATCAACCCTAACCCACTTTCTTATGTGAGGGTGGGGTTATTCACTGATGTTCTATGCAAGTCTATGGGACTTCTGGTACATCTCCTGGTCACATTACTCTGGGGCTGCAGAGATTGATGGGGACTTTTAAACATGCTCTCTACTGTCCACCAGGATCGTGCAAAAAAATATTTAGTGTTGGGGACAGGATAAGAGGACAAGATATGGGACATGATATGAGGTTGGCATATGAGGAAAGGATATGAGGTCAGGATATGAGAAACACTTAAATAGATAGTTATTTACAGCTCCCAGCAGATCTTTATTACCGTATTTATCGGCGTATAACACGCACTTTTTAGGCAAAATTTTTTAGCCTAAAGTCTACCTGCGTGTTATATGCCGATAAATGAACTGCAGCGGCTTTGCAGGTGCAGAGACCTGCCGTCGCTGCCGACTTCTCTGCCCCTGCCTGTCCTGGAGTCTAGAGCCCTGCTGCCGGCCCTTCTCTCCCCCTGGCTATCGGTGCCACTGCCCGTTCTCTCCCTCTGGCTATCGGTGCCACTGGCCCATTGCCGGCGCCGATAGCCAGGGGGAGAGAAGCGCGCCGGCAATGGGGCAGTGGCGCCCACAGACAGAGGGAGAGAAGGGGCAGCGGCACCCATTGCCGGCACCGCTGCCCCGTTGCCTCCCCCATTGTATAATTACCTGTTGTCGGGGTCGGGTCCGCGCTGCTTCAGGCCTCCGGTGTGCGTCCCCTGCGTCGTTTCTATGCGCTGCGAGACACATTGACGTCACTCCTCATTGCGCCGCGCCGTGCAGTGCAGTGCATAGCAACGACGCAGGGGACGCACACCGGAGGCCTGAAGCAGCACGGACCAGACCCCGGAAACAGGTAATTATACAACCGGGGATGGGGGAGGCAACAGGGCAGTGGGTGCTGCTGCCCCTTCTCTCCCCCTGGCTATCGGCGCCGCTGCCCCATTGCCGGCACCGCTTCTCTCAATGGGGCGCCGGCACCGATAGTCAGGGGGAGAGAACGGGCAGCGGCGCAGACAGCCAGCGGGAGAGAAGCGGCGGCAGCAGGGCTCTAGACCCCAGGAAAGGCAGGGGGAGAGAAGCGGGCAGCGACGGCCTCTCTCCCCCTGCCTTTCCTGGGGGCTTCAGCGGGGTCAGAAACAGTGTATCGGGGTATACGCATGCACACACACGCACCCTCATTTTACCAAGGATATTTGGGTAAAAAACTTTTTTTACCCAAATATTCTTGGTAAAATGAGGGTGCGTGTTATAGGCCAGTGCGTGGTATACCCCGATAAATACGGTACTTTTACAGTATATGTAAGGATTTGCTTTATCTGTATTAGTTATTTACTTATTTATCTTTAATCCTCACTTAGAGATGTAGCGAATTGTTTGCCGGCGAACAGTTCCCGGCGAATTTAGCATGTTCGCCTCACCGAGCGAACATATGTGAAGTTTGATCCGCCCCCTATACTTTAACATTGCGGTAAACTTTGACCCTGTGAGTCAGAGTCAGCAGACACATTACAGCCAATCAGCAGCAGTCCCTCCATTCCAGACCCTCCTACCTCTTGCACGAACGCCATTTTACCCTCATTCGGCATGCTGCAGGCTTAGGAAGTGGAGGGTCAGAGAAGCTGCTCCTGCTGTATAGGGAAAGCGATAGCTAGGTTGCTGCTAGGTGGTGTATTCAGGGTCCAGTTTACTCCTAAAGCACTAGTGTAACATCTGCTTTAAGGACAGCACCCAAAAAAGCCCTTTTTAGGGCTCAAATATCAGTCCGTGTGGCTTGCAACAGCTGGAGGCACCCTGGTTGGGAGGGAACCGCTGGTTAAAAGGGGTACTTCAGTATAAAACTTAAGTTAGAAGATAGTGCGAGTGGCACGGCACTGGTCTCACTGATGGACTCGATGTGGTATAGGTGGATGAATGTGAATGAGAGTGGTGGTGCTCTGGTCAAAGCTGAGACACAGATGATATAATGGAATAAAGACAAAAGATCAGACTGGCAGACTCACCACGATTCTCTTCTTTATTTGCATCAGCAATGCTTTAGACAAATACTCACAAATTTGGGGGGGTCAGGACGTGCAGTGGGGGGACAAACTGGCAACAGACTCCATAGGAATGGCCGGAGGAAGCACGGTGGTCCGTGCGAAACGGAGTCTGTTGCCAGTTTGTCCCCCCACTGCACGTCCTGACCCCCCAAGTTTGTGAGTATTTGTCTAAGCATTGCTGACGCAAATAAAGAAGAAGAGAATCGTGGTGAGTCTGCCGGTCTGATCTTTTGTCTTCATTCCATTATAAAACTTAAGTTACTTCAAGCAACTAACTACTACAGTATTCTAAGTGCTGAAAGATATCAGTCAGTGTTTTGCAACAGCTGGAGGCACCCTGGTTGGGGACCACTTCTTAAAAGGGGAACTCCGCTGGCAAGCTTTTTTTCTTTAAAGCAACTAACTACTACAGTATTCAAAGGGCTGAAATATATGAGTCCGTGTGTTTTGCAACAGCTGAAGGCACCCTGGTTGGGGACCACTGCTTAAAAGGGGAACTCCGCTGGCAAGCTTTTTTGCTCATTGTCACACTAGTGCAAATCATATTTGGTGTGACAGTTGTGCAAATAAAAATAAAAAAATACCTTTTTTGGCTGTTAAATAAAACCAGTCACTGTCAGTTCACGTCACAGTTGCCAGTTTTTTTTTTTGCCTGCAGGGCAAATTGTGTCACCCTAGTGCAAATCACATTTGGTGTGACACTTGTGCAAAAAAAACAAAAAAAAACCTTTTTTGGCTGTGAAATAAAATCAGTCACTTCCCTTCACACTTGGGAGTCTTTTGGCCCTTAGGGCTCATTGTCACACTAGTGCAAATCATCTTTGGGGTGACCGACCATAGTGTAAATTTAAAAAAAAATAACCTTTTTTGGCTGTGAAATAAAATCAGTAAGTTCACTTCACACTTGGGAGTTTTTGGGCCTGCTGGGCTCATTGTCACACTAGTGCAAATCATATGTGGTGTGACCATAGTGTAAATTTGAAAAAAAAAAATCTTTTTTTGGCTGTGAAATAAAATCAGTCAGTTCACTTCACACTTGGGAGTTTTTGGGCCTGCTGGGCTCATTGTCACACTAGTGCAAATTATATGTGGTGTGACAGTTGTGTAAATTTAACAAACAAAAATACAATTTTGACTGTAATAGATTGAATAGCAGTTAGTTGCCTGCAAGCGTGTGTGTCAGGCCTACAGTGTCTACTTTACGTCTACGTCTGTCAAGGACATGCTTGAGCGTAAGATGCCAATGTCACAAAGTCACCCCCTAGCCCGGCGTCTGACAGCTGGCTTATCTGAACTCATAGCCCGCTAGCTTTTAAATAATGTATTTAAAAAAATTAAAATAAAAAAAATAGCAATTTTTTTTTTTTAGCTATTTCTTTGCACAAAAGGCAATCCCCAACCGATACTCGATTGTGCAACAGGAAGTAGTGGCATGTCTGGCACACAGTGTTGGGGCAAGGGTCCATCTGACCACTGATACCTGGTCTGCAAAGCATGGTCGGGGCAGGTATATCACCTACACTGCGCATTGGGTAAACCGGGTGACGCTCTGCAGGGTTGCCGTGGTGGATTTTGAATGAAGACAGGCCTCTTGAAGCGGATTGGTCGCTCGCTGCTGGATGGTATGGGGCGACCAATCAGGAACGTGCCGTACATAGCTGTGTACAGTTACACTGTCATAGGAAAAAGTCGGTGATGGGATGTCATCCAAACATGGGCATGGGGATGGTAGGCTTAACTCTGATTGGCTGTTCGGGATGTTGAGTGAGCCAATCAGAGAGGGGACGTATGAGTTCAGGTTTCAAGTCTTTGCCGCTGGTGGCGGCAGGATGTCTTTCAAATCTTTCAGCCAATCGCTGCTGGGCAGGCGACCAATCTGGTTAAAGACTCCTGATTCCTCTTTGGGGGATTCCTATAGGCATCGGCGGCAAATCTTTTTTTGAAGAATTCGACCAATCGCTGCTGGGCAGGTCCGGGCGGCGACCAATCAGGGATGAGACATGTATTTCCTCTTTGGAGGATTCCAAGAGGCATCGGCGGCAACTCTTTTTTGAAGAATCCGACCAATCACGTTCCGTCTGGGTAAGGTAGCGACCAAGGATGACTTGCATGACTTATCCGCCACCAACTATGGTTCAAGCCGCAATGTTTTAGGGCACTTTCTGGCTGGGAAACAAACAGAAATTTTACTGGCTGCAGCTACAGCAGCGGCTGCAACAATACCAAATTTTTCAGCTATGTGTACATGCCTAATTTTTCTGGCCTCTGGTGCTGCACTTTTTTTTTGCCGCTGCAATTTTTCTGGCCGCTGCTACAGCAGCGGCTTCAACAATACCAAATTTTTCAGCCATGTGTACATGCCTAATTTTTCTGGTACTCTCTGCTGACATCTCTGTCCATCATGCCAGTGAGGCGCTTGATTTGCGACCGCCCAACACGTTGGAATTCAACACTCCTAATGTTCGACCGCCTGCTCCAACAAGAAAAAGCTGTTAGCGAATATTTGTATGCCTGGGGTGCTAGGACATCATCTGCGGAGCTGGGACTTTTTTTGCCACGTTACTGGATGCTCATGCGCAATGCCTGTAGGCTTATGCGTCCTTTTGAGGAGGTGAGAAACCTAGTCAGTCGCACCAAAGGCACCATCAGTGACATCATACCATTTGTTTTCTTCCTGGAGCGTGCCCTGCAAAGAGTGCTGGATCAGGCAGTAAATGAGCGTGAAGAAGAAGAGTTGTGGTCACCATCACCACCAGAAACAGCCTTATCAGCATCGCTTGCTGGACCTGCGGCAACGCTGGAAGAGGATTGTGAGGAAGAAGAGTCAGAGGAGGGATGTGGCTTTGAAGAGGAGGAGGAAGACCAACCACAACAGGCATCCCAGGGTGCTCATTGTCACCTATCTGGTTCCCGTGGTGTTGTACGTGGCTGGGGGGAAGAAGATGATACCTTCCCTGACATCACTGAGGATGAGGAACGGGACATTAGTAGCTCGGCATCCAACCTTGAGCAAATGGGGTCTTTCATGCTGTCGTGCCTGTTGAGGGGCCCTTTTATTTTGAAAAGGATTTCTTTGTGTTTTTCACCGTCCTTCATTATAGAGTCTTCTGGACTTCATGCTAAATTTAAACTTGAATTTTCAAGAGTACTAACCATTTCACAAAGGAACGCTTGTTGCATGTGATTTTTTAACTTAAATTTTCAAAAGTAAAATACAGAGAGGGAAGAACTCTGTTTCTCAATTTGATGAAAAATTTTATTTAGAAAATAATTTCTTTGTGTGTTTTTCCGTCCTGCATTATAGAGTCTTCTGGACTCTTGGATATGCGCTTGTTCTTATATTTCAGCCATGTGTACATGCCTAATTTTTCTGGCCTCTGGTGCTGCGCTTTTTCTGCTGCTGCAATTTTTCTGGCCGCTGCTACAGCAGCGGCTGCAACAATACCGACTTTGTGAGCCATGAGTACATGCCTAATTTTTCTGGTACTCTCTGCTGACATCTCTGTCCATTTTAGCAACCGTGCATATTAGATGTATGCTAAGGGTAGCATGGTGGCTCAGAGGTTAGCACTGCTGACTTGCAGCGCTGGGGCCTTGGGTTCAAATCCCACTATGTGCTGCCTAAAGGGGGGCTCTAACTATGTGCTGCCTAACTTGGGGGAATCTATGTACTACCTATAGGGGGGATCTAACTATGGGATGGCTAAAGGGGTGATCTAACTATGTGCTGCCTAAAGGGGGGCTCTAACTATGTGCTGCCTAATATGGGGAAATCTATGTGATGCCTTAAGGGAGGCTCTAACTATGTGCTGCCTAACATGGGGGAATCTATGTACTGCCTATAGGGGGGGATCTAACTATGTGATGGCTAAAGGGGGGATCTAACTATGTGCTGCCTAAAGGGGGGCTCTAACTATGTGCTGCCTAAAGGGGGGATCTAACTATGTGATGCCTAAAGGGGTCTCTATGTGCTGCCAAAAAGGGGCTAAAGCACGTTATTCCAAATAATTTAGGAATGTTAGGTGATTTATGCCCTTTATGGATTAAAACCAGACTCTGCATAAACTATGTAATTTTCCATGGGAGTTTTGCCATGGATCCCACTCTGGCAGTTACAGTCCAGGTATTAGTCCCCTTGAAACAACTTTTAAATCACTAGTGTGGCCAGAAAGAGTCCCTGTGGGTTTTAAAATTCGCCTGCCCATTGAAGTCAATGGCGGTTTGCGAACATTCGCGGAAGTTCGCGTTCGTGAACCGAAAATTTAATGTTTGCGACATCAATATCCTCACTTTTTCCTATTTTTTTGGAGTGTCAGAACCAAATACCAGGTTTCCATCGAGTTATGGTCTCAACATACAATGGTTTCAACATACAATGGTCGTCCTGGAACCAATTAATATTGTAACTTGAGGGACCACTGTATAAGTTAGGTCAGGATATGAGGTAGGCCGGAATATGAGGATAGGATATAAGGTAGGTCGGGATATAAGGATGGCATATGAGGTTGAGATAGGAGGATGAGGTTAGGATATTAAGTCGGGATATAAGGATGGGATATGAGGATGGCAGATAAGGGCAGAATATGAGGATGGGTACTCAGCTAGTTTGCTATAACAGACTA
The DNA here is from genome assembly GCF_029499605.1 of Hyla sarda. NCBI lineage: Eukaryota > Metazoa > Chordata > Amphibia > Anura > Hylidae > Hyla > Hyla sarda. Next base: position 400,993,775 of record NC_079191.1, read on the forward strand.
CCGTATGTCAGGGGTTATAACAGGTCTCTTTAAATTCTAACTTGTAATCAGAAATTTTCAGGAGCTTGTTGAAAGCTTTATATCATGTATATACTAAAGTTGAGATCATGGTGGTATATCCCAGTATGGCATGTCCGTACTTCACATGTATATTTCCATACATCATTCACTTAGCTGCTTTCGGTTTATTTGTCCTTTAACAAGATTGAGCGCTGTGCTGAGAGATTTACAGCACAGGACACGTGGGGAGGTCTGGAAGCCAATGCTTTAACCTACCTAGTGAGCCAGGATATTAGGGAACAGCTGGGTTAGCAGCTGTTAATCTGATAAACACTGATACCATTTAAATCACGGCAGATTCCTGACCTTTGCATACATTAGTTATGCTGGAGTTTTCTTAAAGGGAAACAAACGGTAAAAACAATTCAATGAAAATACAATATATGTCTATGCAAATACTGTGTTATCATCTCCTATGTGCATTCAAATAAACAGATGGTTATCCGGCGTGGCAGCCAACGGCAATCTGAAACTATAAAGGCTCATGCCCTCAGGTGTCCCTGTTTTGGAAAGGCAGTCCCTATTTTTCATAGCAGAGATCCAGAGCTGCAAATCTCCTGCTTCCCTAAAGCTCCCCTGTTTATCTGGATAAATGCTGGTGTTATTTTAATGTACGCTGGAATAAAATACGGCAGCTCTATAAACACAAAACCAAATCTACATCAGTTATGTGCAGGCCTATATTTGTGCTATAATTGACAATACTGTCTAGCCTAAATTATAGTAAAAAGAACAGAAGCACCTCGGGAATTTGTCTTGTTTATATAGTGCAGCAGAGGCTATTATAAGAGAATAATATAGAGGTTCTTGTGTATGCCTTGTGCTTACCTGTTTTAGCTGATGTGGCAGGCATAAGTTATGCTTCATGATGGAAGTAAATAGATGACTGAAATTCCTTGCTTATGCTAACTACATTTCCCATGAATCCTTTAGCTGAGAGTGTGGTGTTTGAACACTGCACCTGGTCATCTCATGAAAGGGGTACTCCGGGTCAGTAAAATGTATCCCCTTTCCAAGAGATTGGGAATAAGTGTCTGATCTTCTACCTGGTGTCTTGGCTCTCCCCATTAAAGGAGCTGTGTTAACAACAGCACAAACTGGTGGGCCAACAAACCCTGTATCTCCAGCTTTCCCATAGAGATGTGGGGGTCCACATACTCCTTTTATGGGGAGAGCCAAGGCATCGGGCAGGAGATCGCAGGGGGTTCCAGCAATCGGACCCTCGCGATCAGACACATATCCCCTATTCTTTGGATAGGGGATAAAAAATGTTACTAAGTTTGAGTACTCCTTTAAGCTGCTGGTGCTGAAGGTCACCCAAGTAAACTCATTACACGTATAAGTGGGTTGGGGCCAGTTCATATTATATACAGCTTTAATGCGTTTTCTTATTTAAATAGCATTTTTTTAGAGAAATATTGTCACAAGGACAAAGTGATTTACCAGTAATCACAATTGAGATGTTTTATGAAGATTTGAACTCTTTAGGCTGTGTTCACATGTTGAATTCTTATTGCATTTCTCCCATGCTTCTCTGCACTTCTTGGCTGTTTCTGCTGTGATTTTCAAAAATGCAGCAAACAATTCAAAATTCAGTATATGAACCCAGCCTGTGGTGGATACAAATATATCCTGACCCAGAGCCTCAGGGGTGGTGAATACATATATATCCTGACCCAGAGCTAGAGGAGCAGCAGTATACAGAAAAAGCTGGGAGGGGAGTGGTCTGTAAGCAGGAGGAATCTGGTATGTGATGATGTAATCCTGTTGTTCGCAGGAAGTCAGCTGACTTTGAACTGGCATCCTGTTCTGACACATTAAGCATTGGAAGGTTTTGGGAATCAGACTGGTGATCACATGACCTAGTTACTGAAATGAAATGAATAGGTGCAGCCGTGTTGGAATAGAACAAGTGGTGCTGTGGGAATAGTAAAAGTGAATGTGCATGATATGGGCATGTTTCCATTAAGAGCAGTGTTACCCAACCAGTGTGCCTTCAGGTGTTGCAAAACTACAACTCCCAGCATGCCTAGACAGCCAACGGCTGATTTAGAGGCTGAGAATGTATCGTGATCTCTTCCTTTTTATTGTTCCAGTTACAATGTATCAGAAGAGAGAAGAGACGTGAGCTGCTGCCATGTTTAGCGCACAGACAGTTGTAGGAGTAGAATTAGGTCAGGAAGGTTGTCAGTCTCTGAATGCAGACAATGACCCTCATTTATCAATCAACCTGAAACCCTAATTGTCTGATTTTTCCCATAGCAACCAATTACAGCTCAACTTTCACTTTACCAGAGCTTGTTAAGACTGGAAAGCTGAGCTATGATTGGTTGCTGTGGGAAAAACCAGACAATAAGGATTTCAGACTTTTTCCTTAATAAGGTCAATTTACATTTGGCAGATCTGTTGCAGAAATTAATGGCAAAATTGTACAAACACTGTGCACTCTCCTTTCTGGCCATTAAACCCTTAACGACCACTGGACGTAAATGTACGTCCTGGTGCAAAGGTACTTCGGGTACCAGGACGTACATTTACATCCTGTACATGACCTTGAGCATCGAAACGATGATCGCGTCATGTACTGCAGGTCCCGACTGGTATCAGCAGCCGGGACGCACCGGTAATGGCGGACATCAGCGATTGCGCTGATGTCCACCATTAACCCCTCAGATGCCATGATCAATACAGATCATGGCATCTGTGGCAATGTGCATGTTTAAATAGATGATCGGATCTGATCATCCATAATGGCAGACGGAGGTCCCCTCACCTGCCTCCGACCATTTCCTGGGGTCTTCTGCTCTGGTCTGAGATCGAGCAGACCACAGCAGAAGATCGCCGATAATACTGAACAGTGCTATGCCCATGCATAGCACTGAACAGTATTAGCAATCTAATGACTGCTATAAATACTCCCCTATGGGGACTATTAAAGTTGAAAAAAAAAAACAATAAGGTAAAAAAATGTAAAAACAAACAAAATAAAAAAAAAGGAAATAAAATGTAATGTAAAAAAAAAACTTTATAAATATACTTGGTATCGCCGTATGCGTAAATGTCTGAACTATCAAAATATAGTGTTAATGATTCCGTACGGTGAGAAGCATAAACGTAAAAAAAAAAAAAATAATCTAAATTGCTTCTTTTTTGTCACATCATATTCCAAAAAAAATTATAAAAAAATGTATTAAAAGTTTTATATACACAAATGTGGTATCAATAAAAAGTACACAAAAATGAGCCCTTACACCGCCAGTTATACAGAGAAATGAAAGAGTTGTAGGTCGTCAAAATAGAGGAATTTTAAACATACTAATTTGGTAAAAAAGTTAGCGATTTTTTTTTAAAGCGGTAAAATAATTGAAAAGTATGTAATCATAGGTATCATTTTAATCGTATTGACCCACAGAATAAAGAAAACATGTCCTTTTTACCGTTAAATGTACAGTGTGAAAACGAAACCCTCCAAAATTAGCAAAATTGTTGCTTGCATTTAAATTTTCTCACTAAAAAAAATTAATTTTTTTTGGTACGCCGTACATTTTATGGTAAAATGAGAGAAGTCATTACAAAGGACAATTAGTCACACAAAAAGCAAGCCCTCATATGGGTCTGACAGAGTTATGGATTTAAGAAGGAGAGGATGAAAAAACGAAAACACAAAAATAACAAAAATGGGCTTGGTCATTAAGGCGTTAAGTAACTTTTATATGGCATTTTTTAAGCAGATTTCTGTTCTGCAGGCTTGATCTACAATTTGCAGTTCTCCCAAAGCTGGTAAGCGGAGTCTATGGTGTCACACACAGAGGAGGAGATCCTGCACTTCTATGTCTCTCTACACTGTACACAGAGGAGGAGATCCTGCACTTCTATGTCTCTATACACTGTACACAGAGGAGATCCTGCACTTCTATGTCTCTATACACTGTACACACAGAGGAGGAGATACTGCACTTCTATGTCTCTATACACTGTACACAGAGGAGGAGAAACTGCACTTCTATGTCTCTATACACTGTACACAGAGGAGGAGATCCTGCACTTCTATGTCTCTATACACTGTACACAGAGTGGTAGATCCTGCACTTCTATGTCTCTATACATTGTACACACAGAGGATGAGATCCTGTACTTCTGTGTCTCTAGACACTGTACCCACAGAGGAGGAAATCCTAAACTTCAATGTCTCTATACACTGTACACATAGAGGAGGAGATCCTGCACTTCTATGTCTCTATACACTGTACACAGAGGAGGATATACTGCACATCTATGTCTCTATACACTGTACACACACAGAGGAGGAGAAACTGCACTTCTATGTCTCTATACACTATAAACTGAGAGGACGAAATCCTGCACTTCTATGTCTCTATACACTGTACACACAAAGGATGAGATCCTGCACTTCTATGTCTCTATACACTATAAACAGAGGAGGAAATCCTGCACTTCTATGTCTCTATACACTGTACACACAAAGGATGAGATCCTGCACTTCTATGTCTCTATACACTGTACACAGAGGAGGAGATCCTGCACTTCTATGTCTATATAAACTATAAATGGAGAGGAGGAGATCCTGCACTTCTATGTTTCTATACACTGTACACAGAAGAGGAGATCCTGCACTTCTCTGTCTCTATACACTGTACACAGAGGAGAAGATACTGCACTTCTATGTCTCTATACACTGTACAACACAAGGAGGAGAAACTGCACTTCTATGTCTCTATACACTGTACACACAGAGGAGGAGATCCTGCACTTCTATATCTCTATACACTGTACACAGAAAAGGGGATCCTGCACTTCTAGGTCTCTATACACTGAACACACAGAGGAGCAGATCCTGCACTTCTATGTCTCTATACACTGTAAACAGAGGGGGAGATTCTGCACTTCTATATCTCTATACACTGTACACAAAGGGGGGGGGATCCTGTACTTCTATGTCTCTATACACTGTACACAGAGGAGGAGATCCTGCACTTCTATGTCTATATAAACTATAAACGGAGAGGAGGAGATCCTGCACTTCTATGTCTATATAACTATAAACGGAGAGGAGGAGATCCTGCACGTCTATGTTTCTATACATTGTACACAGAGGAGGAGATCCTGCACTTCTATGTCTCCATACACTGTACACAGAGGAGGATATACTGCACATCATTGTCTCTATACACTGTACACACAGAGGAGGAGAAACTGCACTTCTATGTCTCTATACACTGTACACACAGAGGAGGAGATCCTGCACTTCTATGTCTCTATACACTGTACACAGAGGGGGAGATCCTGAACTTCTATGTCTCTATACATTGTACACACAGAGGATGAGATCCTGTACTTCTATGTCTCTATACACTGTACACACAGAAGATGAGATCCTGCAATTATGTGTCTCTATACACTGTACACACAGAGGAGGAGATCCTGTACTTCTATGTCTCTATACACTGTACACAAAGGAGGAGATCCTGCACTTCTATGTCTCTATACACTGTACACACAGAGGAGGAGATCCTGCACTTCTATATCTCTATACACTATACACACAGAGGAGGAGATCCTGCACTTCTATATCTCTATAAACTATACACACAGAGCAGGAGATCCTGCACTTCTATGTTTCTATATACTTTACACACAGAGGAGGAGATCCTGCACTTCTATGTATCTATACACTGTACACAGAGGAGGAAATCCTGCACTTCTATGTCTCTATACACTATAAACAGAGTGGAGGAGATCCTGCACTTCTATGTCTCTCTACACTGTACACACAGAGGAGGAGATCCTGCACTTCTATGTCTTTATACACTGTACACAGAGGAGGAGATCCTGCACTTCTATGCCTCTATACACTGTAAACACAGAGGAGGAGATCCTGCACTTCTATGTCTCTATACACTTTACACAGAGGAGGAGATCCTGCACCCTGCACTTCTATGTCTCTATACACTGTACACACAGATCAGGAGATCCTGCACTTCTATGTCTCTATACACTGTACAAAGAGCAGGATATCCTGCACTTCTATGTCTCTATACACTGTACACAGAGGAGGAGATCCTGCACTTCTATGTTCTATACACCGTACATACAGAGGAGGAAATCCTGCACTTCTATGTCTCTATGCACTGTATACACAGAGGAGGAGATCCTGAACTTCTATGTCTCTATACACTGAACGCACAGAGGAGGGGATCCTGTATTTCTATGTCTCTATACACTGAACACACAGAGGAGGAGATCCTGCACTTCTATGTCTCTATACACTGTACACAGAGGGGGAGATCCTGCACTTCTATATCTCTATACACAGAGGAGGGGATGATGCACTTTTATGTCTATATACACTGAACACACTGAGGAGGAGATCCTGCACGTCTATGTCTCTATACACTGTACACACAGAGGAGGAGATCCTGCACTTCTATGTCTTTATACACTGTACACAGAGGGGGAGATCCTGCACTTCTATGTCTCTATACATTGTACACACAGAGGATGTGATCCTGTGTTTCTATGTCTCTATACACTGTACACACAGAGGATGAGATCCTGCACTTCTATGTCTCTATACACTGTACACACAGAGGAGGAAATCCTGCACTTCTACGTCTCTATACACTGTACACAGAGGAGGAGATACTGCACTTCCATGTCTCTATATACTGTACACACAGAGGAGGAGATCCTGCACATCTATGTCTCTTTATATACTGTACACACAGAGGAGGAGATCCTGCGCTTCCATGTCTCTATACCCTGTACACAGAGGAGGAGATCCTGCACTGCTATGTCTCTATACACTGCACACAGAGGAGGAGATCCTGCACTTCTATGTCTCTATACACTGTACGCACAGAGGAAGAGATCCTGTACTTCTATGTCTCTATACACTGTACACACAGAGGAGGAGATCCTGCACTTCTATGTTTCTATACACTGTACACACAGAGGAGGAGATTCTCCACTTCTATATCTCTATACACTGTACACACAGAGGAGGAGATCCTGCACTTCTATATCTCTATACACTGTACACACAGAGGAGGAGATTCTGCGCTTCTATGTCTCTATACATTGTACACACAGAGGAGGAGATCCTGCACTTCTATGTCTCTATACTCTGTACACACAGAGGAGGAGATCCTGCACTTCTATGTCTCTATACACTGTACACACAGAGGAGGAGATCCTGCACTTCTATATCTCTATACACTATACACACAGAGGAGGAGATCCTGCACTTCTATGTCTCTATACACTGTACACAGAGGAGGAGATCCTGCACTTCTATGTCTCTATACACTGTATACACAGAGGAGGAGATCCTTCACTTCTATGTCTCTATACACTGTATACACAGAGGAGGAGATCCTGCACTTCTATGTCTCTATACACTGTACACACAGAGAAGGAGATCTTGCACATCTATGTCTCTATACACTGTACAAAGAGGAGGAGATCCTGCACTTCTGTGGTGTTCTGAAACAGGGTCACCTTGGGCTACCATGAACATTGTTCAGGTGGCTGTTGCCACAAAGGTCCCCAGCCCAATCTCAGGTTTATGCTTTAAAATTTATTGATGAGTTAAAATTGTATTTTTGTGTGTCTTTATTTGTTTCCTGCATGCACTGAGTCTAAATTTAGTGCAAGGGGGTTGTTAACTCTCTGTACCCCAAATCCCTTTCTGCACTTTGTTAAGCTGATGACATGTCACTCTTTAGCCAATTAAGGGCTAAGGCCAGTCTTGTCTCCACCCCAGTCCCTAGGGTCATATTAGTTAGTTAGGCTCTGGCCTCTGGTCTCTTCTCAGAAATGAATTGCTGTCTAAAAAGATGGTGCATTTCCGAGTGGTCCTAGTGCCAGATGAACATGCAAATTTCCACCCCTGTTTTTTGGGTGGACATTCTTTTAACCCCTTAAGGACTCAGCCCATTTTGGCCTTAAGGACTCAGACAATTGAATTTTTACGTTTTCATTTTTTCCTCCTCGCCTTCTAAAAATCATAACTCTTTTGTATTTTCATCCACAGACTAGTATGAGGGCTTGTTTTTTGCGCGACCAGTTGTCCTTTGTAATGACATAACTCATTATATCATAAAATGTATGGCGCAACCAAAAAACACTATTTTTTTGGGGAAATTAAACAGAAAAACGCAATTTTGCTAATTTTGGAAGGTTTCGTTTTCACGTCGTACAATTTATGGTAAAAATGACATGTGTTCTTTATTCTGAGGGTCAATACGATTAAAATGATACCCATGATTACATACTTTTCTATTATTGTTGTGCTTAAAAAAAATCACAAACTTTTTAACCAAATTAGTAAGTTTATAATCCCTTTATTTTGATGACCTCTAACTTTTTTATTTTTCCGTATAAGCGGCGGTATGGGGGCTCATTTTTTGCGCCATGATCTGTACTTTTTTTTTATACCACATTTGCATATAACAAACTTTTAATAAATTTTTTATAATTTTTTTTTTAATAAAACGTATTAAAAAAGTAGCAATTTTGGACTTTTTTTTTTCCGTTCACGCCGCTCACCGTACGGGATCATTAACATTTTATTTTAATAGTTCGGACATTTACGCACGCGGCGATACCAAATATGTCTATGAAATTTATTTTTTACGCTTTTTGGGGGTAAAATAGGAAAAAACGGACGTTTTACTTTTTTATTGGGGGAGGGGATTTTTCACTTTTTTTTTACTTTTACATTTTTTTTTTACATAGCAATACCATGATTGCTAATACTGATCTGTTCTATGTATAGGACATAGAACAGATCAGTGTTATCGGCGATCTTCTGTTCTGGTCTGCTCGATCTCAGACCAGAGAAGTAGACGTCGGGAGCCGGACAGAGGAAGGTGAGGGGACCTCCGTGCGGCGTTCTGAATGATCGGATTCCCACAGCAGCGCTGCGGGCGATCCGATCATTCATTCAAATCGCGCACTGCCGCAGATGCCGGGATCTGTATTGATCCCGGCACCTGAGGGGTTAATGGCGGACGCCCGCGAGATCGCGGGTGTCGGCCATTGCCGGCGGGTCCCTGGCTGCGATCAGCTGCCGAGATCAGCCGCGCATGACACGGGCATCGCTCCGATGCCCGCGGTTATGCACAGGACGTAAATGTACGTCCTGGTGCGTTAAGTACCACCTCACCAGGACGTACATTTACGTCCTGCGTCCTTAAGGGGTTAATTTTCCACCATGTGAACATACCCTTAAAAGCAAACAATGATAGGTTGCTAGGGTCAAGTTGTAGATAAAACCTCTATTGTACCAGTGTGCTTTAAGACCGATCTAGGCCGAAATTATAAAGTCCCTAGGTTAGACCTACAAAGCTGCAAAATCTATAATATATCCCTTTATAGGAAGAAACTGCCATAAGAAAATAATAAAAATGCAGATCCATCAGCTTACACATGAAGAGCCTTATATACGACCTTCACCAAACATCTTCTCTGTAACTTTTTTAATTACAGGAAACATTAATTCAGTCCTATAAAATGTGAGGATGAAGTATGAAGGTTATTCCTAGAGACCAGTACAATTCACTTAGACAAATTATGGAGAATTACACACCCAGGGAGCATTTGGTAAGCTGACATCATATTAGCGCACACTATAAAACGTCATTATCAGGGATCATCGCGACAGATAATGTCTAAAGATAACACATTCATCAGAGGAATGTCCATTTTTATCATTCTGTGTTACTGGCGCTCCACAGGGGCGGAATATTACGATCAATTAAAGTATGTCCATTGTTACCATGTGAAAATGTGCTTGTACCTACAAGATCCAATAAGATTCTGTCACTCAATAAATGGGGGTGGCTGGGGTGATGTGGTTGCCCCAGGTGCACAATTTTGCACCCCTACGAATGTAATGTTAGTGGAGATGAGTTTAATGGTTACCAGTATTGTACAGGAGCAAGGAGTCCAGTGGCAAACAGGAATTCCTGCTCGTGTACATACATACGTGCTAAGCCAATCTTTTAGTTTTGTTATCTTTTTATGTTTATGGGGTGGAATTATCTACCGACCTACTGGAGGCATCTACTTAATGGGGAGGGATAACCTATTAACCTACTGAGTGGGGGTGTTAATTACCGATCTACCAACATAGGGCATCTACTCAGTGTCATTGTACCTCTGTATGTTTCTATTCATAGATGGAGACATTTGTATCATACTTGATTGGATTATGATCGTATTTTGGAGCTATATGTAGAAGCATTGCTTTTATGGGAGAGAAACCTCATAATATATTGTTGTAGGACACACCATGTGGCACCATTATCTATCTCATATCTATCTATCTATCTCTCATATCTATCTATCTATAAATCTATATATCTATCTACAGTGGGGCAAAAAACTATTTAGTCAGCCACCAATTGTGCAAGTTCTCCCACTTAAAAAGATGAGAGAGGCCTGTAATTATCATCATAGATATACCTCAACTATTAGAGACAGAATGAGAAAAAAAATCCATAAAATCACATTGTCTGATTTTTAAAGAATTTATTTTCAAATTATGGTGGAAAATAAATATTTGTTCGCCTAAAAACAAGCAAGATTTCTGGCTTTCACAGACTTGTAACTTCTTCTTTAAGAGTCTCCTCTGTCCTCCACTCATTATTAATGGCTCCTGTTTGAACATGTTATCAGTATAAAAGACACCTGTCCACAACCTCAAACAGCCACACACCAAACTCCACTATGGCCAAGACCAAAGAGCTGTCGAAGGACACCAGAAACAAAATTGTAGACCTGCACCAGGCTGGGAAGACTGAATCTGCAATAGGCAAGCAGCTTGGTGTGAAGAAATCTCAACCATGGGAGCAATTATTAGAAAATGGAAGAGATACAAGACCACTGATAATCTCCCTCGATCTGGGACTCCACGCAAGAACTCACCCTGTGGTGTCAAAAAGATCACAAGAACGGTGAGCAAAAATCCCAGAACCACACGGGGGACCTAGTGAATGACCTGCAGAGAGGTGGGACCAAAGTAACAAAGGCTACCATCAGTAACACACTATACCGCCAAGGACTCAAATCATGCAATGTCAGACGTGTCCCCCTGCTTAAGCCAGTACATGTCCGGGCCAGTCTGAAGTTTGCTAGAGAGCATTTGGATGATTCAGAAGAGTATTGGAAGAATTTAATATAGTTAGATGAAAGCAAAGTAAAACTTTTTGGTAAAAACTCAACTTGTCGTGTTTGGAGAAGAAAGAATGCTAAGTTGCATCCAAAGAACACCATACCTACTGTGAAGCATGGGGGTGGAAACATCATGCTTTGGGGATTTTTTTCTGCTAAGGGACCAGGAAGACTGATCCGTGGAAAGAAAAGAATGAATAGGGCCATGTACTGTGAGATTTTGAGTGAAAACCTCCTTCCATCAGCAAGGGCATTGAAGATGAAATGTGGCTGGGTCTTTCAGCATGACAATGATCCCAAACACACCACCCGGACAACGAAGGAGTGTCTTCATAAGAAGCATTTGAAGGTTCTGGAGTGGCCTAGCCAGTCTCCAGATCTCAACCCCATAGAAAACCTTTGGAGAGAGTTGAAAGTCTGTGTTGCTCAGTGACAGTCCCAAAACATCACTGCTCTAGAGGAGATCTACATGGAGGAATGGGCCAAAACACCAGCAACAGTGTGTGAAAACCTTGTGGAGACTTACAGAAAACGTTTGACCTCTGTCATTGCCAACAAAGGGTATATAACAAAGTATTGAGATGAACTTTTGTTATTGACCAAATACTTATTTTCTATTCTCATTTTAAAAATAATTTCTTTAAAAATCAGACAATGTGATTTTATGGATTTTTTCATTATGTCTCTCATAGTTGAGGTATACCTATCATGTAAATTACAGGCCTCTCCCATCTTCTTAAGTGGGAGAACTTGCACAATTGGGGGCTGACTAAATACTTTTTTGCCCCACTGTATCTCACATCTATCTATCTTTCTCTCTCAAATCTATCTATCTATCAGGATAGGGGATATCTCTTTTTACTGTGTATGACACTTTTGAACATTATCAAAACAATGTTTGGTAGCTCCATAGAAAATGGTCAAGCATGTAGATCACCTTAAATAAGCCTTGTATCAGTATTACCTTATCTAGCCCATCTATCTATATCAGTCTACAGCTGGGGTCTCAAACCGGTGGCCCTCCAGATGTTGCAAACCTTCAACTCCTAGCATGCCTGGTCATGCCCAGACAGCCATTTGCTGCAGCTAATGGCTGTCGGGAATGCTGGGAGTTGAAGTTTTGCAACATCTGGAGGGCCACCAGTTTGCGACCCCTGGAAGTTGGTGTATATACGACTTTACTTAGGGATCCGCCACATATTCAACCAGCACTCCGGACAAATTTTAAAAAGTGATTTATTCCATAGTGTACAACGTTGTCAAACCTTGTACACTATGGAATAAATCACCTTTTTTTTAAATTTATTTGAAGTGCTGGATGTGATAGATTAAAGGGGTTATCCACCATAAGGTGATTTTAGCACATACCTGGCAGACAGTAATGGACATGCTTAGGAAGAATCTGTGCTTATCTTTGGATAAATGGCTGTTGTGTGATTAACATGTTGCGAGATTAACATACTGTAATGCTGTGGCTATCTTTTTATGAACTGGCTATTTCCTGCTGGAGTTCCTTCGCTGAAACTACTAGTCTCGTGATTCCTTGTTTTTAAGTGTGAGGTCACTTTTCTCCCTCCTACACATCAGTCACCCCACCCATTGAAACACACGTCATCCTTTTCATGCAATAGACCAGTGTTTTCTGACCAGGGTGCTAGCCAGCTACAATTCTTGTAGAATGATCTCCCTCCCACCCAGTAGTCGCTTCACCCATTGAAGCATACAGGCTCTCTCGGAACACCCTACTAGTGATGTAATATCTCGGGCCATCCTGCAACCTGGGAAAACCTGAGACAACCTGATACTCATTTGGTATGCAGTTAAAAATAAACATTGGGGCAAAAAAACATAGAAGAATAGCGAGACCCCCATAAAACACAGGTACAGACACTCTTATGAACTACACTAACTTTACAGCGCCTGTAGCATAGTAAAAAAAAAATTCTGATATACCCCTTTAAATATGTGTTCAAAGTACATTAAAAACTTTTTGGGAGCGGTCAAATAGATCCTCAACAATTTCTGTTATCCAATGAAGGTAAGGTAACACTTACACTTGGTGAGTTTTTTTGACGAACCACTCACACACAGAAGACGCCTATATTGTAATATTCAAGAATCTTATAATGGTCCTCATCCATTGCAATCCATTTCGGTCAGTGTCCAGCCACTCCGAACAAATAGATATACATAAAAAATAAAAAAATTGGAGAGCGGACAGGATCGATATTACAGTGCAAAACAATGCTTGCAGTGATTTTTCTTTTTCCTTTCCACTTACTTCACTGAGAGGTTTTTTTGTCCTAAACCCCCTCACTCCTGCAAGCCTTCAAACGAACAATCGCCTTGTTTCCGAAACTCCAGGTCCAAGTTCGGGAGTGGCCGGAATTTCCCAAGGGAAAACCGCAAAACACTGATTCTTTATAATCCAAGGTAATGATTTATTTAAAAAAATTATAATAATTTAAATGGTGTACTAGTAATCCAGGGATTATTCCCCTTCCTCAGGGATACACTGTCCTAAAATGATGGCCTTCTTATATGCCTTCATTTGACCCCATTACCTGGAAGCACATTCCCATTGGACCATACCTTCTTTATAAATATACATAAAAATTTCTAAAAAAATCATTAAAATACTCATTACTGCGGGCGTTCTATACATTCATTAAAACCATTCGGGGCCAATGTATTTAACTTAAAAATATAAAAACTTTCTCTTCTGCATAAAGTAGAGAGTAAGCCTTCAGCTACTTGTTCTACAGGAGTTAGAAAAGTTAAAAAAGTAACAATAAAACAAAAAGGTGTATTTAAATTGTCACGATCACACCCTATCGGTCCAGCCAAGATGCTAAAGAGAGTGTGATGGTGCAAGGGTTAAAGCCGCCAGACCTCTGGGTATCCACTACTAGTCCCAGCAAGTCACCAAATTAACCCTTAGATAAACGTGTTTCCACCAGAGCTGCCTTCAGAAAGGTGAGCTCATATAATTAGAGATCAAAGACAAGAGCTGATTAATTAAACATTTAATCTGATAAAAGGTATCACAGTGCTATGAATAAAAATAAACAAATGACATACAGTTACAAAAATATATAAAAGAGTTTGGCAAGACAAGTTCAGAAAACAAAAGATGAAGTTCTTACAGCATGATGATATAGCAGTCCATGAGAGTGAGTTCCAGCTGTTCTTAGGATGGTCTTGTCAGCTTGTTGCACAGCCTTCAACAACAGTTGAGTCCAGCATTTTAAGTCTTCTCTGCTTATTTGGAGGGAAACTCCATTACCCCCTCCCCTCTGATCCTACCAGGTGGGACATCTCTCTTCCTGACCCCTTATCTCTTTGATTATATGATGAGACCAGAGTGCATGACTTCAAAGGAGATACAAACAAACAACCAGACCCCCAATAAAATGCAATACACAAAAAACAAAGGATACACCGTCTGAATGACCTCTTACCCATGTCTTGGATAATACATCACACACAGTTATAATTTACAATACACACATAGGATTTTAATAATCAGGCCTTGGGCCTGACACCTCCCCCTTAAGATGGGGACAGAGAGATCTGGCTGCTCCAGGCTGATAGATCTGTCTCCCTTAACCATCTAATTCTTTTCTTGACACCACAGGCCCTGCATTCCCAGGCAAAGATGGCACTGAAGGGGTCTATTTCCTCATTTAGCTGCCTTTTCTTTGCAGCTAAGAGCTGTGGATTGATCTCTACATCCTGAAGGGATCCCTGGCTCTTAGCTTCCTCCAGTAGGGGATCACTACCCAGCCATTCCTCTGGTGCACTACATACACTGAGTACCACCTTCTCAGGGTCATAGTATGCCATGTTAATGTGGTACTGTCTCTGCCTCTGACCTTTCTCATCAAGGGCAACTACATATGTGGTGGGTTCTAGGCACTGCAAAATGGGGAAGGGACCCTCCCAGGCAGCCTGCAACTTATTCTGCCTGATGGGGTTCAGAACCATTACCTTCTGTCCCACTTCATAGACCCGGTCCCTTGCATTGTGATCATACCAGTACTTCTGCCTGGACTGTGCTGCTGTGAGGTAGTCATGTGCCAGCCCAGTCAATGTCTGCATCCTGTCCCTGAATCT
Organism: Hyla sarda; assembly: GCF_029499605.1. NCBI lineage: Eukaryota > Metazoa > Chordata > Amphibia > Anura > Hylidae > Hyla > Hyla sarda. The sequence goes on from NC_079191.1 coordinate 401,009,147, forward strand.
CAGAGAATACTCCCCCACAGAAGTCTCAGGGGCAGGTAGCCCCCCTTCCCATTCGTCCCTAACTAAATCTCGGGGTCCCCACACTTTGTGACCATATAATAACTCAAAGGGCGAGAAAACTGTAGGCTCTTGGGGTACCTCCTTGTAAGCAAATAACAGATGGGGTAAATACTTTTCCCAGTCTCTGTCCTCCGATTCTACAAATGTTTTTAGCATTTGTTTCAAGGTGCCATTGTTACCGGACACTCTGTCCAACCAAGGTAGAGGTTTGTGATCAGCTATGACAGTAAAATCCCTGCCATACAGGTATGGCTGTAATTTTTGCAAAGCCCAGACCACAGCTAGACATTTCTTCACTATGTCCGCATAGGCCACTCCCAAATGTCCTGCCAGGGGGGTCTGATGGGCCAAACTCAGCAGCTCTTTCCTGTACTGCCTAGGAACCACTAACTGCCTTTCTCTCTCCTGGGCCCCTAGCATGCCTTTGGAAAGGGACTCCCAATACAAGATATAATTTTCCCAATATACCCGATGCCCATCTGTGTCAACACCTGTATGTTCAGCACGTTGTCTCAGCCCTTCAAGGGAAGGGTCACTGTGCAGAGCTTCCCGGAAATGCTCATTTCCCTCCCCCATCTTGTGTCATCAGGGAGCACATCTCCACCTTCCTCTGCTGTGGCTTGCATGTCACACAGCTTTCCCCTTGCATCACCATCCTCCTTTCTTTTTAAAGCTGCAGCCTTGGCACGCTGCTGACGCGTTACCACTGCCACTATTGGTATGCCTCTTTGGGGTTTACCATCCTCTCTCTCAGTTCCAGACAGAACAATACAGGCATCATACACAGGGCTATCACTCCTTCCCTCCTCCTCCTTAGGCTCACAGGATTGGGACATATCACTCACTGCTCATCCTTACATGTCACCAGGGGCACACCAACCCCCCCCCCCCCCAGCCCATCTCCACTAGGTTTTGGCATTGGCAATGCATTGTCACCACATTTTACAATACACCCCATTCCACTTTTGGTAAACATTACTGGTTCAGTCACAGGTAAACAATTATCAATCCCCTGCACTCTCTCCCAGTTACCACATTTCGCAGTGTCTCCCAAAGTCTCGCACAGTACCTCAGAATGAACAGGGCTCTCTCCTAGCCCATCCGGTGTGCAGGTAGTGTACTCTGGAGCATAATGACAGAGCATCCGACCCAAATCATTCCCCAGCAGAACATTAACAGGGATGTCCTCAGAGACCCCCGCCACCCGCAAACCTTTGCCTGTACCCCAATCCAGGTACACACGGGCCATGGGCACAGCAGGCCGCACACCTCCAATTCCTTTTAAAGCCATGGTTTTTCCAGGGATGATGTCCTCTGTATCCACCACTTCAGGCCGCACCAAGATAAAGGAGGCTCCAGAATCTCGCAAACCCACTGTCACCCGGTCACCCACAGGTACACTCTGCAGGTTATCCGCTCTTTTCTCCACCGCTCTGGACACCAGAAGAACGGCTGTGTGTCCTCCAGCTACTGGTGGAGAATTCTTTTTGTTGGGGCAAGTGGCACTCAGGTGCCCAATATTGTTGCATCTGTAACATCGGCGGGTGTCCCCCTGACCCAATGTGGCTCCTGTTGCTTTTGGGAATGATGGAAAGAATTTCCCGGCTGACCTGGTGGTGCTTTGTGGTTGTGTGGCTCCCCTCCAGGTACTTGCTCCAGCTTGTGCAGACCCACGCTTTGCTGCTGGCGCCCGGTTGTTGGCAAAGTCATCTCCTAGTTCTGCTGCTTCCATTGCTGTCTTGGGCTTGCGGTCCAAAATCCACTCTCTGGCTTCAAAGCTCCGTGTTTGGAGAAACTGATCCAGGACCATCAAGTCCTCCAGGGCCTCATAGGTAGTGACTTGTAGGCCCCCAGTCCATTGCCTGAATGCAGTCCTTAGCTGACCTGCATGTTGAGTGCAGCTTTCTGTGGCACTTTGTTGCAAAGTCCGAAAACTTTTCTGATAAGCCTCTGGAGTCAGATTAAAACTTTTTAGCAGGGCAGATTTTATTGCCTCATAGACCTGGTCACTCTCAGAGGGAAGCGAAGCAAACACATCCAGAGCTTTCCCTTGCAGCCGTGGGGATAGATATCGTCCCCACTGTTCCTTAGGTAGATGGAACTGCCGGCAAACCTTTTCAAATCCCCTCAGGAACACATCCAGATCACCATCTTTCTCCAACATGGGGAAATGTTCCAAGCGAGGTTTGTGGTCTCCTTGATCCTGCACATCACTGCGTGCAGATAAAGCATCCCCTCTCAGCCTCAGAACCTCCAGTTCATGCCTCCGTTGGGCCTCTCTCTCTGCCGCCTCTCTCTCTGCTGCTCGTGCCTGGGCCTCTCTCTCTGCGGCTCGTGCCTCTCTCTCTGCAGTTTGGTACTGGAGAAGCAACTGGAGTTTCATATTGGCATCCACATTCCCAAGGTGTTGTAAGGCAGTCCGCATATAAGAGTCCAAGGCCTCATGTGGAGTACTGTCCTGATGGGGAGTAATGTTGTATTCCCCAGGGGATATCAGTCCTTGGATGGCAGTTCCAGCTCATGTCACTCAGCTCTTCTGCACGGGCATCATACTCCACAAGATCAGCAATAAGTTGTTCCTTGTTCTTTCCTGCAGTAGGGATCTCCTTTTCTTGGCACATTAGCTCCAGTGCAGGCTTGGACTGCTTGCGATATGCTTCCATATTTCCGAGATGAGACAGAGGAGGTAAAACAGGAGATGGGGAGGACAGAACTGTTTTGCACTCTTTTTGTATGTCTTTTAAACCAGTACTGAGCTATGTCTTTGGAATTTACACACAAGAATATGTATGCAATTTCTTTTTAGTGCTAAGATTTCCTCACAGGTAAAATCCAGCAAGCACTAAAAATCTCTAAATATATCCCGACGCTGCCACCAGTTGTCACGATCACACCCTATCGGTCCAGCCAAGACGCTAGAGAGAGTGTGATGGTGCAAGGGTTAAAGCCGCCAGACCTCTGGGTATCCACTACTAGTCCCAGCAAATCACCAAATTAACCCTTAGATAAACGTGTTTCCACCAGAGCTGCCTTCAGAAAGGTGAGCTCAAATATTTAGAGATCCAAGACCAGAGCTGATTAATTAAACATTTAATCTGATAAAAGGTATCACAGTGCTATGAATAAAAATAAACAAATGACATACAGTTACAAAAATATATAAAAGAGTTTGGCAAGACAAGTTCAGAAAACAAAAGATGAAGTTCTTACAGCATGATGATATAGCAGTCCATGAGAGTGAGTTCCAGCTTAGGATGGTCTTGTCAGCTTGTTACACAGCTTTCAACAACAGTTGAGTCCAGCATTTTAAGTCTTATCTGCTTCTTTGGAGGGAAACTCCATTCCCCCCTCCCCTCTGATCCCACCAGGTGGGGCATCTCTCTTCCTGACCCCTTATCTCTTTGATTATATGATGAGACCAGAGTGTATGACTTCAAAGGAGATACAAACAAACAGCCAGACCCCCAATAAAATGCAATACACAAAAAACATGTCTTACCCATGTCTTGGATAATAGATCACACACAGTTATAATTTATAATACACATATAGGATTTTAATAATCAGGCCTTGGGCCTGACATAAATGTAAAGAAAAAAGATGTCATACTTGCCCATATATAGAGTACGGGAAACAAACTATAATGAGTGCAGCAACAGGGGAAATAATTCCCATAAAATCGAATTTAAACTGTGCAAGTAACTATGTAATTTATGTATTGGAATGTCCATACGGGACCCAATATGTGGGCCGCACATCTCAAACACTTCTTAAACGTATAAATTCCCACAGATTTAATATTAAGAATAAGTACCCAAAGCATAGTGTTTCTCAGCATTTTGCCCTGCACCATAATGGAGATCCAAGGTTGCTACGGGTATCTCCCGTAGAACAAGTAGCTGAAGGCTTACGCAGATTCTCTACTTTATGCAAAAGGGAACGTTTTTATATTTTCAAGTTAAATACATTGGTCCCAAATGGTTTTTATGAATGTATAGAATGCCCGCAGTAATTAGTATTTTAAGGAATTTTAAAGAAATTTTTATGTATATTTATAAAGAAGGTATGGTCCAATGGGAATGTGCAATGGGAATGTGGTCAAATGAAGGAGTATAAGAAGCCATCATTTTAGGGCAGAGTATCCCTGAGGAAGGGGAATAATCCCTGCAAAGTTCCGATTTCATTCGGTACTTATTTATCTATGGGTCCCCGTAGCCAGAGTCCCTAGGACTTAGTAATCTCTGTTAGTCAGTCCGCCCCTAGTCGCCTCTATTATAGTATATAGATTTCTAATTTGTCCATAGAATAATGTATATAGTATTATTTCTGTATATAAATGGTTAATTACCTGTTTCTATTAGCGTTGCAGGACCTGCGGGTCATGTGACAAGGTGAACTCTATGGTTTTAGCTTAAGGACCTTTGGAGGCCCTCTTACGTCAGTAATCCCATCACACCATGTACTGGAGATTGGAATCACCACGCCCCCTGCCCATATAAGGGAGCGGCGGCCATCTTCTCGCTCTTTCTCCTGGCTCTTGATGAGAGAAGACCTATATCGCAGTAATCGCAGTGAGTTAGGCCTGAGCCTTGCGGCAACGGCTGAACGATCTAAATTATAGAGTGTGTCATCCCCTAAGCACTCTGAAGTATCACCGGACCCAATATTTCCCCTAAATCCGGACGGATCTGCACATCACTCCCTAAATTCAGAGACTACAAGTTTAATGCAAGGTCCGCAACTTCTGCCAGTCGCTAAGTAACCTAAGAACTGTTATATGAGACTGTTATTACGCATTGGATATTGCAAGCACTGCAGTAAAGTTATTCAAGTTCAAGTTAAATCTGCTTGTGGACCTTCAGTCATTTCATTGCACCTATCGCTTCTGGGAAGGGCGGTGATAGGCCGGAACATAGATTCAGCATACCAGCCCTCACCCTGGCGTCACGAGTGACTGGGTTAATACTAAACCCTCATATATCTACACCATACCATCCCTACCGTACACCCCCCAAGGGCTACCACAAAGCCTTTTTGGCGTCACAAACAGGATTCGGGTGTGTGCCTACTATTGCCACTAGTGTAAGTGTACTCCCCCCTAAGAAGTGAACTTTATTAATGTACTGTGACTTATACTCCAGAGTAAGGGGTTGCGCGCATGGTGCTGTCTGGAGGAAGTGTGCATGTAAAGTAATGGGGAAGCTCGGGACAGACCAGCGCACGTGGACATACCAGCACGGGACATACCAGCGCACGAGATTCAGAGACCCCGCCCACCGAAGCCCTCGGTGCCGCGGCGGCCATTTTGTCGTAGCCTAGGGCCAAAAACCAGCAAAGAGAGACAGCCCAGCGCGGGGAAAGGCGCAGAGTGCGTCAACAGGCTAGAAGCTGTGAAGAAACGGAACAGTACGGGACTCTGAGACATCAAATTACCGAATTGAAGTCCTGCATAGAATCGCTCCAGCTGCCGATCAATGCACTCAAATTCCAATTAAAGGCTGTTGAGTTTCAGGTCACCGCTCTCAAGTTTGAAATCTACGCTCTCAAGTTCCAGATTAAAGAACAATTGCGTATTTCCCTGGGACCTAGGAACCCGAGATCTATTTAAAGGGCCAGTATAACAAATACGAAAATGTCGGAACCTGCAGTCCCACAGTCCCCACCTGAACAGCAAGGGGACGATGTTCCAGCGGCCCAGCCAACTGGGTCTCCAACCTCAGCTAGAAGAATGTTGCCGCCCTTACCAACACCGGCAGAACAGGACCCAGCCAGTCCACCCTCAGTCTTTCCCTATGTGTTGGGAGCCCCAGTTGCTGCACCTGTCTTCTTGGGGAAGCCTGTACTTCCCACCTACAATGGTGACCCTTTTACACTAAGAGACTTTAAAGAGAAATTCTACAGCCTCTTTGCATTCTATGCACTTCCCCTCATCAACAGGTACAGCTGCTTCTGGGACAACTCCAGGGACCCGCCTTGGAAGAAATTTGCACCTGGCCAGTGGCCGAAAAGGCCACAGTGGGACAGATTTTTGAAGGACTTTCTCAAGTGTTTAAATCTCACTCCCCCTCAGAGGTACGCCTCCGACTCTATGAACGATGCCAGAAGCCAGGTGAGACCCTCCGAGCATATGCAGTGGCTTTGCAGAGCGCATTAGAGGCGGTACAGAAGTTGGACGGCATCACGCCCGATCAGGGCAATCGAGTACTGATGGACCGTTTAACCCCTTAAGGAAGCAGAAAGTAAATGTACGTCCTGGTGCGGTGGTACTTAACGCACCAGGACGTACATTTACGTCCTGTGCATAACCGCGGGCATCGGAGCGATGCCCGTGTCATGCGCGGCTGATCCCGGCTGCTGATCGCAGCCAGGGACCCGCCGGCAATGGCCGACGCCCGCGATCTCGCGGGCGTCCGCCATTAACCCCTCAGGTGCCGGGATCAATACAGATCCCGGCATCTGCGGCAGTGCACGATTTGAATGAATGATCGGATCGCCCGCAGCGCTGCTGCGGGGATCCGATCATTCAGAACGCCGCACGGAGGTCCCCTCTCCTGCCTCCGCCCGGCTCCCGGCGTCTCCTGCTCTGGTCTGAGATCGAGCAGACCAGAGCAGGAGATCGCCAATAACACTGATCTGTTCTATGTCCTATACATAGAACAGATCAGTATTAGCAATCATGGTATTGCTATGAATAGTCCCCTATGGGGACTATTCAAGTGTAAAAAAAAAATAAAAAAAATGTAAAAGTAAAAAAAAAGTGAAAAATCCTCTCCCCCAATAAAAAAGTAAAACGTCCGTTTTTTCCTATTTTACCCCCAAAAAGCGTAAAAAAAAATTTTTGTAGACATATTTGGTATCGCCGCGTGCGTAAATGTCCGAACTATTAAAATAAAATGTTAATGATCCCGTACAGTGAACGGCGTGAACGAAAAAAAAAAGTCCAAAATTGCTACTTTTTTAATACATTTTATTAAAAAAAAAATTATAAAAAATGTATTCAAAGTTTTTTATATGCAAATGTGGTATAAAAAAAAAGTACAGATCATGGCGCAAAAAATGAGCCCCCATACCGCCGCTTATACGGAAAAATAAAAAAGTTAGAGGTCATCAAAATAAAGGGATTATAAACGTACTAATTTGGTTAAAAAGTTTGTGATTTTTTTTTAAGCACAACAATAATAGAAAAGTATGTAATAATGGGTATCATTTTAATCGTATTGACCCTCAGAATAAAGGACACACATCATTTTTACCATAAATTGTACGGCGTGAAAACGAAACCTTCCAAAATTAGCAAAATTGCGTTTTTCGTTTAAATTTCCCCACAAAAATAGTGTTTTTTGGTTGCGCCATACATTTTATGATATAATGAGTTATGTCATTACAAAGGACAACTGGTTGCGCAAAAAACAAGCCCTGATACTAGTCTGTGGATGAAAATATAAAAAGAGTTATGATTTTTAGAAGGCGAGGAGGAAAAAATGAAAACGTAAAAATTAAATTGTCTGAGTCCTTAAGGCCAAAATGGGCTGAGTCCTTAAGGGGTTAATAGAGGGGGCGCTAAATAAATGGGACAAGGCCCAACTTAGGATGCTGGCTGTACAGAATTCCGACATGGCCTTCCCAGCCTTTAAGAGACTAGCGGTGAAAGTAATAGAATCGGGGCCTCAGACAGAAGAAATTAGTGTCCCTACTACAGACTCTCAGGGTCCTTCGCCCCAACCGCCTGTCCCTTCTCAATCTGCCCCACCAACATCTAATCCTAGCCCTTGGACAGCTGACTTGCAAGACATTAAACAGGACATTGAACAGTTAGCCAAGGCTTTCAAAGAAATGGCAGTACGGCCAAACCCTTCCAGATCTGCAACACCACCACCTAAGAAGGCTGACCCTTGCCCTGTCACTCCACCTAGTGTTCCTCCTGTGAGACCACCTGGAAGCCAAAGACCCGTTTGCAGTTATTGTAACAAGAATGGACACTGGAAGAGCCAATGCTGGGCTTTAAACGCGCGTCCCCTGGGGTCGAGGACCGCACCCCAGGAGTAGAGATTGAAGGTCCAGAATCAACCAGCAACAAGAAAGGACTATCTATGTATGTAGCTGCTTGTCCCTATGTACAGGCGATGATTGAAGGCGTCCCGTTACAAGCTCTGATAAATATGGGGTCTCAGGTATCCACTATCCCATAGGGGTTTTTCTATAAGTACTGGGGCCCAGAAAGGTTGTGTGACCCTCAGGAAGCGGACTTCAGGGTAATTGCAGGGAACGGGAAACCAGTACCCAGACATGGTTACTGGGAGCCCACGGTGCAAGTGGGAAAACATGTGTTAGGAAGGCAAGGGGGGATTGTCACAAATGTCAGAGATGAGGGAGCGGCCGATTTCATTTTAGGCATGAATATTATGAGGCACTGTTTTGATGATATTGTCTGTGCACTGCATGCATCTCTCCCTCACTTGTCACCCCCAGGCCGGCGAGCTGCCCAACACCACACACCATTTTAATTTTGTTGTTTTTTTTTATAATATATCGTTACCTTGGATTATAAAGAATCAGTGTTTTGCGTTTTTGAGGAATTCATTGAAAGCTTGAAAATGGTTGCATTGGGCAACCAAAATATTGCGCTTTGGATGGAATAAAACAAGTATTTTTTTCACCCTAAATCATTTGTTTGGAGTGCTGCAATTCGCTTTTCTACCTTTTTGTATTCAAGTGGCCCTGGACCAAGGCTGTTTTGGTACCCACATGGTACCCACATCTTGTCTCACTGGTTGTGCTGCTTCTCCTGGTTCTTTTTCTATCTATCTCATATCTATCTATCGCATATCTATCTACCTAATCTCTCTATAATCTCATATCTACCTATCTATCTATCTCATATCTATCTATCTCACACCTATCATCTAATATCTATCTAGCCATCCAGTCATCTATCTAATATCTATCTAGCATATCATAATTTTCCTATTTTAGGTAATTGCCCAAATAAATCTTATGTGATATTATTTTTGCAAGCCATAGGAAAAAACTGGTTGCTAATGTGTGAATAATACAAAGATAAATAATGAAGCATGCGATTATATTCCCATCCATCATTTCCTAAATAATAAGCCTTGTGTAAGTACTTTGCCTTCCGCACTATTAAACTGGTTTTATTGTTCAATTATTCATTTCTGGAGCGTTCGGTAACTTTATCCGCACCAGGTGTTGTTCAAAGTTTAAATTCTTTCCATGAAAGCCATTCAGTGACCTGTCCGTACAGAGGAAGTCAATGAAAGGAGCTCAGGTGCATCTGCAGGATCGACGGACAGCTGAACTACAAGCACAAGCACTAGGAAGAGACAAGAGGGACACAAACATCAACGGCATATGGCAGTGTTTCCCAACCAGCCAAAGGCTGTCCAGGCATGTTGAGAGTTGTAGTTTTGCAACAACTAGAGGCATGCTGGTTGGGAAACACTGGCCTATGACTAAGGCCCCTAGGACCACATTGACTTTGTTAGGGCTTCCAATATGGCATCCATCATTTGGCTGGACAAAAAAATCCTGCATGCTGCTTTTTTTCCCAGTCTTTTGGATAGAATCTGCGAAGGAGCCTTCAACGCAGGTGTGAATATAGCCTTATACTTACCTTCCCTGATCCCCTGACTGACAGGGTCCTGGTTTCAAATGAGCAGCTCTTCCTGCTTTTGTTTCATCAGGTAACCAGTGACAGCAGAGTATCACTGCTCAGGCGGCACTGAGCAGCATGGGAATGGATGAAGCGGGTGATCGGGGAGGTGAGTATGCAAAATAAAAACCTTTAACAAGCACTAATAATGTGCATTAGTGCCATCTGCTGTCTTTTATATTAATTTATACTAAAGCATCAGCTGCAGCTGTTGCTAAACTCTAACAGGGGGCACAGTGTTAGCTGGAGCACCACATCCTCTTCATTCTGTCGTTCACTAAAGGCAATGATCAGGTCTTCTTCCAAAGGATAGACCATTAGGGTGCGCTGAAGAGTTCAGCTGGAAATTCCGCAGGGATTCCTCAGTCCCATTCAGACAGCAGAATTGCTTTCCGCATTCCGTCCAAAATATAAGACCAGTCTTAAAGTCGGAATGCCATGTCGGAATCCCATTGAAATCAAAGGGGCGTGAATTTCAGCGGAACTTCAGCGGAATTCTGTGTTTAGAAAATTGCAGAAATTTTGTCGCGTGAACATACCCTTAACCCCTTAAAAAATCATAACCCTTTCAATTTTGCACCTAAAAATCCATACTATGGCTTATTTTTTGCGCCACCAATTCTACTTTGCAGTGACATCAGTCATTTTACCCAAAAATCTACGGAAAAAAAAAAATCATTGTGAGACAAAATTGGAAAAAAACGCAATTTTGTAACTTTTGGGAGCTTCTGTTTCTACGCAGTAAATTTTTCGGTAAAAAATGACACATTCTCTTTATTCTGTAGCTCCATACGATTAAAATGATACCCTACTTATATCGGTTTGATTTTGTCGTATGGTCCTTAACCCCTTAAGGACTCAGCCCATTTTGGCCTTAAGGACTCAGACAATTAAATTTTTACGTTTTCATTTTTTCCTCCTCGCCTTCTAAAAATCATAACTCTTTTATATTTTCATCCACAGACTAGTATGAGGGCTTGTTTTTTGCGCGACCAGTTGTCCTTTGTAATGACATCACTCATTATATCACAAAATGTATGGCGCAACCAAAAAACACTATTTTTGTGGGGAAATTAAAACGAAAAACGCAATTTTGCTAATTTTGGAAGGTTTTGTTTTCACGCCGTACAATTTATGGTAAAAATGACGTGTGTTCTTTATTTTGAGGGTCAATACGATTAAAATGATATCCATTATTATATACTTTTATATTATTGTTGCGCTTAAAAAAAATCACAAACTTTTTAACCAAATTAGTACGTTTATAATCCCTTTATTTTGATGACCTCTAACTTTTTTATTTTTCCGTATAAGTGGCGGTATGGGGGCTGATTTTTTGCGCCATGATCTGTACTTTTTTTTGATGCCACATTTGCATATAAAAAACTTTTAATACATTTTTTATAATTTTTTTTTTTATAAAATGTATTAAAAAAGTAGGAATTTTGGACTTTTTTTATTTTTTTCGTTCACGCCGTTCACCGTACGGGATCATTAACATTTTATTTTAATAGATCGGACATTTACGCACGCGGCGATACCAAATATGTCTATAAAAAATGTTTTTTACGCTTTTTGGGGGTAAAATAGGAAAAAATTGACGTTTTACTTTTTTATTGGGGGAGGGGATTTTTCACTTTTTTTTTTACTTTTACTTTTACATGTTTTTACACTTGAATAGTCCCCATAGGGGACTATTCATAGCAATACCATGATTGATAATACTGATCTGTTCTATGTATAGGACATAGAACAGATCAGTGTTTTCGGTCATCTCCTGCTCTGGTCTGCTCGATCACAGACCAGAGCAGGAGACGCCGGGAGCCGCACGGAGGAAGGAGAGGGGACCTCCGTGCGGCGTTATGAATGATCGGATCCCCGCAGCAGCGCTGCGGGCGATCCGATCGTTCATTTAAATTGCGAACTGCCGCAGATGCCGGGATCTGTATTGATCCCGGCACCTGAGGGGTTAATGGCGGACGCCCGCGAGATCGCGGGCGTCGGCCATTGCCGGCGGGTCCCTGGCTGCGATCAGCAGCCGGGATCAGCCGCGCATGACACGGGCATCTCTCCGATGCCCGCGGTTATGCTTAGGACGTAAATGTACGTCCTGGTGCGTTAAGTACCACCTCACCAGGACGTACATTTACGTCCTGCGTCCTTAAGGGGTTAAGGGGTTAAAGGGGTACTCCGGTGGAAAATTATTTTTTTTCATATTAACTGGCTCCAGAAAGTTAAGCAGATTTGTAAATAACTTCTAGTAAAAAATCTTAATCCTTCCAGTACTTATCAGCTGCTGTATGATACAGAGAAAGTTGAGTTGTTCTTTTCTGTCTGACCACAGTGCTCTCTGCTGACACCTCTGTCTGTGTCAGGAACTGTCCAGAGCAGGAGCAAATCCTCATAGAAAACCTCTCCTGCTCTGGACAGTTCCTGACATGAACAGAGGTGTCAGCAGAGAGCACTGTGGTCAGACTGAAAGGAACTTCCAAACTTCCTCTGGAGAATACAGCAGCTGATACATACTGGAAGGATTAAGAAAAATCTGTTTAACTTTCTGGCACAAGTTAATTTGATTTTTTTTTCCATTGGAGTACCCCTTTAATGTCTACATATCTGCTGTCCCTTTAAAGTGGCCTTGTCATCAGATAAAGTGATAAAAATTAACCCTCTTTTGGCAGTGGGTAACTGCAGCCCCTAATACTAGAGTGTGGGGGTGCTGCACTTCTGTAGACTGCACTTTGGCTGACCACGTAATGAAGGAATATAACAGCTCTTTGCACTGTCAAGGACCCCTCTATTGACACAGTCCACCATAAAAGAGTATTTGAAAATGGCAAAAATGGTAATCCCAAAGTTTTTCTTACCATTTTCTGGATCATGAGCATCAGGAATTGCTAGGTGCAGCCCGCTGTGTTTTCTCGTCAGGGGAACATCAGCTAAACTGCTTTCCTTTTCAGAATCACTAAAACAAGAAAAGTTTTACTAGTAAGTCCCATCGTTGTAAAACACACACGCAAACAGTTCATCAGAGGTAATGAATGATGGACGCACTGACCAAAGTTGTAACCAAACTTCTTTATTTAGGGAATCGTGGGGATGGACATACAAGCAGGTGCCTTCCTACGTTCATTGCTCATTCTCTGTGGAACGCACCTGCTTGTATATTCATTCCCACGATTCCCAAAATAAATAAGTTTGGATACAACTTTGGTGAGTGCCGCCATTTTTATTACTTCTGATGAATTGTTGCCATACTACTGTATTTCGGCAGAGCACCACCAGCTATAACATTGTGAAGAGTGACGTTGTACATTGAACCAAGTAGCCATAAAAATGTTAGCTAGTAAGCCTGATAGCGTGCAGTGCCAGCTTCTCTCTACTGTGTTGCACGCTTGCCAACAGCCCCCATTTTGGTGGGACAACCAATGAACCGGACTGCAAAATGGGTAGGTATGTAAAACCTTTCCCAAAAGAGGGCGTACTGGGTCGATCTCAGATAGGACTTGAAGTCTATAAGTAGTGTGATGAAATGTTAAAGAATATATACGGTATGCCCTGTTGCTATATATGATGCATTTTACATTCTCCTAAGTCCCGATTAGGCAGTTGGAAGAGCAAAGATTTAAAGGGTCATACCAAATGGTATTTTGTCATTAAAAACATTTTACATGGTTGTTCATCTATCAAAAACCAAAAAGACAAATAAGGAGTAACTTTAAAATAGTATTAAAAAATATATGTTTATATAATCACAAAAATATAAAAAACACAATAAATGAAAGGAGGAATACACACATCACAAAAAAAGACGACATATCCAGGACCTGCATATGCAGTAATAAAAATAATAATACAAAATGTCAGTATCAAAATATAATGGTACTTAGATCAATAAGGTAATACAAGTATACATAAAGACTAGTACATATTGCAGCCATAGCTGCTAACTGAGTATTACATGTCTCATTCACTGTCTCTGACTACATAGTGAATAGCTGTATAATAATGACTCCCGGACGAAGGCTAGATGTACCAAAAAGCGCATTGGGGAGACTCTATCCACGTTCCTGTAGTGCATCATTTGCACTTGCACTTTGTTTGGTCAGTATGGTGTGAAGTTATTATACTTCTATTCACTATGTAATCAGAGACAGCGAATGAGACATGTAA